>NW_028321905.1:1595833-1915000 GCF_036245765.1 Copidosoma floridanum | reverse complement strand
AAGAAATGTCCTTATCCCCTTCTACATCCTAGCTACCTCCTTTGGCTACCCAGCTACTTCTCAAAATCGGTCAAAATTTGTTTCATTTCTTCTTAAAATTAACCTAGCACTAAATGAATTAAAGATAGCCCTCTAAAACTCTTCTCATTCCCCAACTACTCCTCTTATATCATATTCATGCCCCTCGTACTTCTTAAAAAAAATTATCTATCTACTATCTTTACATTAAAAAAAAAAAATTGTAACAACGTTCACAAAAAAAATGAATGATTTGAAAATGCTAATGATTGATGACTGTTATTAAATGATTTTTAAGAATTAACCAGTTTAATCTAATTTTTGAGTTATTAAAATAACTGATAGACTCCTCAGACAAAATAATAGCGAGGATCCTTCATGTATTAACAATACTGAAATCATGCTAATATTTTATTAAAATTTATTTCTAGAGAGCGTTTTATAAGTATTTTATAAGTACTGTCAACAGTAATGTTTTAGAGTTTTAATATCACCAAATCCCAGCTACAATTCGTGAGTATCATTACCAGCACTCTTGATAAAGAAACTTCCTGCTGGGCCCACTTTCAATTATCAAAATCGAAACTAGAATTAGCACTTAAAAAAATAAATAAATAAAACACCAGACAGTCAAAACATTATGTATACTTTTTCATCCTGAAATATAAAAGACAAAACGCAGTGTTAAAATAAGTATTAAAACATCGATGTATACACTTTACTAAATTTTACTTTTTTGTACTACATGTAGTAAGGTAGCATTTACTTAAATATATTGTAACTTAATTTGATCCGTTCGCAGAATATCTTTTCCCCACAATACTTATTTTGTTTTGTTTGACGGACTCAGTACCTTTTTTTTATTTGAAATATCAAATTGAAATGTTACTCATACTTGCACTTCTTTAATAACTGTACATTTTTTTTGTTAATTTCTTATAATTTTAGTGTGAAACGTTATAACTTTATTTTGTGTACAATTTATTTGCAAATTTTTGAACCATTATTGATGTATTTCTATAAAACGTTGATTTCTTTTTTGTTCTTATTAATTGATTGATTGCTTTAGTCAACATAGATAAGGATATTATATGGCCAAGTCGAACTCATTTAAAAAGCAATAAATAAACTTACAAAATCATTTTTGGTGGACCTTACCAGTATCCCTATTTACTACTTGAAGACAAAAATTCTCTTTCTCTTTTTATTGAAAAATATAGGTTACTTTAATTAAGTTTAATCCGATGTCTTTAACTTCAGATTTTTTAGGTATCATAGAAGACGCTAAGACTAAGGAAAATTGTTTTCTGTATAAAATTATTACAATTAAATGGTTATGAAAATGCATCTTCTGTAATTATAGTACTTATGATTTAAAAACTTTTGTTCTTATTTTTTCTCTGCTTATAAAATTTAATAAATTGAAAATTTTGTATAACAAGGGAAAAATATTTCATTAAAAAAAAGTTGTTGGAACTGAAAATTACAGGACAAGAAAAAAACAAGTTCTTTTTTAAGTTAATTTTTATAAAAATAGATTACCTAACGTTTTGTCTTATATTTTTAAAGCTTTTTTTGTAAAATCGTACAAGCCTCATCAACATAATTAAATCCACTTATTCCTACTTTTTTCTATTATAATCCTATAAACCAGTAGTATTAAATGTGAAACCTATAACCAAACCAAAGTTCGCTTGTTGTAAGATTTTTCTAAAGTTAAAAGAATGTAATGCTGGTCCAAGCGATTGATACATTATTTTCTTAAAAAATAAAAAAATAACTTTAGATTTTTGTAAAATTTTTTTTTTTATCATCCAGGACCGTCTATGATAAAAGTTTCGACATTCTGTTCATATATCATTTTGAAAACATTTTTTATCTAATGATTTATTAAATAATTAATACATAAAATATTCACGTGTAAAAACTCATTTTTAAAGTGTTCTTATATTGCTATAATAAGTGTATTTTGGGTAATATTATTTAGAATTTCGTTTACACAAAAAAAGTTGAAAGCTTTTTTTATGTATAGCTAAATCCTCTGGCCAGCAGTTTATATAATCTTATCAACTTTAAACAGACAAAAAATTATACTAACTATAAAGTAAGCGATACGGCACCAGCCTCCTGAAAAATATTTTGAAACTAAGGAATCATTTTACTGAAATCCGCAGGAATCTTACTTTTTTGAAGTCTCGCAAATGATATTGCTGTGCGTTCTTAAACTTCTAAATGATGTTGTTCTTCGTTCTAAGTTTAATATACATTTAAAAAAAACAGTTGTCATTGTTGAAAAAAAAAACTATTTTTCTTGTTTTTTTCACTTATATTAAAACCAATTTATAATTTTTTATTTATAAAGAATTTACTTATTATTTATAATAATGAACAATGAAAACTTTTCTTTATTTAGAATTTTTAAATTTTAAAGTTTATTTACCTTTTTTCATGAAATTATAAAAACTGTATGATTTAATGAAGCTACTGTAATTTGAATGTAATATTATTTAACATATTTAATTATCATCTTATAGTTAAACATTATATTTCATCTTTATTTGATAGTAGGAGTTAACGCACTAAGCGAGTAGGGGGCTAAGTCCGACTAGTATAAATGTGTTTTGATAAAATGATTTCTTAGTTTAATAATATTTCTCAAAGAGCTAGTGACAAAGTTCTTCATGTTCAGTTAAAGTAATTTTATGTCCCTTTTTATTTCATAAAGTTGTACTGTGTAACTGTTTTACACAAGATTTGATGTAAATAATAAAAGTCATATACTTTTTGTATAGAAAAAATACTTTAGTTAGAAGATCAACTTTCTTAATTATTAAACATATTAAAAATCCAAAATACATGCCTCATAGCCAATATAAAAATAATTTGTACTTACATTTTTTATATATTGTTTATTTTAATGAGACATTAGCTAATAAATATTTTTGAAATCATTTGTAGACAAAATGAAATTGTCGTAGACGATCCTGGATGATCAGACAAACATACAATCATAAATGATTATTATGATAATTATAAAAATGTATTCATGAAAACCGAAAATTATTTTCTTATTTTTCAAGAAAAAAACTGCATTCATGGCTTGGACTACCATTACATTCTTTTAAGTTTCAAAAACTGTAACGAGAATGAAACTTTTTGTCAAGCTTTAAATTTAACGAATACTTTAACCGTTTTTAAAGGATAAGAATAGAAAACAAAAAGTAAGATTAAGTGCATTTAATTATATAAAGGAGATTTGTATGATTATTTTAAAAACAGAATGTATTTATAAATTTTTCATTGTACTTTGATTATTTTTCTTAATTCTTAATTGAAGTTCAAATCTTAGTATTTTAAAATGTGCCTAACAGTGAGATTATTTTTCAAGAGTGTTAGTAATGCCACTCACGAATTGTAGCTAAATTTTACTTCTGTTAGAAAGCAGACAAAAGTAACAGAAATGCTTGTCTTATAATTAATACAGTGTAAGAATACATTTACATTAGTAACGTTAAGTAACAATTAATAGGTGGTTATATCAGCGATCCCAACTCTGAAATTTAATGATGGTAGTATTTTTTAGATACCAACAAAACTCTTCAAGGAATTAAATTATACAGGAATTTAGTATAATTTCAGTATTATTAATAGATTAGGAGTCCTTACCATTTAGTAATATATTAAGGATCTCCACTTGAATATGAATTGGCTCTCCTGCAGACTCTGCGCATCAACACCTCTCCCTGTTACTTGACCATATCCTTAGGTTAAAAAAAAAGTTGAAGAAGTATTTTAGTAAGCTGATAATAACATAAAATTAGTTAATGCTCAAAAAGAATTAAATAACACTTATCGATGAACAGCATTTTTGATATGAGTAATTTTTTTTGTACGTTATTGCAATGTCTTTTTTTCTTAATCTAAGGATGGCAGATACAAAATTTTTTTAAGGCAGGGAAAGAGAAAAGCACATAAAATTTAAGAACGTTCAAGGGGTGGCCAGGGGGTGAAGGGGCTATCGAAAATTTTATTAGGTTAATTTTATAGCGACTTAAAACAAATTTTTCCCTTTTTCAAAAACGGCTAAGAGGGGGGGGGGGCAATTAAAAATGTGAGAGGGTACTAAGGGTAATAAAGGGAGGCTAAAGTAACATACATTCAGCTACTCTTCAAAGAAATATAAGTAACTTTGCCTCATTTTGTAAGAGGACTAAGGGGGTGACAAGGGTAGGCGTATATGATGAAGGGGTGGGCTGCTTTATATAAAAAATTATATAGTATAGAAAAAAAAGTTATATATATATACTTCTTCTTCGATTGCATTGTAATTTTGAAGGGTCATTCAACACCTCCCCTTTCATCAACCTCAGCCCCCCTCGGCCTTCTTCAAATGAAGTGAGCATTTATCAAATTTTACGTTATGTCTATCGGGTTCAATTTTTGTTGTCCCACCCTCAACCACCCCCCCCCCTCCAACCCTTAGCCCACCACTTGATTTTAAACAGTACTCCCTCATATTTTCTAGAGTCTGAGCTATAATTACAGAAATATTAATAAGAAGTAAATGTATACGCATACACTGCTTTCTCTTCTATAAATTTATCAAATAATATATAGCCTACGAACCTCTCAAAGTTCATATTACTGACGGTTTAATGTAAGTAAAACGTAAAAAGTAAGGTTGCATCATAAGACTACAGTATTCGTATGATATCTTTTCAAAAATCATAAGGAAATGCATACATCACTATCTTTTAAGAAATCACTGCCTTCATTACGTACATTATATGAATGTAACGGCAATATGATGATATTTTTCACTATCTAATGACAAATTTTTTTTAAATTGTTCTTTTCTTTATTTTTTATTGACAAAAAAGTCAATAATATAGGGCTTGGGGCTTGGTAATAGAGCAAAATAGAAAGTTTATTATTTGATCGATGAAAAATACTCATCGTTAATTCCTCAATTTGAAAAACTGTACACATAAAATAACTTAGTATAATTACTTGAGGGTCAGTGCATAAGCACGTGATCAGTTAAGAGCAAATCCAGAATCAGTTCAACGAATAATAATGCATTTTTCATAGAACCTTTTTGCTATCGTGAAATTAATTACAAATGTAAGAAATGTTCAGCAATGTTCCGGAAATGAAGAACGTAAGAAATATAATATTTGTTGTCACAACGAAAAAATTCGTTTAAGTTCTCCGAGTAAATATTACAAAAAATTAAAAAAAATTCTTTAGCTTAAAAAAAACCCTATAGCTAAAAATTATAATATGCTAACGTACAAAAAATTTCCAATTATAAAATGGTTTTTTTAAGACAAAGTAAAAAAGAAAGACATGCGTATGATAAAATATCAGCTGCAGAATGTGGAACAATCATTGTTTTCAACACAGGAATACCAGAAAATTTTGATGTGTGTGTATGTTAAGGATTTGCTCAAAAATCATACGAAAGAAACATATGTACATAAACTCTCTCATTTCGTTGATCCAATGGTATTTCCATTGATGTTTCATCAGGTGATTTAGAATAGAGTACTAATTATTTTAAAAATTGTTTCAATAATTGTAATGATAATAATAATAATCCAACTGTATTGCGATTCTATTCATATAGATTATCGTACAGACCAAATGTAAAAAATCTTAGTCTTCTATTATATGACGATTAGCCCAGCAATTTTTTATACATGCATTCATTGTAATTGAAGATAATAGAATAAACTGTTTAAGAGATGATAAAAAAATTAAGAATTAAATGTTATAATGGTTCATTGGATGCGGTAAGAACTAGCGCGTCAAATATATTAGAAAATTTTGAGAATAAAGATAAAATCGGAAACCTATATCTATTACCATCGACTATGTTGAACGACGACGTTACATACAACGTTATATTAGTTGAAGTATGATCTTCTTACTTCAATTTATTATTCCAAATAAAAAAGTCTAAAATAATTTGCAGCCCTTAAAAAATGCGCTAATGTAATGCTGTCGACATCATGTGTGTAAATAAAATATAATACATGTAATAAATATTTACTTGATTGAACGATTTCTTGCTTTTATGTTGCTTTTTTGCTCAGTCAAGAGTACCTAAGACACTAAGTAGTAACGCAATGTGGCACTTGTGTGGTTTACAATTGAGCTCTAGAATGTACCTAAGTATATACTTAATAATGATATCTATCATAGATGTATGCACTTACAGAGAAGCTGATAAGCAGAAACTCCCAGCTCCGAATGCAAATATCTACGAGATCCATTGAAATAAGTATTTTTTTCGGCAATTTAAATATTTGATTGAGGCTGCGTTTAGATGGAGACTCTCCCAGACAGATTCTGTGGTATCGACTGGGCGGGACCCTTGAAATGTTTTCGTACCTACTAAAACAGTGAAAAATGTTTCAATTTTTTGCTTTCCAGTGGTCAAGATGAAACCAAGCAAAACAATGCACATGTAGCCCCGACGCACAATATAAGGCGTATAAGGCGCACTAAATAAGCCCAAGTCGCTCGTATGTTGGCGCGATGTGCTCGTGCTTTCTCAGACTCGTAAAAAACCTAATAGCAGCATTCATGCTTCGCCGCATCTTAACACACAACTCAGATGACAGGCTAACAAATCGGCCAGCACAATAATCATAGTATGAAAATACAAGCCACTTGATAAGCATGAGACGGACTTCTGGCACCAGGGAGTTGCCACATCTGCGAAGCCGAGAGAGAGCAGGGTAGCTTTTTCTTGAGGTCTCGATTGTTTGCTGCGACCAACTAAGAGTGCAGTCCAAGGTTACACCAAGAATCTTGACAGTGTCAGCGCAGACCAAGCTATCACCATCGATATCCATTAATCCTGGTCACTACATCAGTAACGCCATTGAGTGTCAACAGTAGCTCCGGTAGTGGGGGAGAGGGATTCGTCTCTTCGCCATCCTTTCCATCGTCTTCCTTGCATAACCGCTTTGATGCGCGTGACATCTCGCACGACCCCCGGCAACCGCGGCACCAATGAAGTTGCCGATTAGTTCACTTGATAATAAGAGTTACCGATTTCAAGTTATGATTCCACGAAAAATGCTGCGCATACGCTGGGGACACACAGTTGCCGTCAACGAAGTAAGCGAAAAAATCACAACACAACACAAGATGGCGAGGGACAACGGGCACTCTAACAACTGGAACAGAGTCGATCAATGCATGCAAAGCAGCAATCACTCAAAAATACGAACACGATTCTCAACGGCCACAAGCAAATTACTCGCGGAAACAACCTATACAGGGCACAAGACATGAAGTAAGAACAGTAACTAGTCACAAAACATAGAGCAGCACCAAACACATCTTCGTGTCTTTTCGCACCCTTAAAAAGGTAGACACGTAAGTCTAATGGAAACTGCCTGGAAACTACAAAAATTCCCAATTTATAGTAGAAGTCACAAAGTAATTAATTTGGCAATTCATTCAAAATACAAACAAAACTTATTTTTGAAGAAAATAAAATTGAAAATACAATAGAAAAATGTCAAACCGCACTAACAGCATGGTTTAAATAAAATAAAATAGATAACTTCGCGAAATTGATTAAATACTCTAATATTCCAAAGTATTATATTTTCAATAACCAACTCAAAATTTGGTGAAAATAAAAAAATACTAAATTAAGTACACCAATAGGAAGATTAAACATAGTATCTTATAAGGATCATACGAGTTTTTTAAAAAATTGGTACTAAATAAAGTAAACAAACCAAAATAATTTCAGGACTTAAAAATATTTCATAACATAATATGTCCACCAACATTTAAAGATACTATAATAGCAATGGATTTAATAGAACACGATAGCAAAATAAATGATAATTATAAAGAAGCCAGAATTGTTATGTCACCATATCAGTTATGACAATTTTTTACCTGGTTTCGAATTGCAGAAAACATCCACATCATATCTGTGATCGTTGTTTAGTATTCTGAAACTTGATATCAATATTCGTTCAATTTACAAAACATTTTCAAAATTATTATTTGATATTTGAGAAAAAAAATTGAATCGTTTAAAGTGACAAGTAAATGGAAAACAACTCATGTTCGTTTCAATACTTTTGGTAAAGATATTAACTTTTCAATAAATAGCGTTATACTCACTTCTCATAACAAATATACTTAATTTTTGAATAATAAAATTCTAAATTATGTAAAAGAAGAAATGTAAACACATTACAGCATAAATCATGCCACTAACAAGGGTGTTGATTAGCTTGATAATGATGTTAATATAAATTCTTCAATTAAATTCTTAAACAATATTTGTAAAGGCGTACCATCGTATGAGCTGAATTTAAAAATCGAAGCAATTGTTTAGTTGATACGAAATTTAAGCAGAGTTGATGGCTCATGTATCGGTACAAGATAACAAATTACAAAATGACTTATATACTATATAGAAGCAAAAATTATAACTGGAGAAAGAATGGAAAAGAAATTTTTTATCCCAAAATTAACTCTTAATACAGAAAAATTAGACATCATTACCTTTTACTTTATACAGCAAAAATTTCCTTTAAGCTTTGCGTTTTCAATGACTTTTAATAAATCTCGAGGTCAAAGCATTGATAATATTGGATTATATTTAAAAAAAACGACTGTTTTTGCGTAGTCAATTGTACGTCACGTTATCAAGATGCAAAAATGAAAATGGAATTTATATTTAAGTAGAATGTTAATATAATTTACAATTAAAAAATATCGGTTGGAAGAAAATTTTTGACTTTCACTAATCTTAAGCAGATAAAAAAAATTTATTTCTTCACATTTGCAAAAGTATGAAATCGTCTAAAATAATCTTGCACAGTTTATTTAAATAATTAATAAATGTATTAAATTAATGAAATTATTATTTAAATTTTGTTTTATGACGATGCGCATTATTTAACATATTTCAATGAATATGATTTCTATCTTTTTGTGGTTAATAGGGCTACAAGCAATGTCGATGGTTAAAATTTTCTTTAAGTGTATTTGTTGTTATTGATTAAGTATAAGAATATAATGTCATGTTCTTATAAATATTTAATAATGCAATTAATATGCTTTTAGAAAATTTAAGAAGAAAAAAAACTAGTGCACTATAGCACTACCTCAACGGCGCGAGCAGTAGTGTAAAATCAAGCTAATGTGCTAAAAATCAGGGGCTTTTTTAAAACTGTAAGGAGGGCTAAGACAGAAGGTGCAAATAGTCATATCACTTGAAATGACATGAAAACCGATATAATTTTACCTCACTTAGAGATGTGGCTGAAGTGTGACGGAAATGAGTTATTTTAAATTGCGCTGGATAATCCGGTTATTGGATTATACAGTTATGAGAAGGGGGGGGGAACTGAACTTAACAGAAATTCCACCAAATAGAAACAACGTAAAAACTGACAGTATACGTAGAGCTAAAGAGTGGTAAGAAGTGGCTGACCAGAAATTGTAACAGGTATGATAGGTTTGCTTGGTAAGTGTGAGGAGAGCTGAGAGTGGGGGTGTAAAAAGTAATTAAACTAAAAATGACATGATTATTGATATAATTTAACTTTATTTATAGATGCCACTGATGAAAGGCTAAAGGTAGTTCTTTTAAATTTTAGAGGAGGCTTATTGGGTTATCTGATTATTGGGTTATAAAGTCATGAGGAGAGGCTGAAGAGAGCTAAACAAAAACTAAACCCAACAAAAATATAGTTAAGACTTAGAGAAATTTACCTCATTTGAATCAGGGCTAAGAAGGGGTGGAGGAGTTGCTGAGAGAAGTCCTATTAAAACCGAACGAAGGGGCTGAAGAAGGCTAACTAAAAATGTTACGTAATAAGAAAACTAATAAGAATACTGTAAGAATTTCCCTTATTGAGAGGGGGGGCTAATGGATGGAGGGGAAAGTCTTGTGTGGAACGACTAACCAAAATCACTATATAATATATATCTCTCTATATTATAGAGTTGTATTGACGAAAGTAAGTCTCAGCCCCCTCGCTTCCCCCCGCTCCCCCTTAGCTCTCCTTCGATTCACGTAGTTATTTTCTTGTTTTTACGTCATTTTTGATCAAATTACATTTGAGAAAGCTCCCCCCTGCTCCCCCTCAGCTCCCCTTTCACGTCCCCCTCAAAAAATACTTACTTATAGAATATTTAACCATCTGAAATGTTAAAAAGTATATGTAATTTAGTACCCCAGTTATAACTCGTTTTCAGGATTTTTTAAGTCACTGATCATAGGTCCCCCTCTGTCTTTTTTTGCCCCTTACTTACTATATGTCTTTAAAGTATCATAACTTGTTTAACTTGATTGAACTTATACATTTGCGATCTCTTTTTGGTCCATGTGTACTTTATCCAAATATAAAATTTTTTTTGTCCACTCAATCTGTAAGTGGGGGGTTGGCACACAGAGCGCGCAGGGGGGTAGTATATATGTATGTATATATTTTTCTTTACTATAAAGTAATCTTTAAGGGTCATTCCACACAATCCCTATTCCACTTCTCTTTACACCTTTATAGCCCCTTCTCAGCCTCTCTGCCAAATATGGTAAAGTTCTAATAGTTTTAACGTTATTTTGATTGGGTTAAATTATCAAAATATTCTTATATATTCGACGCGCTATTTTTCCTGCATCTAAGAAACCATCTTAATATTTAATTTTTTTTTTTTTTTAATATTTTTAAAACAGTTTTGTCAGTTTTTTTTATTCGTAAGGTATACATGTAAAAAACTTTTGAGTTAATCTTTTGACTTAGAATAAAGAGGTGAGATTTTTTATATCTATGCTGTACGATAATCTAGATGAGTAAAAACATACCACAGTGAGATTATAGTCATTATTATTATAACTGATATTATTATTTTTATTATTACTGTTATCATTATTATTATTATTATTGTTTTAATTACTATTATTATAATAATTACTACCAAAACATTGTTTAGAGTAATCAGTACTCCATCCTACATCAGCCGACGGAAATATTAATGGAAATACCATTGGATCAGCAAAATAGGAAAGTTTGGTTGGATTATTTCTTTAAGATATTTTCTTGTTAAATCCTTAGGATAAACATACAGTTCAAAATTTTCTGGTAATCCTGAGTCTGAAACAATGATTGCTCTTCATTCAACAGTTAATATTTTATTTTAGGTATGTTTTTTCTACTTTGTCTTAAAACCACCATTTTATATTTATAATTTGGAATTTTTTTCACATTAGCAATTTACTTTAAATATATATGCTTTATATATTTGTGTACGTGAAAGGTATAGAAGCAACTAAACTTGAAACTCTGACTACATTACGACTTTACATCCCTTTCGTAAGAGTCAGAGGTATGTTCTACACTTCATTTAATTTGCATTTATTGTATTTACCAAAATTTGTATTGTAAAAAATTTCTTTTTACTCATAAATTTTTGTTCCTGATGAGGGCCGGGACATTGTCCAAACGGAAACGTTGTGTTGTTTTTTGATTAATACAAAATTTGACTGTACCACAATTAGACGTTGTTTTAAATTATTTACAAACTGTCATTGGACATCTTATTTTATTAAATATATATAGTTTTTACCATTCTGACCCATGTCCACAACTCAATTTCACTCATAAAAACTTTCACCGGTGCAAAACAAGGCTAATCTGCCACTTGGATGTGTGAACATTAGATACTTTAACTATTGTAGATAGAATTTGTACCTTAGCCCCACCAAAAATTGACAAAGATGAGTGAGTTTTCACTGCATAAATTTTGTCTGCATATTTACACCATAACAAGGATTTTAACAAAAATCAGTTCAAACTAGTAACTTTTTGGATAAGAAATGCTAACCAATGATTACTTTTCAAAGTATAGGACTAAAATTAACAAATTCTCACGACAGTAGTACCAGAAGTTGTTACGTCTCGAATAGCCAAGCTGTTCTATTTGCGTGTTTCGTGCGTAAAAACGTTTATTCCATTCTAACCCCACATGGAACAACCACTCGGTGTAAGTATTTAAATACACAAACTACATTTTTTTTATTGCATTTGAGGCTAGTAAATTGAGTGTGGGTGGTTAAGTCATTGTAATACGTCTATGAGTCATACGAGCACCATAAACTTTAAAAATTCCATTCTGAACTTTTCCATTCCAACCGTACCTCACCTCAAAGTGCCGTTTTTTTTTTCTTTTTTAGAGCAGTTAATCCTAGACAAACTTTTTTTTCATCACTGTTGGGCTAACAAAAGAGACATGTGTCTCAGGGTTTCTACCAATTGACCTCTTTTAGCCACATAAATGCAAAAACGGTGGTGCTACTTCCAACGGTGGTAGCTAAGTGGTACACTCCATTAGGTGGCCTCATCTGGGCTTAAATAAAAGTAAAAACATAGTCGTAATAATTAAAAAACAAATCTTTGAATTTTATGCCCCGAAGAAAAAGTTATAGTTATTTTATAAAAAATACTGAATTTTAGCAAAAATCACATTATAAGCGAAATTCACGCTCTAATTGAAACAACTGCAACTTTCGAATGGAGGCCCAAAACCGAACAAATTTTTTTTTTTAATCGATAGGTCTTGATCCCAGCTTTTATTGAAGCCCAGTAAGAAAACACGAACTGTTGAAGGAGCTTAGCTACATGTGTTAGAAAGAGATACAATTATTCAAAAATCGATAAAAACTGACTTTTATGAAATTTCGTATAACTTTTGACTAGTTAATCTTGTAGTTGGATACCTTTAGATATTTGTTACTGATATTGTGTACAATACAAATACCATGAAAAAATTTTTTTGTAATCAACTTCTTTTTGAACAATTTTTTAAGTTGATCTGAGCAAGTTACGACAGAATTACCTATATATATATATACATATATATATACTAGTGGGGCTCCGCCCTCCTGCGCGCTCCGCGCGCCAACCCCCCCTTTTATTTTGTGATAAGTGTAATTTTTTTATTTAATATTTATCATAATAAATAACATGAATTTTTACAATCACTTTTTATTTTCCCTGACTTATGCCTAATTTTTATATATTTAAAACGACAACGTATTGAAAGATTTCAAAAATCGTTAAAAATTACAAAATTTAAAACAAAATCAATTTGTAATTCTAACAATATCATAAGTTGATTGTTTTTTTTTTTTTTAATTTTTTACAACCAAAATTTTGGCCCATTGGTAAATTTTTACAACCAAAATTTTGGCACATTGGTATTTTTTTCTTCGTTTACTTCTACTTCGTAAATTTGTTTTAAAAAGTTACAAAATGTCTAAGCGAAAATTTGACAGCGAATTAGACTCTCAAAGTGCAACGAAAAAAAGAATTCTTCCTTTTACATCTACAGAGAACTTGAAGTCTAAATTTAAAGTTGGAGATAGATCTGTGTAAGAAAATTATAAATTACTACTACTACTACTTTCTACTATTATAACTATTAATACTACTATTAATACTATTACTACTACAACTATCCTGCTTTTATTATTAATATTTTTTTTAAATGTTATTTTTTTTACTACTTTTGTTATTAGTTCATGAAATATATTTATATTTTTATCCAAACTCAAAAAAATCGAAAAAACAATTTATAAAGTAAAAAATATTTATTTTGTAATAATATAACATTTTATCACAGTTTTTTATTCACATTGCATTTATGTATATGACGATTATAATTGCTCTTGTTTGAAAAACTCTTATTACATGTAAAACATACGTACACTTTCGAATTATCATGAGAGTAGGAATGATTTTTAAATAATCTTTCCTTTTAAATGATTTTTGACATATACTACATACAAATTTGAATTTATCAAAATGACTTAATTTATGATTGTCTAAATGACTTTTTCTAGTAAAGACTTTGTCACATATTTTACGTATATTGTGCCTCTCCTCTGTATGCACCTTCAAATGAGATTTAAGTTGAGAGTTTGTAATGAATTCTTGCTAACAAACAGTGCAAATATATTCTTTCTCATTTTTATGGATCTTCATGTGAACATTCAAGTTACTTCTTTGATTAAATCTTTGGGCACAAAGTTCACACTTAAAATTTTTCACTTTGTTGTGAACAAAATAATGTTTGATTAAAAGACTTCTTTTGGAAAAAGTCTTGTCACATGATGCACATTCGTAAACTTTAACTAATTTATCACGGTTTTGATCCATCTTCAGATTGAACTGTAAAAAATACACAATACGTATTAGCATCAACCTTATATATTAATCACTTATTTAATGGAACAAAAAATTTTACTTACAACAGTCTCGTATATTCAAAGCTTTTAGTAACTCCGCCAAATTACGGTGATTTAAACTTGTTTCCACTCGCGCTGTTACTATATTAATTCTAATATTATTTAAGGATATCAGTTTAACACATTCACTTATAATAACAAACTATTTTAAAGACTTTAATTAACACATGGGAGGTTTACGTTTTGTGAGCTTGTATATAACCAAAGAAACTTGTACGCTATAGCTAATCAAAACAGTGAGCGATGACCAGAAGAGTCAATCACCTGCGCAAATAACATGCGCTGTGACAATAAAAAAATTTTTTTTGGCTAGTTTCAAGTTTGTGTGTACATATGATGTTTATTAAACATTTTATATCATGTTAACATTTTCAAATTATTGATAAACGTTTTTTCTTGCAAGATTCTTAAATACTATTGTTACAAATTTGATAGAACCTCTTTCTTAATAGTTTTTATTTCACGTAATTTAGCAACAATCAACAGTTTTATAATGAATACTTCTTTAACAGACATTGAGTAACAACAAATAGAGGGTAAAACAATACATATTTAATATAGTACAGCAATGATAGTATAATTTTAGGAGTTAAAAAAATGGAGATAAAAAAAATTCTATTTATCATATTATTTACAGTATGAGGAGAAATTTTTAGAGTGTTTGATAAGTCTCGAGACAAAAGATGACGAAGTAGATTAAATCACAAAAAATTTACGGACACTTGATTTAAAATCTAAAACTATTTGGAAAAAAAAAACTACATCAAAAACAAAAGATTACGTTAAAAAAGTAATTAAAATTTCTGTAAATCAGAATCCAAATTTTAAGTGCAAGGCAAGTTTATTTAATTTGTTTATCCAAATATTTAGTTACTACTACTACTACTACTTCTACTACTACTACTACTACTACTACTACTACTACTACTACTACTACTACTACTACTCCCGGGTGGGGTTTTCGCTAGTTTCTCCATACCGGGCGCTTCCCCGGGTGGCGGATAGGGGCATCCTCTTGAAATAAGAGGTGACGATGGGCAGCTGGGGTGGCTCTCTATAGTGGTGGTCGGGGGCGTGGATCGGGGGGCGTGTGTGGCGCTGGCGTGTGTATCTGCAGCGGTGTGGACGGGGGACTAGTGCCCCATGCCTCCATCGGTGTGGATGTATGGGCCGGCTCTGCTTGTGCTCCTTGTTCTTCGCTTTTTGCTGCTTCCGTGAGTGGCACTCCATTGCTTGATGCGGGCCAACAAAAACTAGCACCCGTCGTGTATAGAAGTAAGCGGCGGTTAAAACATTCTTCTCAGATACATGCATCACACACTCTTACTAAACAAACACAGGGACACTTACGGATTGTTCTGGGTTGCGTGTGGCGGGTCCTTTTCCGGGCTTGCGTTGGGGGCCCGGCCATGGGTGAAGCCGGATGATGAGGCCCAGGTAAGTCTGGGTAAACACATCTGATATGGCTGAACGCCTCATGAACAAAAAAGACGTGGTGGGCCGACTAATCTAGGCTTACTACCACTGAGGAGGCTATATGGCGGCACCTTAGTGCCTTACGCCAGCCCATTTTGTCGGGTTGTCTGCGTGGTCTCGGGACTGTACGCCTGCCGCTCGTCTCGCTGGGATGACCGTTGTGTACCAACAAATACATACATTACACACGAACACCCTTCTTACACTTGTTACTCAACGCCAGGGCAGTCTCCGCGGGTGGGACTGAGGGAGAGTGGCGACTCCCGGCCGGCCCGAGCAAGTAGCATCTCTCTCTGGTAACAGAGAGGGTTGCTGCCCTGGTTTTAACCCTTTCCAAATGCTTATTTCTAGGAAAAAAAGGGTAGTGCTGGCCTTCTCGGGTCAGTACGAAACTAAAAAGATGCCAAAATGAAAAACGTCGATGTAAAACAGGTACCCCAGGCGGTAACCTCTCTGAGGGAATCCGCCGTCAGTTCCGATCCGGTGAAAGCCCGGGTGACTGACGCAGGCCCCACGGATTCTGGGGGGGGCCACAAAGACGTGTCTCATGGCCAACAGGGACTGCTAAATGTTCCATGGCCTTTCTTTTCAGACAAAGGACGACGAGGAAGCCTGTCGAGTATAGGCACTAACGACACCGAGGTTAGCAAGGTGTCGGTATTTAGCAACCAGACCCAGGAAGAGCTTGCCTCTTTAGAAGAAAGTGCCACTAGGCTCGGAGTTAAGCGACAGCAAGTTGCTGATAAAGTCCAATCAGCAACGAATGACATTACAGAGACGCTAAAACTGATTAATGATAAGTACGGCAACACAGCGAACGCTGTTAAAAATGGGCTCAAAGCGGCGCTTAAGCATCTTCAAGAGGCAGAGGTGCTAAGAGAACGCTGTCTTACTGAAGAAGATTTGTACATGAACGCTTGGAAGTCGTCATTTGAATCCCTGCAGTGGAGGGAAAAAAGGCGAGATAATTTCCGTCGGCATGTACAGAAACGAACCCTGAACACTGCCTTAAAGGAATTAGAACGAAGTAAGAGAAACAGGAGCCCATCGGACAGCCCTGAAAAACGCTAGCATACTATGTCTTTAAAGAAAAAGAAGACAGGTAGTGGCAAACAAGAGGAAATTCCCCTGAATGACAAAACGAGCCAGAAGAAAAAAGTGGACCCCACAACAACAGTAGTAGTAAAGATGGCTGAAGGGCAGACCTTTGCAACGGTGCTGAAGACTATGAAGGCGAACTTTGACCCCGATAAGGCTAAAGTGGCAGTCCAAAGTGTTGTCACTACAAAAAAAGGAAACATACTTATTAAAGCCAAAGGTGTAGAGAATGCTACTGCATTCTCACAGCAAATTGAAAAGTCGGTAGCCGGACAGGGTACCGTGAAAATGAGCGACAGAAAAGTGACATTAGAGGTCCGAGACCTGGATGCCATTGTAGAGGAAGATGAGGTCAAAGAGGCTTTCGCTAGGACTTTTGGACATCAGAGCCAGGAGCTAGAAGTTGCTCTCTTAAAGCCAAATGCCAGAGGACAGAGGCTGGCTTTAATCAAGGTGGACGAAACAACTGCCAGACAAGTAGAAAAGGAAGGCAGGTTACGAGTTGGCTTTGTAAGCTGCCGAATTCGAAGAAAAATCGAAGTAACGAGATGTTTTAAATGCCTGGGATATGGACACGTCTCGGGCAACTGTAAGGAAGAAAACAGATCCAAGCTTTGCTTCCGGTGTGGAAGCTCAAACCACCGGAAGAAAGAGTGCCTAGGTCCAGCACGGTGCTTCCTTTGCCCAACAACGGACAACAAGCACGAAGCAGGCAGCGGAAGCTGCCCTTTATTCAGAAGAGCCCTGAAAGAGGCCAGGGATAAGGCCCAAGCAGGGTCAAAATAAGGCAGAAAGGCCTTCAGTGGAAAGACAGGCTTATGTGGACCCACGCTGCGCTGGGTACTTTTTACCTATCAGCAAGGGAAAGCATTAAGCTTATAGTGGTGCTGGCTGAGTAGGCGGCCTACTATGAAGCGCTAGACAAGGTGCTGGTCCTCAGGGACCCCGAGTCCTTTTCAGGACTCGAGAGCATCAGCACCTCTAGCAAATGGTGGCGAGTTAGCTCGTTAATGCTGTGAGACGCGATGGTCTCCCTGGTGGCTTCACCCTGAAGTAATGCTAACGCGGTTCCGGGGTGGATCAAAAGCCACGCGGCATGGGTGGGGTTTTAGTGGGTATGGGTGGTCTAATAAAAAAAATCCACCGAGTCCCACACTACCGCTGTCCCTGCGGTGTGCCTTAATGCATTTCCCCTCCCTCCACAAAAAAAAAAAAAAAAAAACTACTACTACTACTACTACTACTACTACTACTTTTACTACTACTACTACTACTGATTTATTTACAGCTTTTTATGTATTTACAGCATTTTAGTTCTTTTTATAGAAGAAATCTTTAAGGCTCAAACATTTGTCAATAGAGAAAAGAATAATGATTTAAGAATTAAATAATAATTTTAAATAATAACAAAGGATGCAGAATTCAGTGCAACATGTATGATGAAAACATTGAAGTATTTACAAAAACAATAATATTAAATGAAGTAAGTATGATTATCTCTAGTTGTAAAACGATTTTCATTTTAATTTAAAATAAATATAAAATATATCATTACTTTTCCACAGA
Organism: Copidosoma floridanum; assembly: GCF_036245765.1. Classification (NCBI taxonomy): domain Eukaryota; kingdom Metazoa; phylum Arthropoda; class Insecta; order Hymenoptera; family Encyrtidae; genus Copidosoma; species Copidosoma floridanum. The sequence goes on along the minus strand of NW_028321905.1, from coordinate 1,896,546 downwards.
AAGTTCTTATTCGCGATGCAACAGTTGTTCTGGCCAAAAAATACACAAAGGGTAATATGCCTTTCGAAATTAATTTACAGGCATATTCAAAAATTACGAGCCTCAGAGAACTTGATTTGAAAAAAACAAAAATTTCTAAAATTAATAAAAAAAAATTTCTAAACTCACTCTTCGACCTTTATAGTTACTTTGGAGCACTTGATGAAAGAGAAAAGGCGAATATTGTTATGTGCGAGCAGTTTTTATACTCTTGCGTTTAAGGAGTACACGTCAAGTTGGGTATCCGAAGGAACAATTAGAGCTTAATCTAATTACCTACGACTGACACGAGCACAATAATGGTGCAACAATTTCACAGTAATTGATGGTTAAAACTGCTGATCTCTCGGATTTTACATTAGGTACAAGTTGCTGTTGAAATTGTGTATGATATTTCTTGTGTACATCCGCAGTAAAGAATGTTGAAATTATTGATGAATCACATTATTTGGTGTACTTGTGCAAATTGATTTTGTAAGATAAGCTTTCTATAAGATTGTTTGAGGTTGCACGCTAGTTCGAGTTTTGCGACGGTAGCTTATTTCAATAGAAGTAAGTTATTCGTCACACCATTGCAGAAGCAAACGTCTCACTCGATGTTTGAATATCGCTGAGCTTTTGATTTTAATAATTTTAAAACGAAACTCTGATTTTTCAACTAACAAATATTAAGTACATGACATGGGATGTGACATAGGTAAATTAAAACCTTACATGGTTTATCTTCTTATTTTAAAATTTATTGAACATGTAAAAGAGCTAAGTTTTTGTTTTATCCGGTAAATCGTCCGTAAAAAATTCCTTATAATTATTCCATGATTTACCACCTTGATTGTTTCTGAAATTAAAAACCAAGTAAAAAGTTTTCTTAATTGATATAGAAGAATAACAGCATTGGCTTTTCCAAAAATGTCATCTATTTTTTCATTATTGTCCATTAAACCCATTTCAACTGCAGGATCTTTGCAAATTTTGTATGTTATTCCTTTATCTGTTCTTATATCTTTTAGCGATGTTAAACCAGTTACTTTATTTGATACAAGTTTCAAAAAAAATGATCTTTCATGATCTTTCGGAAAAACAATGTTTAATTACCTCATAGTGATATTTTTTATTACATTTTTTTTTCGCCAAATTTTTAATTTATTAATAAGAACGTAGTACTCTGGTATGTTTACATACTTTATGGATTTTACAAAGTCATCATGTTTATTTGATTTGAACCAATCTGTTAACTGTGTTTCGTAGTTTTTTATAACAGTTCTAATATTATTTTCTTCGAACACAAGTTGTTGTTTGTTTTCAAGGTGAACAGCTAAATTTACAACTGTGTGACTTCTACCACAAATTGGAAATTTTTGCAATCTCCAATCTGCTTTTATTGGACCTACATATCTAGCATCAACGCAACTATTCATTTTAAAAAATTTTTCTTCGTCTCGGTCTTTTAATTTTTGAATTTTGACGTATGGTCTGTCACTACCCTTATTTATGTAGTAGTAAATATTTTTCTTTTTTTAAATGCATGCACATAATTGGATGTTTATATGACATTTATATTTCATCAACAAAAATTTATTATATGGTACAACCATTGAATTATCTACTAAGATTTCATCTTTTCTCTAAAGTTCATGAATATTTTGTTCAAATGTATTAATTTTTCTTCTATATTCAGGGTGATCATTCGTTTGAAATGAAGTTACCTTTGTAAAAGATTTTGGAAAATTTTTTGTACGTTTTTATCAATTATACAAAGACTTTGTTCTGTATGAGACTCGTAAAACATGTGTTTAATCACTAATTTTTTAAGTTTTGTACAATCAGAAGTAATGTTAGCTGAAGTAATTGCATCCATTTGTTTAAATGTCATAACTTTTTTATCAGTATACGAAGTTGTAAAAATATGTGTATAAGGTAGATCACTTTTTTTGGATTTGATGGTATAGACTTATGCTAATACTTTACTAAACATGTTGTTTTTAATGATATCATCGAAAACTGACATTAATTTCAAGTAAAATAGTTTAACAGATATGTTTCAAATATCATTTGATGTCGTATTCTTAGAAAATTTTGATAAAATTAACTTTTATTTTTACATTTAGGACTTCATGTAACTGTTACAAATAAATCTTGTCCACCACATTTTCTTCCTATAGACATTGCATCCCGATAATGTTTCTGCATAAATCTTAGACTTCTAATGTATGTATTTGTAAGTATAAAAAGACTTCTAATTTTTTCTTTTGTCTTAAAATTTTGAGAAACGTTGGATGCACTATTAACAATTGCGTCTAATAAACCTAAATAACATTCAGTTCTTGAATTTTTTTGATCATATCGCAAATAATTTAATCTGTTACATTAAATCACAATGTAAGAATGAATAAAAAATTGTTGTGTCAGCCGTGACCCATAAAATAATGAATTAAAATGTATTTTAATCGGTCTGTAAGACAGTCTGTAGGAATAATGTAATAGTTAGTTTATTAGTTATATTTGAGTAGTTTTTAAAATGACCAGTACTTCATCCTAATCCTCTTAAAGAAAAAAATAACAAGAATACTATGGGATCGATAAAATAAGACAGTTTAATTAAAAATGCTTCCTTAGAATAATTATCAGGTAATTATTTTGGGTATACACAAAGATCGAGGCTTTCTGGAAGTCCAGAGTTTGACACTGTAATAGCACCGAATTCTGTGGTCAATGGTTTGTAGTATGTCTTTTTTTGCTAAATGGTTTTTCTTAAAAAAATCATTGTACAATTTGGTAGTTTTTCTACATTTGCGATTTGATATGAATGTTTGTACTTTATTGCTATTGGATTTCTTTTCATAATTTTTGTCAAAGTTTCAATATGTTTTTAGAGAATCTTACTATTATTTATAGATTTCAACCTTAGATCAATAGCAATTTCATTATCATCATCATCATCATCATCATCATCATCATCATCATCATCATCATCATCATCATCATCATCATCATTATCATCATCATTATCATCATCATCATCATCATCATCATCATCATCATCATCATCATCATCATCATCATCATCATCATCATCATCATCATCATCATTATCATCATCATCATCATCATTATCATAATCATCGTATATTTATGACTATTTCTTTGATTTTTCATTAGGATCAGAATTAAATATTTTTCGCGCAACATAAAAAACTCGTTCTTAAGTTTTAATATTTTTTATACCTTTTCATTTTTTGTTCTATTTCTCTACTAATGAAAGATGCAAAACTGAACTTATTATTGAGTATGTGATAAGTATTCTGAAATTTTCATCGTGGAGTAGAAGTTCTTTCAATTCTAAATTATATTCAGTTAACAGACTAAAACAAACTTTTCCCTTATGACAACACGTTGAATTTTTTCTTTCTTCTGGCCAAACTACTGCTGAACAATACATACACTTATAACTCATTCCACCACAAAACGCAGGATTTACTAAAAACTCACTATTTTCATTTAGAGTACTATTCAAAATTTGATTTAAATTTTTTATTATTGAATAAATTATCCATTTTTTATTCTTAGATTTTTTTCTCATTTTAGACTTAATATATATAAGATTTCGTAGTTTTCTTTCAGTACCACTATTTTGATAGTACAATAACTTAAATATACCTGAATCCACAGTTTTTGAGAATTGAATACTTAATGTAAAACCATTTGAACAGTCACCAAAATATAACACGTTCGTAGAATTTTGAACAACAATTGTAATGTGTAGATTTTTTGATTTACGAAACTTTGTATTTTAATCGAGGTACCATATGTTTCTCAGTTAATCTTCATTTCAAAATAATTTTTAGAATTATTACATTTTTGAAATACTCCTTTCCAACAATGTAACTGACATGAAAGTTTCATTTTTCACGATGTTTTAAACTATTACCAATCTTGTTTTAGAATGAAAATAGTCTTTCAGGTACAAAAAAAAGAAAAAATTTTTAATAATCCATTCCCATCTCTTTAACATTAATTATTGTCTAATAAGTTTTAGACTTGTTTAGGTTTAGTATGATTTACTATTGAGTTATCGTAAGATAAATTTTAAAAATTCAACATTTTAAATATCCATGAAAATATAATAATATAGTAGTTTGATAATATTAATTTTATTACTGTTTTTATGAATAAAAGAGTTTGAAAAAAATTTCCTTCTAAAAACATTAATTTGATTCCAAAATATATTTTCGTATTACATATATCCTGTAAATTTCTGCCAACTATTTTTAAGGTTTTTTTCAGAATCATTTAATCTTTATCCTAATTTAAGAAATCAAATCATCTTTCTCGTAAATTTTTGTTATATAAGTAAAACATTTTTTTACTAAGAGATATTTCTCTGTCCATAAGATTTTGTTCATCTTGAATTCATTATAGGTAGATTTAAACATTTCCATGATTTATCTACTAATTCTTAAATTTAGTTGATATATAGATACATTTATAGAAGAGAGCGACTATTTCTATTATTAACAAAATATGTTGAATTTTTTCAATACTTATTATGTATTTTACCACTTTGAATATTTTAAATATTAAAAACCACGCAAAAAATTGTCTTAATTGATTAGAAAACCTGAAAGTAGTACCGATTTAAAAATCATGATGAAGTAAGCCCATTGCAGTTGCAGTATTTTGAAACTTCTGGTCTTTAATTTTATTGTATGTTTTAATGTCTTTAAAGGATGCTGCCCTATTCATTCTATTTTCAATAAGTTAAGGGAAACCCTTTATTACACTTTGAAGATATACTGTTTAATATACCTATTGAAATGATTTTTATTACCTTTACTATTTTTTCCGAAATTGTTAGTTTGTTACTAAAAATGTTTAATGATAAAATGCTCTCATACTTGATTGATTTTACAAATTAATTATGTTTATCGGATTACGTTTAAGCTGCTGCTTGCGTTTAATGGTTTTATACTGTTTTTTAAATTATTTTTATTGAATATCAGATTTTGTTTGTTTTAAAAGTGGACAACTAAATTCACAACTGTATGACTGCAGAAATTAGAAATTCTTCCAGCCCACTAGCTGCTTTCATTAGACCCACGTGTTACGCATTTGTATCCGCATTTGTACTCCGTTTGTTCATTTTCGAATTTGAATCCATGTTCTGTCACTACCTCTATGAGTGTGGTCATAAATACATATATATAAATATATAATACTTTAAATTGATGCATAAGATTTAACGTTAGTAAAACATTAACATTTTATAGATTAAAATATATTATATGGTAAAAGTAATTAAATATCTACTGAGGTTTTCTCTTTTGTCCAGGTTTTGTACATATGTTCATCAGATACGTGGTTTTTTTTGTGGATAACCGTTTGCTTGAAATGTATTTTGAAATGTAGCTTCTTTGTAAGAAATTTTAGGAAATTTATTCATACTTTTAATTAGAATAAGCAATACGAGGTCTGTTTTTTGTATGAGGACCGTGAAGCACTTGTTTCATGACTAATTTTGTAAGTTCCACATTACCCGAAGAAATTTCAGCATAAATAAGTGTATTAATTTGTTAATGTAAAATGTTTTTTTCATCAGGATAAAATTATTGAAATGTGTGCACAAGGTAGACCATGTTCCTGAAATTTAGTTGTATAGACGTATGACAACACTATACAAAAATTACAATTTTTAATATTATCTCAAATCAATAGTAATTAGAAATGGAGTAATCTAACTGTAATATTTAAAATACTATTTGCTATCATGTTCTTGGAAATTAGTATGAAACTTATTTTTATTTCTTTCCATTTGTGATAACATGTTACTATTACAAATAATTGTGGTTTACCACATTTTTTAAATATAGTTACTATATCCGAATAGTGCTTCTGCATGTATTTTGGAGTCTGATAGATTTAGATAGCAGTATCAAGAGATTTTCAAGTTTTACCATTTGTTTTAAAATTTTTAGAAATAGTAGTATTAGTGAGTGCATCTAAAGCTCAGTTTTAAAACTTGTTTTAATATATTTCAAATGACAAAAATTGATGTATTTAATTACAATATAAGAAATTATGAAAAACTGTTAACTCAATATTCTTCACATCATAATCACTACAATTCTCGTAATCTGATCTGCAAGACAGTTTTTATTGATTATATTAAAACATAGTAAGCTTTTCATTTTTCGTTAAGCGATTTTTATTGTAAGCAGTACTCCAGTTCAAACTTCATAGAGAAAAAGAAAATGGACTTAGTATGTCATCAATAAAATAAGAGACTTTACTTAAAATTTTTTTTTCGCAATAGTGTGCGGAAAAACTTGTACGCAACATGTGCGGAACGATTCCCCGCACTCGTGTAATAGACTCGCACTCGTGGCCGGTGACGATAACTCGTGCCGTGCGATCACACTCGTGCTACGCTCTCGTGTGCTCAACTGGCACTCGTTACCATCAACTCCGGCCACTCGTGCGAGTCAATCATGACTCGTGCGGGAAATCGTCTTTTCCGCACTTGTTACGTAAATAACTATTTTTAGATAGTTATCTGGTCATTTCTTAGGGTATACACATAAATTAAAATTTTTCGAAAGCCCCGAATTGAAACTGGAATAGTAACACATGCTGTGAACAGTATTTTGTGACGATTTTTTCTTAAACAAATCATTTTATAATTTGGTAGTTTTGTCAACGTAAGGAATTTAATGTCAATGTTTACACTTTTTGGCTATTTGATTCTTCTTTTTAATTTCTGTCAAATTTCTGATATGCTGTTCAATAAGATTATAGTTCTTTTAAAAATCAATCTACTTCATGTATCTCATAATGGGGTTGTGTTAGGTTTTGGGAGCTCGTGTAGAATGCCTTACACAAATAACTACATAATATAGGTAGATTCTATTGAGAGACGTATAGAGTACATCTACGAATTGAAAATAAAAAAAATTTTACACATGCAAATAAAATTTATACATATACATGTATACATATATATATATATATATATTTACGATACACAGACGTGGCCACGGGGTCCATGAAAATTGGTAGAGTCTCCGTCAGTTTCTTTAAAAATGGTGTTGAGGGCTGTAGAAAAAGAGGGGGGAGGGATTTGACAAAAACCAGTACTGATCGATTATAAGATTATATTCATTTAGCTTATTTATTTTCAAAATTTGTTAATAAATTTGATGTAATAAATCAAATACGATTTAGAAATAAGAAAGTTTTTTGTTATGTAGAAGTTAGATACTGTATAAGATTAAAAAGATATAAAATGTACCCATATGTCAATACAATAGTATACACAAATATGTATACATTCATGTACAAAATGCCCACCTATGTATAAATATTATGGTCCGTGAAAAACGGTAGGGTTTTCGTCAGATTGTCTAAAAGTGTTGCAGGAGGGGGAAGGGTTAGGGAGTCAAGAAAAATGTGTGGGTTACAGTGGAGGATCTGCGGGGGGTCTGTGGAAGACGGGGGGGGGGATTGAGACGAAAATCGTAATGGGTAAAAATACGGCAGATAATGACCAAATTTTTCCTTATTGTATGGGGGGTCCTTAGGGGTCGGCGGGGGTGATTAGGAATATGTGAGGGTATGTAGAGGGGCTGTGGGAAGTTGTATAAAATGTCCTACCACGTTAAATATATACTATGGGTTGATACACATGTACATAGTATAATTTCATAACGTATCAATAATGTATTATACAAATACATTATATATACTATAAATATTTTTGTTCCTTTGTCTTTCAATGTATAAATTTTACTGTATTCTCTGTTACTACCATTGTAGATGTAATTATAAATATATTTTACGCTTTGCTATTTATATGCGAAAGTCTAAAAAATAATATGGTGTTCTGATGTTAGTCTACCTTGTAGTACTATTTCATCTTCAATAGAAAAGTGTCGCTTCAGAACGTTCATCACACATAGGTTTTTAATAAATATTATTAAAATATCTAACTTATTTTCATTGTGGCATAAAAAATACCTACAAAAAATCGTAGATTGTTTAACTGTATCTTTTGTTAGTCATTTAGTTTAAAAAATCTTAATTTTACATGTAACCTTATGAAAAAATTTCATAAAGTGGCATATGTAAGGAAATGATCTGTAAAAATTTTTCAATTTTTTTCTATTACATAGATTACGAAATTACTATGAGAAAGTAACTGCCAGCGTTGCCACATGTTTGCCCTCCTCTCATCCTTCTGGACGATCATCCTGTTAACTGTAATGAACATCTTTAAGTAAACAAATCACGTTAGTCCTGACTGAAAGGTTATGAAAGAGTAGAATGAAATAAAAGTTGATTAATGTATTCTTAGAACATTGTATTAATAAACTATTACTAGAAAAAAGATGAAAAGAATTATACACTACTTCCATACTTCAGTTTATTACACAGCTTAACAAAAAAAAAAGATACCACAAAGGGCAACAAAAAAGGCATGCACAAATTACCGGGATTCGCAGAACAAATCAAGCAATAAATGTAACTGTATAGTTTTATTTTCACGATCAAAAATTTTACAGTTTTATCGAATAACAAAGAAAAAAAACAACAAGCAAAATTAAATAATGGGTATCTCTTAGATGTACGACGAAAAAACGCTTAATATGCCTCAAAGGAGCTACATGGTGAAGTGAAGGTACCAAAAGAAAAAGAGTGAACGTTTATCACCCTCACTAAGCAGGAGATTAAAGAGGTTCAGAAAAAATACGGAAACAACTCTGTACTTTCGATCTTCTTCTTTTTACATACATTTCGTCGAACGATAAAAAGCTCTGTTCACTGAAAACTCAAGGACGACTCCACTAATACCTAAATTTTGCGAAGAAACAAAAAAAGCATACAGAAATCACCAGAATTCACAGAATAAATTAAGCAACAAATATAACAGTATAGTTTTATGTCCATGATTAAAAGTATTACAGGAGTTTATACGAACAACAAAGAAAAAAAAAACTAAATCAAACAATGCGCATCTTTTAGATGTGTGACAATAATTAACATATAAGTAAAATTAAAATTAAAATATTAACAAATGAGCACTTAAGAAAAGTGAACTCAGAAAAAGCACTTAAGCAAACATGATCGTGCAATAAAGCAATAATTAACAGTGCAGTTAAGCAAATACAATTGTGCGTTTAAGCAATAAGAGTAGTGCATTTAAGCAAATGCAAGTCGTGCGTTTAAGCAATTATCGAAGTTATGCCAAAATGGCTCGCGATGACGTACCCACCCCAGCGGATCTTAAGCCAAAGAATCAGAAAAACTGAGAAACCTAGTTTAGCCAGAGCTGAACCTAGAATCTCCAAGCCAGTGTTTCTCCAGACCTCAAAGATGATGTAGAGATCTTAGCAGTAGGCGCTGCTTTCTTTGTTAGGCCAGAGGCGAAGGTTCAGGGAGCCATATACCTATCTAAACTGCGTAGTAATGTTGGTGTCGTGTGACGGAGCATGTGTCTGGTTATGTCACCATCATCATTAATTATTCTTCTTCATGCGTTCGCCTATTAAAAAGGCAAAATTGAGGTGATTCGTTTTTTAAAATAAACGAGAAATAAAATATAGTGGGTCACATCAGTCCCCTTATTGAAAATGAAACTTTTTCCACTAAAAGAGAATTTTCAAATTTTAAAAAACAAAGCAAAATTATCGTCACGGCAATTGCAAAAATTTTGATTTACACTTAAGCCCCCTTAATATTCCGATAAACGATACATCTTGCATATGCTCGATTTCAATGCACCGAAACAACAAGAACCGAATCACGTAACAGAAAGATAGCATCATACCAAGAGTCTGAATAGCATTTAGCCAGAATTGAAAGTTCTGAATGTTTAAACTAAAGATGTCGTCTCGATCTGCGCTCATGCCTGGCATGAAATGATTAGTTTAAATGAGTTCTCGACCTTTCCATTATTTTCCCGCTTGATACCTATCGCTTGTTGTAATGACAATGTGTCGCTTTCGAATGTTGTCAAAATCGACATCACAGCTGCTTACGTCTTCATTTGCATACCTAAGGAAATATTTGGACAACGCTCTTCAGCAAAATGTGCTTCTTGTACAATGAGCTGCAGGATCTCTAGTTGCTCAATTTTCTGGCCTTCGATATTGTGTGACACTTCACTTTGTATCGACTCTACAAGATCTTATACGTTAAACCCAACACGTGGTTTATTAATTACTGCATTTTTTTGCTTAACAGCTTTCAATCTCTGCTTGCCGTTGGGTTCAACTGCCGATACATAATTATATCGCCTTCCAAACGTACATGGTGTCTCAAAAGAACTGCCAAAATAGAAAGCCGAGGCCTCCATCAAGATCATCCGTGGATTAACCTTCACCTGCGTGTCACAATACTTAACGTTATACACTATTGCGGTTTATTCTTCCATCACAGCTGATGTCCCACTCATCAGTTCTCAATTAACAACCTAATGGACTGTGTCGCTTAAGTAAACATTCAGCCGAGTCATACGCGTATGTAGCACATCCACCAACCCTATATTAACCATGATATGGCTTAAGCTGTGTTAAATGACATTTTCTACGAATTTTATTTTCCCGTCCATCGTACAATTGGTAGGTATCATTGAAAACATTAACCACCTTGCACGAACCTTCATATGCGAACAAATAATTCGCAACTTGTAACACAGGTAGACTACCGTCTATTTTTCTAATTTTTGTAATTCGATCTTTGGCCCGTTGGCCATAATAATTGAAAAAATAATTGGATAATTAATAATTAACTAACGCAAACAGTAGAAAATTTATCGAAATTAAGTAAATATTCATTATAATATGGAAAAGCAGCTTCTAAAAAGTATTTACTTCTGGCTTTTGGAGAAAATCATTCATTTCTATGAAATTCATTATTTTATCAAATAAATAATTTATTAATTATTATAATGTGTAACCAAACAATGATCTGTTACAATCGTTTATTTAAACAGTAATTTATATTTAACAACTTATATAATTTTTTTGGTTGTTCAGTATACTTTTGAACCGAAAAATACCTATTTTATAGGACTTCAATAAGCAAAAAAGTTTTTTCTCCTTTTATGGTTGCATTTCCTTAGATTGTATTGTGATTTTTCTTGAATATTAATTTATTTCGTAGAGTAGTTTTGAGTCTGCACATTAAAAAACAACATTTGTTATGCTCACTCGTACATTACATCCATTTCATACGATAAATTTACTTTTTTTTCATGAAATTAAAAAAAAAAGTATTATTTGTTATTAACATGCTACTTGTGACGGAAAAAACTTATATTAGTAATTGAATATTTATTATTGTAGAAAAAAACACTTTTAATCCATCATTGTCTATCAGATGCTGTGTATTCTTGTTAGTTAGCATCGACATTTTATCCCCTGCAGGTGGCGTTGTTTTAAATTAATGCACGAAACGAATACGTTTAGGTAGTTTAATGTAGTGCAGTAGAATCAGCAAGATAAAATGAATAATTCACTTCCGTTACAAATTTTCTTTAACTCATTAATCTAAAATGGTAAATTTAAAAAATCTAAAATTACAATTTAACATATGTTTCTATTTCATATATTAAATAAAAAAGACATTTCTTTTGAGTGACAGTAGTAGAGGGTTGGTGCGCAGGGGGGACCAGGAAGCAGAGCCCAACTAGTATACACAAATACACACATATCTTCGTATTTTAGAGGGTCATTTCATATATTTCCCTCCACCCCCTTCAGCCCACTCCTCTAAAGAAAATGAAATTCTATCAGTTTTTACGTTATTTTTATTAGGTTCAACTTGTGTTTAGTTCTCTTACACCTATTTTAACCATTCTATTTAATATTAGAAAGGCTCCCTTAAGCTTCCCTCTAAACAGTGTTTTATTCGAGTAAATGATAAAGAAATTGTAATTACTTTGAAATTATTATAAAAATTTTGGTTGTTGTGTAATAAGATTTAAAAAATAATTTTATCAATTACATTGATGTATTTCCATGGAAATATACTGGGTAATCATAACACAAATATTTTGGAACTTTTGCAATAGAAAATGCATAAAAATTAAATCTTTTTTTTTCTTCGCATAAATTAGTGTTGAAAATTGTTTTACAAACAATGTTTTTTATTTTCAAATTATTATCACGTCCTATGGGAATATATATTGTCCAATTTTAATAAAAGTTTGACCTTAAAATTTATTAACAGTTATTGAAAACGCTGAGACCAAACAAAATTGTTTTCTGTACGCAATGAAAGGTAGTGAAAATAGATTTTTTGTATTCAAAGTTATTTTTAGTATGAAAACCTTATTTACAGTTTTTTTCGGTTACATTTTTCGCTTTTCTATTGTATTTAAGTATTTTTGTTATTTGTAATCTTACATAGTTACATAAGCGATCAGCTATCTTTATATTTTGTATCAACAGAACGATTGATCCAATGTTCAAATTAGGGTCATGTAGAGGTAAATCTTTCGAATACTGTTTAGCATTTTAATGAAAACATTCATATGTATTTTTTTATCAGATTTTTCAACAATCTTGTAAAAAAGTATGGTACACGAATCATGCTGAGTTATGCTATTACATATCTTTATTTCTCCTTTGTAAATGATTTAAAATTTAGGTATACAAAAAGCAAGTATATTCGTTACAAAAAGTAAGTATAACGTTACTTACTAAAAGTTTCAAAGCAAATATCCGTAGTTTTCTATTTATTTGGTGTTTAAATAGTTTGATTATCCCTTTTTCAGTTTTAAATCATCGTTTTTGAAATTTTTTAACAGATTAAAAAAAATTAATATTTATTTCTAGAATACGAAAAAATGGCCAAAAATGAGATTCAATACTTTCTAGTATAATCAAACTTTTATTACTAACTCTCAAAACTAGAGAAATCTGTCTAAAATCTCTTTCTCCAACCATGAATTTATTACCAAAATGGATATTGACATCTCATAAATCATGCAATATTGTTTTAGATATTACGAAGGCTTTTTTCGGAATCCTAAACGCCTTATTCAATATCGTTAAATCTATTCCTCTCAATTTTTTTTTTTCAGATTTAAATGCCAAGAAAAAATTTTCAGCAATGTTCATGTCTAATGGTGAACAAAATGTTCTGTGACTTGTTCTTCTATTCAGTAATAATATTGATGCTATGCCAGTCTATAACATCGTTAATGGTATTTTTTTTTTTTTAATTTTGTTAATTGTGATTCAATCGTTACTCAATTTTAAATAAATCGAACTAACCGTTTAAGTATAAAAGCAGTTTCTAATGGTTATAGTTTTCTGTTACAGTAGTCGTTGCAGTATTAAGATAAGATTCCATGTATATTGAAAGGTTTTTACGTATCTTACGTCTTTAATTTCTACCTTTCTTATTTTTTTCTGTAATCACCCTCCGTTTCCCAAAGTATACGAGTTTTTCAAGCGGCTTCTTTGCTAAGTTCCCCTCAGACGACTTGGTCATCTATCCTACTGAGATCTATTCATAGAGGATACAGCAATTTTCTTAAACAGCTATTATTAAGTCTAAAGTAAAGATAATGTTCCTGACACCTCCACCAAAAGTTTGTTACATCTGACTATATTTTGAGCTAGAAAAAGCCTTATATCAGTCGTGCCATATGTGCGCAAAACGAAGTGCGCATATATATATATATACATATATATATATATATATATATATATATATATATATATATATATATATATATATAGTTATATACTTAGCGAATAGGTGTAGCAGCAGCAGCAGCAGCAGCAGCAGTTATACTTTCAACATAATATACATGTGGCTAACGGACGTATAACCTTTATAGTTTATATAACTCAGAAAATAATTAGATACATTTATTTATATGAATTATTGGCTATATACAAGAAATAGTTTTTTGTTATGCAGTGTATAAATAAAGTGAGGTTAAGTACACATTCCCACGTGTGCACACACACACACACACACTCACACACGCAATAACTAATGTATGTCAGAAACATTAAACTATTTTTTATATTTTATCAATGGTACGACTGATAAAAAACCACCAAGCTTTTGCGTACACTCTTGCTTTTAATTGTGCCATCTAAGCCCAAACATGCTACACACTGACATTGCTCCTTTAATTTTCGTGAATATGCATCGGCGTATTCACAAAACTTTTATGATCTTCACATCTCTTTTGATGTGTTTAAATTCCCACGTTTACTTACATTATTAATTGATGTGTAAAAAAACATACGCAGATACATTAAAAAAAACGGGATATGGATCAGCAACGAAAATTCTTCAATGTCAACAAAAGAAACTGATTTCTCGGGTTTCTGTTCCTCTTGCTTTGACAGCACGTCCAACCTACACGCCGATTCAAGTGTAAAATATGCTCGCGCAATTCACTACTCAGGTATGTTACTCTATGTACAAGTGCTATAGATAGGTGTTCCTATAGACATGTTTACTTGTCTACGTGTAATTAAGTAGCATTGTTAGAGCAACTGATCGATTAACAATAATACTTTATAAACTGACTCATTGAATGATTATTTTTAATAAAACAGAACCATGGTGAGAAACTTTTGGCGAAGATGTAAGGAAAAAAAAGTATCCGTAACACAGCCAGAAACTAGAGCTACTATTGACTGCGCATTACTATTACACATTACTCATTATGACAATACAGCACGGTCAGTAATGACCCCATTTTTTGCCTAGGTACGTAATATACTATTAATTTAAGCTATCTAACTCGCTGTACTGATCGTTGTGAAATCTATTTTAACTTTACCCAATGAGTGCTGCCTTACATCACCAGAAAAAATTAACTATTTGTTTCTTAAATTTGGATAAGTGATTTTCAGTACTCTGGGTACTTATCTCATCGAAAAAGCTCAAAAAAATGTCTCGATAATTTTCAATGGGACTTGTACCCATGACCCCTTAAGTTTCTTCGGCTAGAAGGTTAGTACATTAACTACTAAGCTATTAAAGCTTTTATAATTTTCTCCCACACACATTTTTGTTGGTGTGTATAAATAAAAATTCCCGCATTATTTGTCTCCAAATTTCAGACGTTTTAAAATATTTAAAATAGTAAAGATAGTATCTAAATATAGCAAATTACTTTCAGAGATCAAATTAAAAAATTTATAGTTCATAAGCATCGAAAAATTGCCTTGTACATTTTTAATAGCTATTAAATTTTTATTACTGTTATTCTAACTTTAATCTACCTTACAAATACTTTTGTATTTCTTTAACTTTCAAACGCATACTAAAAAAATCAAATATTCAACTAAATTAAAAAAGTGGAGGGTTAAGAAAGATATATACGAGCGATTTTGCCAGAACTTGCTCAGATTGTGTCTGGTACTCGTACTCGCGTGCTGTAATGAAATCCAAAACTTTAAAAACTTTAAATTGTGTTAAATGTTGCCGACTTCACTTGATATATTGTCTTATACTGCTATATTTACCCCTTGATTAAGATAATCGATCATTTAGAGTCAAATTTTCCATTCCGACCCATGTCTGCAACTAAATTTCACTTATGAAAGCTTTTACTGGTAAAAAATAAGGCTTGTCTGCCACTTAAGCGTGTAAGCATTATATACTCTGGCTGATGGGAATTAGATTTGTACCTTAGTCACACAGAAACTTGACAAAGACGAATGAGTTTTCACTGCATACATTTTGTCCACATATTTGCACCTTAATCACGGTTTTAACAAAAATCAGTTTAATCGAGTAACTTTGGGATTGGAAATGCTAACCAATGATCACTTTTCAAAGTATAGGACTAAAATGAACAAATATTTACGACAATAGTGCCAGAATTTGTTACCTCTCAAATAGCCAAGCTTTTCTTTTTGCGTATTTCGCGTGTACAAACATTTTATTCCTCTCCGACCCTCATGAAACAGCCACTCAGCGTGTGTGTGCAGACATGCACAATACAGTTCCTTATTGAATTTCAAGCTAGTTAATAAAATATACAAGTCAGTGTCATACGTCTATAAGTCGTACAAGCACTACAAACTTTCAAAATTCCATTCCAACCCTACCTCACCTTAAAGTGCCGTTTTTCTCGTTTTAAAGCAATCAATTTGAGCCAAACTTTTTTTGTATTACTGTTGAGCTAAAAGACAAGAAACATGTCCCGCGGTTCCTTCCAAATGGCCCTTTTTCGCTACACAAATGCAAAAACGGTGGTGCTGCTTCCAACGTTGGTAGTCAAGTGGTGCACTCTATTAGGTGGCTTCATCTGAGCTTTAATAAAAGGAAAAAACATAGTCTGAATAGTTAAATAAAAAATCTTTTGAATTTTATGCCCCTAATGAAAAGATATAGCGATTTTATAAAAAATAATAAACTTTGGCCAAAATCACATTATTAGCTATATTTACGCTCCATTAGAAACAGCTGTAACTTTTGAATGGAGGCACCAAATTGAGCAAAATTTTTTTTTTAATCGATAGACCTTGATCCCAGCTTTCATTTTAAGTCAGTAAGAACGCTCAAACTGTTGAAGGGACTTAGCTATACGTATTAGAAAGAGATACAACTTTTCGAAAATCGATGATAACTGACTTTTATAAAATTTCGTATAATTTTTGACCAGCAAATTTTGTAGTTTGTATCACATAAGATATTTGTTACTGATGTTATATACAGTAGAAATACCATGAAAAAAAGTTGTTTTAACCATCTTATCGTTAAGCAATTTTTTAAGTCAATCTGAGCAAGTTACGCCATAATTACCGTGATTTAATTGGGGTTCACCACAATTTTTTCCCCCAGCCCCTCCACGAACCCCACAGCCCTCTAAAGATCCCCCCCCACAGCTTTCAAAGACCCCTCACAATTAAAGGAAAAACTCGCTTGTTTTTTGCTTTATTTCAGTGAATTTAGTTTTTTGTAAAGACCCCTCAGAGACTTCCCCCTATGCTTATTCCACTAAATTTTCACTGTCCTATCACATCATTTCCATTGAGTTTATTGACTTTGTAAGCTGTTTTGGATATTAGTTTTAAGCCATTTTTCATCATAAGCTTTTGAGTGCTTTGACTTTTTGAAACTTATTACATACATACTAGTGGAGCTTCGCACCCTGTACGCTTCGTTTACCAATGCCTTAATATTCTGTCTCAAAATAAAATATGCATATTTTAATATAGCTATTTTCTTTTTAGTCCTAAATTATGAATTGCGCGATTGTATACTTTAAAAAATAACGTTTACTAAACATAAATATTTCGTACCACAATATACTATGTAAAGCAACATATTTATTGTAAAAAATAAGATAATATTGCTTAAATATCTGTGTGTTTATCCGTATACTTGATCCATCTCGGATCTGATACACTGAGCAAAGACCCGATGCTATACTGATGATTCTTTTTATTTAGGGTAGCATAAAGAACTAACACCGCTGCCTTACGTAATAATTAAATTAAATTACTTTATTGTTCATCAAATGCAATACAAAAAAATAATCAAAAATTTCAATTTACAGTAATTAACAGTATCTTTACTATAATTAACTAAAAAAATGAGTTTCAGCTCTTTGGAAAACTAAGACACTTTTCTCTCCCACTTTACAAATTAGAAATTATTTATCATTACATTTACAAAAGAAAAGATAGAGCATTTTCTAAAATAGCAAAAACAGACATTAACACTAATAAGAATGTTGAAATATTTGACGAAATATCAAAGTATGTAGGTGGTCGTTATTCAAGCCTTATGGGGCAGCATGGCGGTTGCAAGAATTTTCTCTTTGTGCACGAAATCATTCGGTACTTAACGTACCAGTACCAGTTGCAAATAAACGAAGAATAATATTCGAAGAAAATAATATTTTTAAAACCGCATAAAACTAAGAGACAGGTTTTGTGGCTTGGTTCGAATTGATAAATAATAATTTTAAAAAATATGTTAATTTTCCAGAATACTTCTGTTTTAATTTAGTATCAAAAACTTGAGTGAAACTCAAGAGAGTTTAAAATAATTGAACAATTGATCGACTTCACATAGTTTCCTCTAAGAACACAAAGCATTTTTTAAAAACTAATATTAAATAACACGCATGGAGCAGAATCTTCCAAAATGTGTTAAAAAGTTGACGAAATACTTTCTGGTTATTTGAAGATGCTGCTATTGCTTTAGGTTTAGTCAAACACGATTCCCAAATTCAGAATGTTTTTAAAGAAGCATGAAAAGTTATGCTGCCTTGATAATTAAGGAAATTTTTTTGCGTTATTTTCAATGTCCGAAGATATTTGTGGCAAAAATTTTTAAGAAAAATTTAACAATTTGTTGTTAAAGGCTAAATAAAACTTTTAAATTTAAATAAAAATCATGCTACGATTATGGACTAAGATAACTCTCTTTATCAGTAATGTCTACAGATGATAAAGAAAAAGATACAACTATAAATTCAAAAACATATTTAAGAAATCATTTCCTTCAGAATTTCCAACGAAATTATATTTTATTGATTGTTCAGAAGGTTCTGAAAAAACCATTTTCGTACATAACAATAATTTATTATTTTTTGTTAATAAAAAAATAGTTTTCGTACCTGGTGGCGCATGTCTCGAGAAACCTTTTTTTCCTACTGAGGGCACACCATACCCTCAAAAACGTC
Organism: Copidosoma floridanum; assembly: GCF_036245765.1. Taxonomy (NCBI): domain Eukaryota; kingdom Metazoa; phylum Arthropoda; class Insecta; order Hymenoptera; family Encyrtidae; genus Copidosoma; species Copidosoma floridanum. The sequence continues at coordinate 1,877,834 of NW_028321905.1, read as the reverse complement.
TGGAGTAGGAAAAAGCTCTTTTTATAGCATGTACTGAAATAGCTTCGATTTTACTGTCAGAAGGAATGACAAGTCATAGAACGTATTGATTACAATGAGATATGATGAACACTGAAAGTTTGAATCTGATAAAAAAAATTACGTAAAGTAAACGTAGTTATTTGGTATAAAGCTTTAATAGACGTTAAAAATCGTTGACAAACCATTACAAAAACTAAGTGATCATGACTAGCCGTTTGGTGATAAATTATTTATCTTAAAAGGCAATTTCAGCCGAATACTTCTAGTAGCCTAGCATGAGTGTGAAGCATCAATAACTAACGATTCTATAAAATACTCATTTTTATGGAAATATTTTAGAATTATTTAATTGAAAAATAACATGCGATGCATAAATAAAACATTTACTCTCTTGTTAATAAATATTAAACATTAAGCAATAAAATCATTTTATATTTCTGAAAATAAAAAAATTGATAAAATTTGTAAATAAATTTATAAAGAACAGTATAGTATAAATCATGACCTGAACAAGGTTATTTAAACAACTCACTATAAATTATTTCACATCTTAAACAAGAAAATTCTAAGGTTTATTATAGGAATCAGAAAAAAAGTATAACATTATCAATTATGCTAAACATAGAGTAGTGATCGTGCAGTAGATAATTTACACATAAGTTTTCCAATTAAAACTCTCAATAGTATACGTGAAGGCTTACTACCACATGTTTTAAATTTAAAAGTGGGTGCAGTTACTTTGCCAATAAGAAACTAATGTATATTTCATAATTTGTGCAATGGAACAGAAATTTTTATAACTAAATTATTTAGTATAGTTGGAGAAATCAAGTAATAACGTTTTCATACCATTGAATACGAATAAGAATTTCTCTTTACCGTCTATATTATACAGAAAAAAATTTTCTTTAGATCTAGATTTTTTATGACAATTAATAAATCACAGGGTCCCATGTATTATATCCCAGATGTTAAAATCCTAATAGTAAATTTATATACAATTTTACGAAAATAAATTGACCATCAAAAATATAGGATAGAAAAGAGCTTTTTATCCTTATTGGTTAAAAAATTATTTTTTTCTAATAAACAGTCACAGACAACTCTTATACAAATCAAACTGCTCTCAACGCTCGATCTAATAAAATTTTTTTTTCTCTTTCATTTTAATCTCTTCAAGGTATTCTTTACACCAAGTGTATCTATTACAAATCTCACTTTTGTCTGAAATATGTCATTATTCACAAAAATAGTAAAAATAGTATTAACACTAATGTTAGTTTCTAGAATTAACATTAATGTATCATGTTTATAAAGTGATCACTTAAGTAATATTTTTCCGTGTATTGTTTTGGTGTTTTCATCATGCAGTTATAAATAATGATTTATAACTTAATTTGTACGAACAGGTGAAAGAGCGATTAATAACAACTTTTGGTAGCTCTTCAGAGGAGCGCCTTCGCCAGCTAATAAAAGGACAAGTCTGTCTTTTAGGCAAACCCTCTCTAATTTTAAACAGGCTACGCGGCCTTGATACTCAATGTGGACATGAGGTCCTTCGTACTGTTTTCTTTGATCAGGTTCCCCAAACTTATTGCGCGATGTTGAGCGTGTCCCAGGCCACCATCCTGAATGAACTTACTACAATGGCAGAATCTGACGTCGAATCAATGGCTTCGAGCCCCATTCCTGTCACTGCGATCTGTTCTCCACAAATTTTACTTCAAAGTTTGCAGTACGACATCGCTCGCCTGACAGCTGAAATTTGTAAGATCAGTGTTGCAAGTTCTCGCGTAAGTCACAGTTGTTCCCGAGGTCATGGTAAATCTTTGGGCAAGCTTACGGAGAAAGGCGATGATCTTTACCACACTCATAGTAAATTCGGCATCCAAACTAGGTATTGCTACAAGCCGTGCTCTTGGGAAAATCTGGAAAAATAAATGGCGAGAAGCGCAAATCAAAACGCCTCCACATTCATGATTTCTCATAGATCCGGGATCCAAGATTTTGCTTATCCCGGGAAATCCCAACTCCGTTTATGCCCCCACGCACCTGTAGCTCATCATAATGAACGGCTCGTCGATTAAGACTTTTGGTCAACTTGAATTAAGCCTTGACCTGCGTCCCAAAAATCTAATTAAATGGAGTTTCTGTGCTGCAGAGGTACCTTATTCTATAATAGGAGCCGATCTTTGGAATTCAGAAGTCATAGAGTTTCTAACCCTTTGACTGGCACGTATACCCATGGTTTTGTAAAGGACGCAGTAGTCTTTTCCGTCCATGTTGCTACGTCTTCTGAAATTAGCCATATCCTTGCTGAGTTTTCGGAGGTTATAGGCGAGAAACCTGCAAAACATATTAGTGCTCGTGATGTATTCCATGACACATCCACCAAGGGTCGTTCTCGTGCGGAGCGCCTTCATCGACTCAACCCAGAGAAATATGAAGCAGTCAAAGAGAAGTTCGAAAAATAAGTTTGAGAAGGCTACTGTCATCATTTCAGCAGCACCTGTGCTAGTCCTCTCTATGTTAGTAAAAAAAAGACGGTTTGTGACGCATCAGCGGAGATTACCGTTTGCTCAAAAGTGTCACAATCCTCGATGTATACCCACTACCGTACATTCACGATTTTTCCATCGCGCTTCATGGGAAAACCATTTTTTCAAAACTGGATATATATAAAGCTTACCACCAGATTCCAGTGGAGCCTGCAGACGTCCACAAGACTGCTGTGGTTACCTCTTTCGGACTATTTGAGTATTAAGTCATGCCATTTGACTTAAGGAATGCATGTCGGTCATTCCAAAGGTGCGTTAATCGCGCATTGACGGGACTTGATTTTGTTTTTGTTTATGTTAATGAAATCCTGATCTTCTTCTCTAGTCCAGAGGAACATCTTCATCATCTGCGTGCAGTTCTCGACCGGTTGCGCCAATTTGGCCTTCACCTGCATTCACGTAAATGCAAATTCTTAAAAACAGAGCTCAATTTTCTTAGTTATCTTATCAGCAAAGAAAGTTCTTGCACCACACAAGAAAAAGTCCAGGCTATATCAAGTTTTCTCAAGCCCAAGACTGTAGCGATCTTCACCGTTTTTAGGGCTTATAAATACTTACTGTTGAAGCGTACCTCACGCAGCAATCACACAAGCTCTGCTTAATGTTTTCACGTGCAACTTCCGCAAAAATGATAAGCGTGAGATTGTCTGGATGCCCGAGTCAGAGGTGGCTTTCGAAAAGACCAAAGCTAATTTGGCTAAAGCCACTCTCTTTTCTCACCCTTCTCCAGAGGTTGTGATTCGTTTGTTCGCTGACGCATCAGACTCTGCGATAGGCGCCACTTTTGAGCAATTTTGGAAGAATCAGAGGAAACCATTAGGATTTTTCCCGTAAATTTTCACCCACACAGACGAGGTATAGCGCTTATGATCGCGAACTTACCGCTGTCTTCGAGGCCGTTAAGTATTTTAGGTTCCCCCTCGAGGGTAGGGATTTTGTTAATCTTACCGATCACACACCTTTAATTTATGCTTTTAATCAAAAAGCTAAAAAAGTCTCACTTCATCAGTGTTGCCAACTTTCGTTCATATCGAAATTTTCCACTCGTATCGAACATGTAGCTGGTTCTTCTAATTTAGTCGCTGACGCTTTATCGCGAGTCAACCTTATTCACCTTCCCATAGATTTCAATATCATGTAACTGATCAATCTGCAGAAAGCAGATGCTGAGCTTCAAGAACTTCTGAAGAAACCAGAGAATCATTCTCTTGATTTTCGAAGCATCGAGTGGGGCCAAGAACATCACCACGTATTCTGCGATGTCACTGGCAACGTTATTTGTCCATATATTCCTGCTTCTCTCCGTAGAGCTGTATTCGATGTCTTTCACAACCCAGCTTACCCGAGCGCCAAAGAAACCGATGCCACCATCAAGCAGAGGTGTTTTTGGCCTCGAATGCACAAAGATATCAGCATCTGGTGCAAATGTTGCTTGGACTGCCAAGCGTCCAAGGTCACTCGTCACGTTAAGAACAATCCTAGCCATTTTGATACACCAGATGCTCGGTTTAAGCATGTCCACATAGATATCGTCAGCCCACTGTCTAATAGCCTGGGCCATGCCGATGTGCTGACCATTATGGATAGATTTTCGCATTCGCCTGAAGCTATTCTGCTGAAGGATATTACGGCCACAACAGTTTCTCGAGCTTTCTTTGATCACTAGATCTCCAAATATGGTGTTTCCAAGTACCCGACAACCGATCAGGGATCGCAGTTTGAGTCACAAGTTTTTGAGGCTCTTGTGAAACTCATCGGAATTAAACGCAATCGAACCTCAGCTTACCATCCAGCCGCCAATGGTTTTGTCGAGCGTTGGCATAGCGTATTTGAGGCCACAATCATGTGTCATAGCAACAGCTCGAATTAGTCTCACCATTTATCAACTGTTCTTCTTGGTTTGAGAACCCATATACGTTTAGATACAGGGACCTCTCTAGCCGAATTTTTGTACGGTTCGGTCCTACGCGTTTCAGGTAAATTTTGTCTTGAGGATGAGTTCACCCTGGATTCTAATTTTTTCTTAGAAACATACCGTGAGCACATGCAGAACGTCAAACCCACCCCTGTGACCCATCGCCATAAGCAATGTATAGAAAAGTCAGTGTAATGTCACGTAAACTTAACAATTTCTCATTTACATAATAAAAATGACGACTCAACACCAGCCGACTTTGCGAGATACTGCATATCATGATAAGCTTCCAGGATCAAACACGTAATAAATAATGATAATCTATTAAAAAGTTGGTGAGTTATTATTTCGATTGTTCATAACCTGGATAATTCAAGACGAATTGAGATCTAATTTGCTGGAATTGGTGGGTGTTAACTTTGCATAAAAATATTTAAAAATTTGTTTTCATAAACGTGTAGCTTAAGATCGTAGTTTTTTGATTCACAACTTAAAAGTTTGCAGAAAATGACAGTTGATAATGCTTTTTTTTATGAATGTATAAAAAAAAACTCATTATAATCTTTGCACTTATCAACTTATATGATTAGGCATTTGGTGAAGCCGTACGGTAAACTCTTATATCCACACAGTTATTTGCGTTGACGCAGCTCATACTCTGATTTGTATGCAAGTGTGAATTTTTTTTTTCCTCGAAAAATCATGTTCTGCTTCACATGCAAGTCGGAATGCTAACCACTCCTATTTGACGAGCTGTGCAGCGAATAGTCCCTCAGTGCCATAAATCGCATACGATAAATCGCTGTACTGTGAAATAAAGTGTAGTATACAGTAAGTAACGGACTGGTTTTCAAAATAGATTTAAGCCTATGAACTTATTGTTTAAGGTCAGTCCTAGATACGTGGCGTCATTTTTTATATTAATTTTGTGATCATTTACAATTATGTCAAAATTACGTGGTATTGAATCATTAAATTTGTCGAAAGTCATTATAGATGTTTTATCAATATTATGAGCTAGTTTATTAATGTAAAACCCATAACATATATTATCTAATTCATCTGTTAAAACTTCTCTTACATAAACCTAAGAGTCTAAACTAGAAAACACCGCAGTGTCATCAGCAAAGAAAGGGACTTCCTCAATCTCTATGAGTAATGAGTTAATGTATACAAGAAATAACACTGGATGAAGTATAGTACCCTGTGGGAAATAAATATTAATGATTTCATAATGACTAGTAGTATTATTGACAATTGTTCTGATAAGTCTATTATATAGATAGCGCCGAAATACAAAAACAGACCATTCTTAACTGAACAATAGTACTATATGACCTTTTTCGATGATATTGTTTTGAACGAATGAGCTCAGATCATGTAAGAATTCTGAGTCTTCGTAATCAAAACATCTATACACTTCAGTCACCTTTATTCTGTGTTGGCTGTTCCAGACTGTTACTGACAAGGCTATCACCTTATTTCTACTTTCCATTTTAATATTATGCTTGATCTAATTATTTACGTAGATAATCATACTGTCAGCCTTTTTCACACAACTGTCACTTGTATACCCCTTGTAATTGTCTATATTTATGAAGTTACTGTTTTTGATAGACAGCCATGCTTCTCTATAAATAATAATATCCGGTTTCACTGTAAAATCATCTTCACAATCAACTTAAGTTCAAGTTTGTTGGAACTGATATTTCTAATATTAACTAGAACTATTTGGAGGCCATAAAAAGTTATTGTTTTAGAGTATTTTGTCGCAGTTTTATCTATGTTTTTTTTTAAAGTAATTTTTTAGTAGTCAGCAACAACTAATTTTCTACATTTTGTGATAAAATTTGTATTTGGTTCTATTTGATAACCTGTCTAAGTAACCTCTTCACTGTAGCACATTTTTTTACTCTACTAGCTTTATGATTTTCACCCTCCAAATTTAATATTTGCTTCACTACATAGAATACATTTAATTTTATTATAGTCCTTTATTTTACTTGCAACTGTTTCATTATCAGCAGCACATACTGCACATTAAGCTTGATTTTGGCATTTTATTTTACTGTGAAAGTATCACTTTTTACATCTTGATAAATTGTATTCGTCATAAATTTTACGATTTTGTCAACCAGTATACACAGAACCTTTAGATATTATTGACATACATGCAGCACTTTTCACTTTAATGATTACATTCGCCAATCCATCTTTAATTGGTTTAAACATTTGCAAAATTTTTACATCTTCATTTGTTAAATAATTCTTTACATATAGTTCACTACATAGTTCTTCATTGATCATACCACCATTTATATTAATTTCTATGTTATTTATTAACGAATTTCTAAGTTTTTTAAATTCTGCTTTTGCATTCTTAATAATGGATAACTCTTTACTTAAAAGATTAATATTTTTGTTTGTTTCACATTGTAAGGCAATCCTTTCCTTATTTACTTTTTTCAGCATGTTATCACTCTTTGTTATTATTTCAGTCATTTTACCTTTCAGTATAAAGTTTGCCCTGTAATTATGGTTCAATATACGTACTATTAACACTTGTTCAGGCAGTGGCATAAGAGTTTCTGTGTTTCATAAGGTCAATGCGCTGATCCCAATGAGTCATTTTTGCTCTTTAGTTCTTTATTCAATTTTTTAACAAAAAATTTTTCCTCTGATAAATTACCTATTTCGATTTGGTAATTCACACTGGTTTCACTAAGAACATTTTGTGTTGAGTTACTAGATGTAAGTCTGTTTCTATCAGTTCTCATTCGTTACTTATCTTTCGTGTAATATTCTTTTCTTTCCTATGATATCATTAGCTCCTTTTGACAATTTTTCAGTTCATTCATTAGTTTACCTACACTATTCTTTTCTCCCTGATTCCACTTAATATGATTTTCCAGTTTGGAGGTTGACTCATTATCACAATTGCATATCAAAAATATTCCACCAATTCCTTTTATTTTTTTTTCTGCACAACTAATATGGTGAATATCACTACACAAGATTTTTCTCTACAGCACATAAAAGAGGCGGTAGCAGGCAGAGGGCCCAGTTCTATATCTACCGCCAATAAACATAAAAATGTTTTTAATGTTAGTACTTATATTTTTTTCAATATCAGAATTTAAAAATACAGTGTCGTGATACATGAGATATTTTTTTAAATATTTTTACGTATGCAAGTCTAATCCTTAAAATGACTTTCATACATTGAAAAACTCATTTTTTAGACAAAAAAAATTTAGAAGGAATATACTTTGACAATAAAATTATAAATTTCATCATTAATCAAAAATTTCCTAAAATACAAATTTTTAATGTTTGATTGATTTTCGAATTATTCTGTATGAACGACTTTTACATGTTGACACCAATGCGTACAGTTTATAATAAAAAAACAAGGATTTTTGGAGTAAAAATCTCATTTATTCAAATATTGACCTTGCGATTTATTGATTGTCATGTAAAAAGCTTAAACTACTAGAAACTGTTTTCTGTATATAGTAAGCGCGAAGATAAACTATTACCAGTATTAAAAATAATTCTTTGTATGAAAACTTTGTTTCCAGATTTATCACCAGTTATTATTTTTGCTTCTGAATTATACTTAAATAATTTCTATTGTACGTATTCTAGTGTCATTTTATAAGCCATCGAATATACTAAAATTTCTTATCAACATAAAAATATCATTTACTTTTTAATTCAAAACATTTGGCGGCCATCCATTATGTACATCATTTAGAGTTTCTATTCGAAAATGAATGTTTATATTATGATCAGTACGATCACTTCTTGTGTGTTTTGCATAATCTATACTTTATAAGGTATGTTCTGTCCCTTTAATGCAATTCAAAATTTTATTATTTAAAATATACGAAAAATCGTTATAAAATTTTAGAATTACATTGTGTAGAACGCCATTTATACCATTCCCATAAATTTGGTTACGAATGTTATCAGATTTCCATCCCTGAGAAATTTTAAAGACTTAATGGTTTTATTTCTTAATGTCTATTAACAATAATAAAAATTGTAAATCCGTACACTGCATATTATTTTTAGTTTTAAAATTTTAAAGCATTTTCATAGAAATGAATACTTTATATATAAGTAATTAAATTTATCGACATTTCCCATCCAACACATGATTGTCAAGGCAACTCGAATTTTTTAGTTGAAACTACAGTTTATAGAAGCATTGTCATACGTAGCAATTGAAAAAAAGTGCTACCTTAACGCGGACTTGAACCTGGAACTTTCTTTCTTTCTTGCCAGAAAAGTGCGTTACCAATTCCGCCATCAAGAGCTCGGTGACTCCTCTTCTCAATTGCTACACTTTATACCTTTTTGGCGACTTTTTCAGTCTTATGCCTTACTCATATGGTATGTAAGAATATTAGAATTTACTCTAATTTATCGATGGGTAAGTATTAACTGCAAGTAATTTAATTTATCGACATTCCCAATCCAACACGCGATTGCCAAGGCAACTCGAATTTTTTACTTAAAACTACAGTTTGTAGAAAAATTGTCATACGTAGCAATTGAAAAAAAGTGCCACCTCAACCAGGATTTAAACCTAGAACTCTTCTCTTGCCTTGGCATTCGAGTTGCCTTGGCCATCGTGTGTTGGATGAGAAATGTCGATAAAATCAATTACTCGCATTTAATACTAACCTATTTATAAATTAGAGTAAATTCTAATATTCTTACATACCATATAAGCAAGGCGTCGGACTGAAAAAATCGTCAAAAAAGTATAAAGTGTAGGAATTGAGAAGAGGAGTCGCCAAGAGCTCGATGGCGTAATTGGTAACGCACTTTCCTGGCAACAAAAGAGTTCCAGATTCAAGTCCTGGTCAAGGTGGCCCTTTTTTTCAATTGCTACGTATTACAATGTTTCTACAAACTGTAGTTTTGAGTAAAAAATTTGAGTTGCCTTGGCAATCGCATGTTGGATGGGAAATGTTGATAAATTCAATTACTCGCATTTAATTCTCACATATCGATAAGTTAGAGTAAATTTTAATATTCTTAACATACCACATTAATACTTTATTGTTTCGCTAATTACAAAGTTTTTATACTCATACTTTATTTTAAGATTTCGATGTTACTGTCCCCGAAGGCATTGTAATCTACGGGGAACGAGCATAGTGTAAGCGTTTAGAGTAGGCAGCGAGGGTTGAAAAACTCCCGCAAGTATTGTCGACATCCGTCTATTATTCCTTTGCAAGAGTAACCACCTTGTGTGGGGTGGGAGATTGGCCTAAGGCGCATCAATATTGTGTACTCCACTAGGGTCTGGGGTAAAGATAAGCGTTGATGAACACGGTACGCTTGGGCGGCACATTCAAGGGTTGCTCGGCTTGTTTGGAAAAGGGAACCAGTGCTGGCGAACGTGGCTCGCTTATCCTTAATGTGCTAAAGTGGTGGGGGCTGTCATCGAAACAGCTCTTTTACTGGCTTCAGTCTTCACTTCCGCCTTAGGTACCTAGGCAACAAAAACACATTCGTAAAATTGGCACATATATCATCATCAGCAGCGTCTAACCTAATTTACTTACTCCTTCTAATGCGATTTAACGCTGGATTTTTGACACATGTATGGCAAGTTTTGTATCTCCTTCATTTAATGATTTTTAAGCTATTATCTTGTAGGTTTCTTTGAATTTTGAGACTAACTTAGCCAAAAAATTCTTTACAGCATCTACTTGGTAATGAATTCGCCGCAAAACTTGAGTCCCTTCTTAATGCATTTAACTTATTAACTCGATTCCTTCTCAGTTATGGTCTCATTTTATTTATTGACTTTCTAGCTGTCATCTTTCGGTGCAAACTCTTCACGAACATCGAGTGCCAGCCGTAGTTAAGGAATGCAGGCGAGACTTCAAGTGTCGAGTAGATTGCCATACTTATAGCATGGTGAAATTCATGCACGTGTAAATTCAAATAACGGTGATCGGCACCGGCGTCTATAGCAACCATGTTCTTAAGCGTACGATTCGTCCTTTTCACCAGACCGGCTTGTGCGTGAGCAGACGACGTAAAAACGCGTTCAATCCCATACTCGTGCAGTACTTTAGTAATCAGCTTATCATCGAACTCCTTGCCATTGTTAGTCAGAAAATAGTCCGGTGTTTTCCTTCTTAATAAAATTAAGTATTTACGTCAGCTTTTAATTGGTAGGAATTCCTTTAAGGATGTTCATTACAGTTAGAAGGGAAATGCAGAGAGTGCAGTAAGGATGGAGCGAGCATGCGGCAGCGCCGACAACTGTTTTGCATGCATTTGTACACTTGTATACAGGAGTCTGACACTGTTTTTTACTCAATTACAAAAATAATTTGTTGATCTCTCTGAAAATAGATCATAATACCAGTTTTATAGTATTGCGTCATGCAAAAAAAAACTGGAAAAATTCTGCATACTATTTTCTATTAAATTCCATTTGTATGTGACTCCCCATAAGGTTACATGTTAAATTGAACTTTTTTTAACGTTCCATATCTAAAAAACAGTGTTGTGAAAAGGTCTCAAATTTTATGTGTGACTTTCGAACATCATTACGAGCATCCTGTTAAATTTAAGGAAGATTGTCCCGAAAACGCTATGTGTGATGAACGTCCTAAAATTGACAGAAACTACGGCCCACGGTCTCTAAACGATCCTTTCTTTCATAAGCTTCTTGAGCTGTATGTGGCACCTTATACCTTTTGCATGGTTCGCATACTTTAACAAAAAGTTTTACGTCACAGTTTTTACCAATAATATTTGTACGCTACTTAATCGTACGTCTTTTTGATACCTAGGTATCCACACAACGGTAGACAGTGAGAATCTGTCATGTCGCACTCCTTATATTTCTCTGGTATAACTAACCTTAAGTTTTCTTCCTGGTGTACTATAGGGTCTAAAAAAGATCCATATAAAACTGATATAATTTACCGTCCTTTACATACCAGTCTTACAACTTGACTAAATTTTCCGTTACTTCTTTGAGCAATTTTTATCATACTGCTCATCTACGATTCTGTAAAAAGCTGCATTTTTATTCTCTTTTCCCTGTAATCAAGACAGCGCATCTGGTACGTAGTTTGGCATCCTAATGTGAGTATGGCAGTAGTATGGCATCCTAACGATGTCCGATCTAAAAATATCACTGTGACATCTTTAACCTCTATCTCGCTGTTTTATTGGTCAGCTCAAGTAAATCTTTTATTTATTTTAATAAGGTGTAATCGGTAATCGCAGTAAAACAGTGACCCTCTAAATATGGTCACAGCTTCTTGACCACCCAGATTATTGCGAGACATTCCTTTTCAGTGACGCTCTAACTTTTCTCAACAAGAGTGAAAACACGACTAACATAAATAATCGAGTGCTCACCATATCTCTCTTCTGGGCTAATACAGCTCCACATGCATAGTTTCTCGCATTAGTCCATATGGTAAAGAGCTTGTCAAAATCAGGACTCGCCAATACCAGCGCTTCTGTCAACGCTCGCTTTAGTTCCTCGAATGACTCCTGCTGTTCTTTGCCCCATTCTCCTGCCTGTTTTTTCCTTAGTAATTTAATCAAGAGGATTTTGAGTTCCAAATCGTGATTTATGAATCGACTACACTAGCCTACCATCCCAAGAAAATGGCATAATTGCTTAACATTTCGTGGTAACGGATAACTTAACATAAGCCTAACTTTGTCTGGATTTAGCCTCAGCCCCTCTTTGTCTAAGACAAATCCCAGGTTCGTTAGCTGGGGCATACAAAATTCATATTCCATCCTCTAAATTGCTAACGCAGCATTTGTAACCCATCGTAGGACTAACTCTAGATACTGCAAGTGTTCTTTAAAATCGTTGGTCACTATTATAATGTCATCCAAGTATCCTACGTATCCTAACATCTTATGCTGTAAGTCTAGCCCAAAGAGGGCATCAACTAAATGCTGAAAAGTCATCAGTGCCTTCAAGATTTCAAAAGGCATGCGTAGGAAGTGCCACAGTCTGGATACTGGCATTAAAATCGCGGTGTAGCTCCTACTCGTGTCCTCTATTGAGACTTTTAAATACTCCTTCTTCAAGATTTCTTTTAACATATACCACCCGTTTTTGAGTAGATCTAGAATCGCATTTATGCTTGGAAGAAGGTACGCATTACGATGGACTACTTTATTGAGATCTCAAAAATCGATACAAAACCGTTGCATCTCATCCTATTTCCAAATCATCACTCGTGCACTTCTGTTATAACTCGCAGATTTTTCTATGATAACCTAATTTTTTTCCTAGTTTCTAATCTCAGAAAATATCTAAGGATAAATTAAATAGTGTTTTATGATCTAATAATGTTAATTTTAATAATTATTGTATACTGTTTACTTTTATGAAAAAATAAAATGATACTGTACTATTTTACGTAAACATCGTTTTTATGTATACTGTTTGGTTTTATTTATTACCTTTAATTTGAGTAAAAGTTTTTCCAAATCACTGATTCATTTAAAAAAATTGTATTAGTAATATTAGATCTCAAAATAATAACGTGAATACATACGTATTAAATTATTGTGTACATCATGTTGTTAAATAGTATGTAGTGCTCATAGGATATAATTTTTTTTTCTTGTACGTTGCGTATTTTCTACGTTGAAGACAAAAAGGTGAATTTTATTGAAATATTTGACTTACTTCACAAAACGAAAAGATGATTTGTATTTTTTTGTGACACATAGGGCTACGAGCAAGGTTCATGGTTCAAATATTCTACTTTATTAGGTTTTTTTTGATGCAATATGAAAATCTTGTGCCATGTTCTTATACATATTTAATAATGCAATTAAAAAATTTATAGAGAATTTAAGAAAAAAAAGTAAGCACACCATAGGACTATCTCAAAGATGGTGTAGAAATGTGCTAACAAATCATATGGAGAAACTAATTATAATGGGAGTGGTGAAAAGCGACTAAAGAAGACTAGAACATATAGTGGAGCAATTCTAAGACAATGTGTTTAAAAATTGAGGGAGACTGAGGAGGTTTTTTTAAACGTTCTAGAAGAGCTGAGGAGGGGGGGTGCAAAAAGCAATTTAACTTAAAATAACCGATATAATTTTACTTTATTTATAAATGCGGCTGAAGGGTGGCTGAAGGGAGTTTCTTTATATTTTGAGAGTTACGTGTTAGGTCATCTGGTTATTAAATTATAAAATTTTTGGGGGAGGTTCCGAGGGGTGGAGGGGAAATGTGTGAAATGACCTTCTTAAATCACTATATAATATTGGAAAATTTATGAATGTACATGCACACATTTATTTTCTAGCCAAAGGTGACTTACATTATCATCATAACATGTATTCTCTCTGTACTATCTAAAAGCCAATAGAATAACTTCATAGTTATACATTAAAATGCAGAAGTATTTTTTAAATAAATGTACGAAGTGTATCAACTATGAAAAACGTTTAAAAAATTCGTTTCAACACTGTTGGTAAGCAAAAGATTTTAGTGCGTAGATTTTTTTGAAATTTACATTGTTACATAATACGCTTATTTGGTACATACGTATTTTAATTATATGTAATGTTAAAATTTTTATATTTTTATAAAATAATAATAAGCGTTGTAATCAACACCAGAATTCCTTCAAAAATACAAAGAAATTTAGCTTTTCTGTACTTAACTTTCAACTAAATAATAAAAATGGATACTTTAATGATTGGTTTTTTGATCAATTTGTTTTGTAGTTTCTATATTAAACTTTAACTAACTAGAAATTTTTTTTACTTACATTTTTATTAAAGATTTCTAGCCTTAAAGAAATTCTGCATTGATACAATGGTACAAGTGTTCATTAGCAAATAAAGGCTTTTCTACATAAGTGCTGTCAAAATTTAATTATTGTGATCGATGTATTCATTCATTTATTTATCAACATGGCAATGGCCATGACTGGAACTGAAAAGAATTGCTTTTTGTAGGATGTAGTTAAGGTTTTTTTGGATTTCTAAATAGTATCCAAAAAATTAACATACATATAAATTTTTTCACGTATATATATTCCATGTATGTACATATGGTGTGCTTCACGCGAAACGTCCCAGGCCCTCCGCGCGAACGCTAAAAAACACTGTTTTCAGCTCGTTTTCTCGGCCTTATTCCTATCCTAAAAAAATGTTGCAAATAACATCTATGAGCTCTGAGCATCAACTTTTTCCAAAACAAAATAATAAAACCAAAAAGTCTACACCTCGAACTTCATCTAAAACTAAAAAATAATAGAAAATATTTGTTAAGAAAGTATTTCTAAATTAATAATATTTATAGTTAACTTGAGCACGGCACTTCGGCACGCATTCAGACGGCCGAACATCTACTCTTTGATATTATTTTACTAAAATTTTTCAGTGAGAGCACACTGTGCAGAAAGACATTCTTAATGTAAAAAACCTCAGCTTTCCATCTAGCCTATCAAAAAAAAATATTAAAAATGCCTTTTTCGAGATATAGCATATTTTATATTTTTTTCTGTGAAAATCAAATTTTTTCAGAAAACTAACTACACCATCGGAAAGCTGACTGAAAAATATATCGATAATGCTATTTAAAACATATTTTTAGGATAGGAATAAGGCCGAGAAAATGAGCTGAAAACAGTGACTTTAAGCACTCGCGTGGCGAACGTGGGACGTTTTGCATGACACGCCTCATATATAGAGTTAGTTACATACATGGATATCAAAGTAACTATTAGTAATACCATCACCTTTGTCAGTTGCACGATCTATCTCGTAGTCAGTTAATATATTCCTGTTCAATTAATTTAAGACTTAGATATCTAAGAAATACGAGTGTTTATCATGAGAAATCATATTTATTCTTGTCTAAATATTTTTAATAATTTTCTCGTGTCTGATTATAAATATTTAAATTTTTCCTTTGATATTTAACGACCATTTACAAAAATTTATATCTATCAATCAAATGATCATACTTAATTTAAAAATGTCCAAAAATGTCCATAAAAATTATAACTCAATAGTCCCAGCTGTCACTATACTCCTAATGCTGTTCTACATGACAGGGAAAGTCTGACGAAAATCTTTACCTCAAACAATTAATTTGTTTCCAAGATGTATGTTTGTACATATTACATAGATCATAAAGTCTTATCTACTATTGCTAAGGTTTTTGTTGTAATAGCAAACGAATTATTAGATTAACTTCTTTAGTATTATTTATCATTTAAGTTTGAGTTAGATTTATTCAATATGAGTATATATTAAATGATGAGCATGATCTACCTTCAGATTCCAAAACTTAATTTAAGTTTAGAAAAGGGCACCTTTTTTATTATAAGCAATATTATGTGTAGAATAACTTTTGTATTTTTCCTATACCTTACCACCATGTATATTTTCTGACATTACATATCACGTACAAAATTTTTCTCATTTGAAAGGTAAGGTCATGCAAAATTTTATCGATTTCAGTACTATTATCAATTAAACTTACAGCAATCTCAGTATCCCTAAATGTTTCATATTTCCTACAGCTGCATGTTTTTGAAATCTTCAATTTACATTTTTTTTATTAATTAACGCTATTTGTTTTATAAAACCTTAAAAAAGTTGTTTTTGATCCTTAGGAGATGTTATGTACACTTCGCAACTTAAAAAATTACATATTCTCTTATAGTTACTATTTAAAATGTAGTTTTCTGAAACATGCTCGTACTTAAATCATTTTGAAAATGATCAGTCTTATGTGAATTAAATCAAGCTGTTTAGCATATTTACCATTTAATAATTTTTGCATATTTTCAACATATACAGCTAGATCTACTAATTTCAGATTGTTTAGTTTTCGTTGTTTTTGATAGATCTCGTAATTAATTTTAACAAACAGAACAATTTATTCGTTTTTTAACAACAATTTTACCAATGTATTAGGCAAAGTTCTAAAAAATGTTGTAATCACTAACCGCAAAAACTACTCATCCAGTTTTTCTAAGATATTGCATACTGATTTTTGACACTTTCTAGATGCTTTCTCTTGGTTTTTTTTTCAAAGACATCTATATTAATAGTAATAAATAAGCTTAGAATCTTGCATACAACGCTTCCTTGATGATTTAGTTCAGTAGGATCCACTTCGTGACCCCGAAGTAAAATCGAAAAAATCGAAGCCACCTGCAGTTGAAATCAGTGAGTCTGGTAATAATATTCTCAAGCAGGATGTCAGTTACCATAGTCACTTACTGCCAATACGTAAAGAACAGGGCTGTACGCCGTACTGCTTAGTATTCCAGCTACCGATGACACTCTGACAACATAACCAAGTGTCACGAAAAAAGGTGTCTGAACGCTAGCGTTCCTGGCGTTATACCTGGAAA
The DNA here is from genome assembly GCF_036245765.1 of Copidosoma floridanum. Lineage (NCBI taxonomy): Eukaryota > Metazoa > Arthropoda > Insecta > Hymenoptera > Encyrtidae > Copidosoma > Copidosoma floridanum. The sequence continues at coordinate 1,860,933 of NW_028321905.1, read as the reverse complement.
CGTCTGGCCAGAGCACAACCAGCTCTAACGCTGGTGTCCAAAGGGTGTCGTGGCCATTTTTTCAACCAATTAGATGCTGTCAAAGCATCTCTTGCTACAGCAGTGGGCCAGGGAGAACAACCCTGAGGATTTTGGACAGCCATGTCTGCTGGAAATATCATTAGCCTCTGACCAAAAGTATCATTACTGGCCCCTCTTTCAAAAATCTATAAGCTCACTAAGCCACCAGTACTTTTAGGGCCGTTGAAAATCGAACTACCATGCCAATAATACATTACAATTTTACAAAGTTGCCAAAAATCAGCCTTTTTGGGTTTACAAAAAACTTTACCAATGCCCAGAGTAGCAAGAGGGTAAATGGGAAGGAAAACTTCAAAAGATTAAATGTACACAATTTTAGGCGTCAAAAAATTAACGCAGAAAATTTATTGAGATTGAAACAGCAGCGATAAAATTGACAAATAAGTAATTCATTACGTAACAGATTAGCCTTCCTATCGATTACTAAAATCTTCCAGCTGTGCCAATTAGTAAAATGATGCGTAATTGTATTCATTGTAGTGCTAAGAAAAATATGAGGCTCTAGGAGTTTGCTGCTATGGTTGTTAAGTTTTGTAATTGAAAAAAAAAATTTTAAATTACATTTTTTACGAGTTTTATATTATTTCAGTTTAAATTTATAGCCCTGTTTATATAATATAATATGAGAAACTGCAAATCATCGACTTTTTTTAGAACCAACAACTATTTTATAGCGTAAGGAGCGCACGGTACTTCTCAGAATCATTACATTTTTTAACACTTTTTTACAGCTTATTATTTGACGAAAACGGCATAGATTCCACACAAAATTTCTTCAGTTAGAATTATCCTATTCCGATAAGTATCAAGAATAGACGAAAAATTTTAAAGTATTAATAAACTTCAAATATTTTATATAACGTGTCAAAATACTGCCTTAGCAAGCTGTTAACAATGCTCAGTCCTAAACAAATCACACCTTGAAGTGAGCATTTCAAAATCCACCTGTACATAGCCCTACTGAAGCAATGCACACATATTATACAATTGTTGCAGTTTAAAAAAAAATTTATAAAAATATTAACATGTAAAAAAGAAATAATAATAACCTAGTTAGATACAATGAAACGTTTAAACACTTTCAACAATTGATATCAATCCTGATATTCTAAAAACTTACGTTCTAAATACGTTAAGTATAAAAAAATCTTCTTAAAATACAATTATACTGATATTTGCAATATTTGCAATTAGCATCATTAAAATAATATTTATTTGCACGCTCAATTAATATACTCTATAGGAACGGTCTTATCTTAAAGAGCGATTGGTAAAACACAAGTTCAGATATAGGATGCATACGTATAGGGATGCCGCAGCTTTAACATTTAATACTTTGACCTAACTATTTAAACCCAGATAGTACTCTACAATGCGTGCCAAACTACACCATGTAAGAGGCATATAAGGCTGCCTCAAAATCACCTTCTAATAGACGCAAACATTGACAACGGGAAGTTGCCATTTCATGCGATGTTGAAACGATTAAAAATGATCTCGTGTTAAGGGCCACCAAAATGCTTTAAGAGTATGCTGAATTTAAGCCCAGTGATTCAATTTATTCGGATTAGTTTCTACTATCAAGCATTGTGGCAAAACTTTCATAGGTCCCCTTATGAGAAAATGCCCGGGGTCAGAGGGTTAACGTCATCGATATGGTCAGTCAAAGTTCGTGCCCACACGGCCAGTTCCAACGGCCGTACGACTAGACTGTTGTGCTGAGCCATGTATAAATGCACACTCCGCAGGAACATACTCACGTAATGTACGGAGAAACGGCCAGCTTGTAACAGACACACTGAAAAAAAAGAACTGCTAGTGCGACCGCGGACAAATGCTAAAACAGCAGTGGCGCCACATGCAGGTAGGTGCACAGCTATTAACACTGTAGTCCACAGCTAGCACAACTGCAGACGACCCATGCTGTTTCTGCATTGCTCGCCAACAGTCATTTGTACTGTCGTGCCCAGTAGAGCTAGTATATAAATTGTGTAACAATGACTAGTCTAAAATAAACGAAGCAAAATCATTAAAATTTTCATTTTCATTATTTCTATTATATAAACCAAAAGACTGTAAAAGTAGAAAGACAATACATTAAAATAGACGTAATAGTACAATTTTTTCCATACATTTTTTTTTTATATGTAAGGTTCTTACCTCATAAGAGGTAAATAAGCATACATTTGAAAAAATTTCAAATTACATTACAATATGTATCTTGGAACAACAAAAAATGATCCTTTTTTTTTTTATTAATATACATTTGTGAATAAGCGGAATATTACTGCTGTTTTTTAATTCAATTGAATCTATTTTTTTTACTTTATAAGCAAAGTAGTGCTCGTAAAAAGACTTATTCAGTAACGGTTTGAGTGCTAAAAATACATTGTTGTCGTAAACATAGATCTTATCAACATTTCCAAAAAAAAATTTTTTCGTCACCATTATTTTCAACTTAAAGTACCATACCTACCTTATAATTCAATCCATAATATTGAAATTCATTAACATAAAACACTTTTTCCGCCTTCTAAAAAGGCTTCTTTACGTAATATACTATTTTGTCGTGTATGTTGGAAAACAATTTTTTTTTTCTTTTCATAAATGTCGATTTCAACTGCTTTCTCAAAACATACACCGTCAGAAGAAATGGTTTTTGTAAGTCGCAGATAGGCTAATTGTAATAAGCTCCTAATACTTATTTTCGATTAAATAAAATAAACCCCAGAGTGACAGCAAATCAGAAACAAATTTGTCCATGGCACAATTCTATACAAAGACATGAAAATCTTTCAGGGCACAACGGTGCAAATGACTATTGGCGAGCAATGCAGAAACAGCATGGGTCGTCTGCAGTTGTGCTAGCTGTGGACTACAGTGATAATAGCTGTGTATCTATCTGCATGTGGCACCATTGCTGTTTTAGCATTTATCCGCGGTCGTACTAGCAGTTCTTTTTTTTTCAGTGCACGGAAAGAATATCAGAGGTACATAATAGCGCAAGAAATCAGCACCTCAGACTAAATAATACAACTGCTAATACTCACGGACTGTCCCTAAGCAATCAACTTAATGCCATACCGATATTTGACGGCAGCGCGGGAACGCTTTCGCTTTTCAGCGCTTTGGTCAGGTGCATAGTGCGACGGTTTCCAGACAATCAGGATGATATATTATTTGCACTCGCTACAAAAATTGAAAGGGGGGGGGCGCCGCGGTAACTGGGCCACGCATAGCATATTACGAGTCAGTTGAGGAGCTTTTATCGGATCTTGATACGCAATATAACAATGCTAGGGCCACCAAAAACTTCCAACCTCAAATAAAAAAGGTCCATCAAAACCCAAGTTAATTAGTCAGAGATTAACGACACAGGGTACAAAAGATTTGTAATAGGCTGATGTCCATTTACGACGAGGCTTTAGACCTTAACCTAGCGACAAAAATGTACTTGAAGGACACAGCAGCGAAAGACGCTTTACAACACTTCATGTTGGGGCTGACAGCACCATTGGACATGCAAGTTCGATTTGAGAGACCGGAGAACCTCAGAAAAGCTGTCAGGCTAGCTAAAGAGTGTGGAGCGAGACTGCATACGCGCCGACAAATGGGACCGAATGCTTCAATGCATAATACAGTTATCTCAAATATTAAACCAGTTTGGGTGGCGGGCCCAAAATACTCACAGATTGAGCCCCCACCCCTTACAGTCCACAAAATCCAAGTCAGCAAAGTATCAATTCGGCCAGCATTTTCACTATAGACACGGCTAGACGCTTCAACTGCGGGGAGCCAGGCCATCTACGGTGGAATTGCAGGAAATCCCAAGCCAACACTATGAGCAGAGTAGAGACCGGCTATACCTCTAAATGAGACTCACAAAAAGATTGCGGTTGCTGCAGGATAAGATACCTTGCGGTATCCAGGTGCAGAAAATTAGCCTACGATATTAAGTTCAAAGGACTTATAAGACCAAGAGAATTTTGGGACGAGGAGAAGGAAAGAATAGAAAAAAGGAGCAGCGAGGAATCCTGCAAAAATCAAGATCCGGAACAGAAGGACTAACACTTAAGCGCGAAGGGTGCTCGGGTCAGTCTCTAAACGCCGGGCAGCCAGTAAAAACAAAGCAAGAAGCCAAAAAATCTTGGGTAGTGAAAATTAATTTTACAGTCACGCAGATTACCATTAGTAGTTAAATTTTGGAGTAATGAAATAAAAAATGGAGCAGCATTATTCCTTGGAGACACAGAAGCGGATATCTCAATAATAAAGAAAGACTGTTTGAGCACGGGATCAGAAATAAACACAAATGAAATACTAGAATTAAATGGCATAATAGAAGGCGCATGCAAAACTTTGGGAAGCACTTGTATGATACTTGATAACCTTCTTTGCAAACTGCATATTGTCCCACGGAATTTTCCATAAGTAGAGATGGACTTATGGATTGGGACATGTTAGATAAAACCAGTAATACACGAAATAATTAGCACACGAAAAAGTAAGGATAACGTAGGATAGATTTCGAGACAGAATTCAGGGAAAGGCACTTCTTTTGCATATTTCATAGCAAAGCGTGACAGTGACAGGACGTGTGGCATATGCTTCAATACTACTGATTGTATGGTCATAATAAAAATACCTGAGGTGGAGTTCTTAAATTACGGAACCACCTAAAGTTACACGCGAGCAACAGCCCATGGGGACAACGAAGCCGAACAAAATGAGTAGGCAAGAAGGCGAGTGACAACGGTACCCACGTGAAGTTAAAGGAAATGAACACTGATTCAAAAGAAGAACGAGTAAATAGTATCATTGAACCTTTAAAATCACCGTACAACTTCAATATGTGGATAGTACCAAAGAAATAGGGACCTGATGGCGAGAAGCACTGGCGACTAATATCAGATTTTAGGCAATTGAACGAAGCCACGGTGGTACCAACCACCCACTACCATTACAGGTCGATGAACTCGACCATCTAGCTTCCGCCACATACGTCATGGTAATAGACTTAAGACAAGGATTTTTCCAATCTAAGATTGACAAGAGGGACGCAAATAAAACAGCGTTCTTAGGGCTGGACGGCCATTATGAATACAAACGCATGCCAATGGGCTGCTGCAGAGTTCTTCACATGTTCATGGCAGCCGTGGAACTAGCTCTTGCTGGATTAATAGGCCACGAGCTGGATGTATATCTTGATGATATAATGGTGCATGCCCCGACCTTAGAAGAGTACGGTACACGATTTGAAAGATTGTTAAAAAGTTTGTCTGACGCTAACCTATAAATCGAACCAAAAAAATGCCAGTTTTTAAAGAAACAGGTTAAAGTACTGGGACACAATGTAGGTAATGGTACATTAAAAATGGACTTAAACAAGGTTAAAGCAGTCAAGGACTACTCAGCACAAGTGAATGCAAATAAAGTGAAACAATCCTGCAGATTTATAAAACATTATCATGCAAAAATTGCTCAGCCTCTATCTAAGCTGCTCAAGAAAAATACAGAGTTTAAATGGACACTAGATGAACAGAAAACCTTAGACAAACTAAAAGAAAAATTATGCAAAGTGTCAGTGCTAGCAGCTTCAGACCTTGAAAAACCGTTTATCGTAACAACAAATGCATCACAATATGTGTTAGGCGCTGTACTCAGTCAAGGTAAAATCGGTAACGATCGCCCCTGCGAGTACGCTTCATGCACCTTATAAGTTGCCGAGTTGAGATATCCCATTTACAACAAGAAGCTCCTGGCGAGTCTTTGCAAAAGAACAATTTTGCTCTTATTTATACGGGCGTTGATTTACGGTGATAACAGATCACGAACCGCTGAAACACTTCCACACCACCAATAAGGTTGATTTAAGATTCAATATGCTAAGGGCTTAGCTATTAGGATATGAATTTGACGTAATATATAGACGGCAATAAGATTATTACGTAGACGCCCTCTCCAGGAACCTAGTAATCGCAGAAGGTGAAATTAATCCGGAATCGTTTGTAGTTAGGGAAAAAAGTGTACGGAATGGTAAATGAGACGATGGAAAAATAAAAAGAAACGAAGTCAGTTCACAGAAATACGGTAGTGATTTTTTCTCAGAAAACTATAACAGCACGGAGGCCAACGATAAACCTAAAATTGCACATTAGCACAGAAAATTATTCCAAAAACGAGTGAGACGTTTAACCTATGAGTGAAAATAGAAGAAACAAAAATACCAGAAGGCAAGCAAGGTGCGAGGATAGACATATGGTAGGAACAAGTAGTTATGCACAGGGACAGCCTTAAGAAGTTTCCCTTTCATAACGAACTATCAGTACACGGAAACAAACCGAATCAAAGCCATACACGAATTGAAACAAAGAAAGTACCATGTTATACAAATTACAAGTGGGAATATTTGGACGATAGACAGCCAACGGTAGGAATCCAAAGGGAGCTGTCTTAGAGCAAATGCATTAACAGGCGCTCTTCAACATTTTCACACGGTACAAACCCAAAACAAACGCAGGGCGCAACTAAGACAAAATTAACAGCATTACCTAAGATCATAAATTCAGAAGCAAACACCTGCGGTTCAATCGGGGTCTTCGATGTATCGAGAGTGAGATAAAATCTGATGTTATCATAACTTATTTTCAATGCACTTTAAGGTGATTGACGTCTTGAGACCACTACACTTTTCCGATACATTGCGATGCATTGCACACCCCGATTGAACCTCTGTAGTGAACCCTATTTAGAACTCAGATTACGACCCAACCTTACTACAACAGACGGCAACTGCTTGTTCCACTCCTTAGTCAACCCATGTCAACTCAAGCTAACAGCCAGTGAATCGAGGGCAGAGTTGCTTAAATCATCATGCTTAAGCAAATGTCAATTCGCCAACGAAGTCAAGGAAATTTTGAGTTCGAATAGAAAATTTGGAAACGGGGATAGTATTTTTCCCTTCTCACAACATTTTGAATGGAATGTATGTGTGCACGTGCGCCTGTCTAACAAAACAGGATGGTTGCATGAATATCTACACTCTCACTTCAAAAGGGAAAGTAACAGGAAGTGTGTACACATTTACCTGCAGGGGCAGCATTATTTTCCTCTGATGAGCATCGCCTCCTTCCCTTATAAAGACCAAGGCAAACCACTCAGTTCCTTGGCTAGAGGCTCAACACGACATAACGACTGTGAGAACATTACCGACAAAAGGATATATTGGAAAAATGAATTCGTGGTCGTAAGAAATGATAAAGAAAAATACTGATTGTGCCAACTTAAGCAAGACGTAGTTGATAACGAAGAAAACATAAAAACAACATGGCTTACACAATTTGAAGTAAATGACTTTGTTTACAAAAAGGATTATGAGGGCACACTTGACATTAGAACGATACTGGTAGATGTCCAGCTCAAAAGAAAAGGAAATAAATATATTTTACCTTGAGAAAAGGCTGCAACAATTACGAAAGTACTAACTGAAGCATGTACTGGGTAACGAAGGGGAGAAGGAGAGCACGATAATAGTGACACACATTCAGGAAGAACAAATGCTGAAGTTTTAAACAGAGGGAACGATATCGATTTGCCAGGAGTTGAAGGATCGGAAAGTTTCAACCAAAAAATAGCTTCAGAGGATAATACTGCACAATCTAGGGCCAAAGAGTTAGGATTAGGTCGCTTCATTATGGCTAGAGCCCGCCCACCCCAAGAAAAACCACTATGGCCTTAGGGCAACAAAACATTTCATAAGGTCCAAAAAATCACGGAACACCCGTTGCGATACACAGAAAACCTTGAAGTATTGTGCACCTCATCAGGCATTCCCGAGACAGAGATAACGTAAGCCCTGCTCTTAAGAGGTCTAATTAAACCACCAAGGACTTCTATTGGACAAACATGAAATCCGACATCATCTTAAGATGTTACGTATGCCAAAAAAAAAAAATTTATAATTTTATACCAGTGAGGTAAGCGAATGCTATAAAAACAGCCGAAAACTTCCTAGACAAAGTTTTTTGCGTTTTTGGACCGTCTGATGAACTACTGTCGGATAATGGGACACACTTTAGGAATAAGCTGCTAGAAGAATTTGCGCGTTTTTTCAGAATTAATTAATACTACACAACCACATACAGATCACAATCCAATGGTAGCATTGAACGAATGCACCATACAGTAACCAAGTACCTGAAGGCATATTGCAAAGATCAAAAGAACTGGGACAACTAGTTAGGCCTTTGCATGCATATACACTACATGAACTAATATTTGGCAGAGAAGCACAAACTCCTACGAGACTGGTATCACGATCATAAGTTACAAAAACAAATTAATACATGAGAAACTCAGAAAGACACCGCAAGAATTACAGACAGTTGCAGCTACGAATCTGGCATACTCAAAATTGAGCACCAAATATTCCTACGACAGAAAAATAAATTCTGAACATCTTAGAGTACGGAAAGCAACATTTTTGTTAAAAGAGCCACACAAAAACAAATTCGACGAATGATATGTAGGCCCATATTAAATCATAGGTTTTGATTATGGCTCACACAGTGTCCAACTGCGAAAAAAAAACGAATTAAAAGTGTCGCACATCGACAAAATCAGACGTACGGCTACCCTTTTGTCACCAATAATCGACTGATAGACACAAACACACATATTCTTCGCCACACAGACACACTGACATCACCACCATTTTCGGTTCGGTACCGTATTACCAATACGTATGGTAAGATCATAAATCCAGCCAAGCACGAGGCACAATTTGCAAACAATATTCTATACAAAGCAACTTTTTTGCGGCCCTCGGACGCAAAAAAAAGAGATTAGCTCAATCAATTAGTCAATTACAATTTTTTTTTTTATATATAAAAAAAGAAGGAGGGAAGAGATCAGCTAAAACAACAGACCATGTTGTAGTTACATGGCATAGATGATCATGAGGGAAAAATCATGGAAGATCAATAAAATACAGGGAAACACAGGACTTGTAATTGAATGTACATCACATCTGGCGACGTCTAGCACGTCGTGGAAGGTTATCGAAAGAATTGTCATAGCAAACTTCATGACTAAAGGTGAGAACCTACTTCAGGCATGGAGGAATCTAGCAGAAAGATCAGAGTTATCAGAGATCCAGTCATATATATATATATATACGAGCATTAGCTATTAGACATAGAGAATACAATAAAATTAGGCATACAACAAGCTAACAGAGTGTCAGAGATGCTCTCTGGACAGAATAGGAACAGCAACAAACGTAAGTGCCGATCAATCCTACCCACCGTGGGGACTGGATTAAAATGGTTTGTCGGTACCATGAACGAGGAAGACAGAATACAATTAGAGTATACATATGAGGAAAATTTCAACATATCAAGTAAAATAGTCAACCTGATTCAGAAACAAACGTTGACAATCGATAAATCTGTTGAGGATCTGGATAGTTAGTTCAACCTAATAAAATTAGAAAATGACTTGGCTATAGTTAACACTAGATATTTACTCAATGTTTTTTAAATCAACACATAATGCTAATATTAACCATCCAATATCATTTTTCCTCTTAAATACACGAAATCCATTATAGAACTTTTAGAAATATCCAAAATCACCATTTTCTTTAGGTATCCTCACTTGATCTATCACATTTCGATACCCCTATTAGCCCTCCTTATGTTCGACCTTTATAAGGCAACACTCCTACCCATTAATCAAGACCTAGGGAATGCCATCAACAACTTCGCATACGTATGGCCAGAAAATCGCTACCTGGCATTCAACAACGCGTCCCACATTTACATACCCGCAGAGGTGCGGTATTAATCATAAACAAAACTATCGACAAGGCCGGGTTACAACAAGCAGTTCGGGAACTACTACTAAGGGAGAGAGTAACGACGATAAAAAGCCAAGGTTAGATCTTGGAAGAGGAGTTGAGTAAGGGCCTAACTCTACATGAAATTATTTTACAAGCCCAAGTTCTTCAAGAATGTAAAAGATTGAAGGTAGATATAATAAGGGTAGAAAACAGCATAGGAAAATATGTCATGGGGCTAGCCGGCGTTCTGTTAGGTGGATTTCCAGTTTAAAAAATACTCATTCTAGGGGGAACATCCCTACTACTAACTGTGTTAAGAATCACAGGTAATCAGGAGCAGCAACATAAAGAGAAACCTAGATCACAACACGTTTCAGACGACAACCATCGTCCTGGGTAGACACAAGTCGGCTCACATGAACAGTAACCCAGGAGGCAAAAGCGGACAGTCTGAGAAGCAATTGTGCAACGAGGTCAACGATATTAGCCGAAAGTGCCTACTGAAAGAAGACTACTTACACAACGAACAAAGAGGATACTATTAATTAAATAATACTTAATATAATACAAAATCGCAGTAGCACCTCCTAAACACATTCCAAGATGAAAAGGGACCTCCCGTACAGGTTCCACATACTTTAAGCCCAAAGGAGAATCCCTGGCTAAGCAAAAACAAATGACTAAAAAAACAAAAACAAAAAATATAATAGCAAAAAAAAAATACATTAGTAGCAAGTAGTTTGTGGAAGCTATAATAAGCAATGAATGTTGTAAATGCGGATTATTTTAATATGTAATGTAAAAATTGCAAAGACGGTCTAATGAAGGCAGCGAATTCATTATTGAAATAAAATTAAGACTGCTGGGAACAATTCTAGGCAAATAACTGCAACTCTCGTGATATGCAGTAAAACCAATAGCTGTATATAGTAGTAATTTTTATAATAATATCTACACTACATTTGTCTTTAATTATACGTAGTATCTATTTGCACCGTATATTCACGTAATTAGACTCAGCAATAATTATACGGCAGCAGCATAATCTCAGCACTCCTCAGTAAAGAGAGAGAGAACGGAATTAACACATCTATACAGGCGTGAAAAAGCGTTACGCTTCGAAAATTTACACTACCCAAAGCGGAAAGTCTAAACCTCGTAAAAATTGTTTTCACATCAAAAGAAAAGAGGATATAGAATGAACCACAATGTTGGTGGATTATAGGGCGCTTTTCAAGCGGGAGGAGGCTTAGTAGGGAGAAGCAATGTGGAAAAAAATATACATATATATCTGTATAAAGATAAAATATTAATACTTACAACTATGAACACTACACTACTTCACTTACACACTAACCTTAACACACCGGGCACAGGTGTAAACTTGTTTTTAAACGTCTTCGTTACTTAGAGAAAACGGCAGGGCAGAATCACCGCCTATAAAGGAGAAGGGTTCACACCTCCGAGCCCCTACGGTTTGACTAAAGTGCAGAAACGCCCGTCTTCGTTGATAATCCTGCGGGCTATATCTTGACATTTTCGCTTGGCAACCTCAATGTAACTGTCGTCTGCAATTTCTTAACGGGGCCCAAGAGCAGGACGAAGTAAAGAAAAAAAAAATAATAAGAAATAAATAAATAAATAGATAAATAAAAAAAGCAAGTGGACAGTGGGTGCTTAGGTATCCAAGTAAGAAGTTATACTTCTATAAAATTATATGGCAGATGATATAGTGATTAATATAAATTTACATTCTATGAAACGATACTGTGTACGGAGATGGTGCAATTATCGTTGGAATGAGTATATATACCTACGTTAGTTGGGTGTGGTTTCAATAAATATTTTAATATTTAATAAATAAACATTTATAAACAATATCTTACGGCACAATACAATATGAGCAATACATAGGCTGGCCGGTATAAAACTATGCAGTTTCATCGAATCTTCCGATGATTTCAGAACAACTTCCTACTGCCTACACTGATTACATCAATCACCATAGTATTCCACACTTATTCCTCGTCAATATTCAATACCCAAAATATAATTTTATATAGAAAATTAAGAAAAATCATCCTGTAGTATGGCTTTCTTCGATAGGGTAGTACTACGTGCCAGTGAATGTCCCTTCAGGACGTTCATCACACATAGGTTTTTTTGACAGATATTATTCAAACGGCAAACGTATATTGGAATAGCATAAAAAATACTCACAAAAATTGCAGCTCGTTTGACTGTGCCATTATTTTTATACGTTACATTTAAAAAAATCGATACTTAACATGTAACCTTATGAAAAAATAGCGCATATGGCATTGATACGATTTGTTGGAATCCCTCAATTTTTTTTGTGTACAAAAGATTACTTTTGGATAAACCTATCGAATTTTTAAATAGACCCTGGGAAGAGCAGTTGGGCCACGACGGTGGACGACAGTCGGATTTTGCATGAGCTTTAGAGTGATTGTAGTGCTTTCTCGTGATCGGTTAAAATAAAGGAGTTTCAACCCAACTAGTGCCTTTGCCAGCCTTGGTCTGAATCCGTCCATAACATTAGGTAATGCAAAAAAATGTACTTTCAATAAAAGTGCATTTTTTAAGCGACATTTTTAACGGTCATACAAAAAAAATGACTATGCCCTTTTAATCATCATAAAAGAAAGGTCTCAAGAAAAGTTCATCAAGGTAAAATAAAAGTAAACTGAGATCGTGGTCGATCATTTTTATCTATTTGTATTGACTCAAACCCAACAAACATTTATTGCTTCTTTCATAAACAATTGCGATTTCTCGTAAAAAAATCAATATTATTTCATAAAAACTTACTGGTATGTTGAAGACCATAAAGAGATGTTTCCGAAAACTCTTAAGTACGTAGAAACTTTATTATTTTAATTAAAAATAAATTAAAAATTCGCAATTTATAACACTAATTTGTTAATATGTTTATAAATCACTAACCAAATCTTACTAATCAAGTCTGAATTTTTTTGGTTTTTACCACTAAAAAAATAACGAAAGTATGAATGTTGTATTCATAATGCGTTTACAGTAAATTATAAACAAATCTATTTATTGCTATTGATGCACATTCCATCATTAATTCAACAATACACTGAACCTTCGATTCAGGATGAAGAAAAATTAGCTATTTCCCATCCCGTGCGTAAAAAAGTACAAAAATAGCCCTCTTTTCTCTAATTCTTCTGACCTAACAATGCGATCGAGTTAACGAAGAATGCTAAAGCCTGTGCTTACGGGCCTATATGTATCGTATTTGTATATGTATCTCACGACGGCTATTCTACAGTTTGGTACTCTTTGGGATTTGGTTATATTTTACAGAGCATGCAAGAGAGCTGTTGTATACCTTACAACAAGCGTGGTACATATAAAAGGGGTCAGTCATTCTTCTCTATACTTAGAAGGATTTGGTTATTTATCAGATACGATTAAGCGAGCGAAGCTAATTATAAAAGCTACTTTTTCAAGTAGAGACTAGGACATATATGTTTATGCAAAGGTGACTTAAGCGGGCCATTACATCTATTTTAATGTACTTTGACCTACTCACCTTGCTATGAGAAGCAGAGCTCAACACTTCATTCACAACTAGTAGGAAACTGCAGGGATAAGGATAATAATTGACACGGCAAAATGCATGACTGGAAAACACCAATATCTTAACATGTAAATGCCAATAGTGGGAATAAATATGTATACACAGGCATAGGGCAGCGTAAAGCTAGATAGCACCCTGCCGCCTCTCTTCTCATATGTTATGAAAGTATCATAACCGTGACATTGATTTGTCACGCCACAAACCCTCCTTTGCAAACTAAAATTCAAATATCACTCTTTTAAAAAGAGAAAGTTTTAAAAACTGCTATTTATAAAGAATAATTCTGCGGTTTTACTACTTTGAAAAGAGTAATATCCAGGAATTACTCTTTCTACCGTCTTTTTGTACTGTTTTGGGCTTATAGAGTAGTTTTTTTTCTACTGGGTTACCACGACAGCCTATTGGCCTAGTCGCCAGGGCCACCCACTCACCACCTATGTGTGGGGGTGTATTGCCACACCCATTTTCAAGCCTTTTACTGATATCATACCTGAATCCATGAGCACAGTGTGAGTATCTCCGGTGAAACACCTTGCCAGTTAAGCTGATACTCTCTGCATCTATGGTGCATCGGGTCTACTCGCCACTGTGTAGCTTTTCCCCAGAGAGGATTCCATACTCCAGGCCGTCCACTTCTCACCGGTTAAGCCAGCGCTCTCTGCCGAAGCATCGGATCCAGGCTAATTAGCATCCCCGGAGAAGCCCCATGATTTAGGGACCACTCCTCATCGGTAAGGCCGGCGATCCCTGCCCGACGCCTGGCATCGGATCCGCTAATTTCTACCTATAGCCCTAACACTGTTTCGAATTTACCCAGGCCCGAAGACCTATGGGGCAAGGAAAAAACCCTGGAATTACTCTGAAGGAAAATTCCGCGGAAAAACCCGCCCCAAAATAGCCGGGGTTACATAGGAACTTTTCTCGATGAAAACAGTTTTTGAAAAAATCTGTATTCACCGGGAATCGAACCCAATTTAAAAAAATTGTCTAAGAATTAGTTGTATAAATTTGGCCAGACAGCATTCGAAAGTAGAGGTTCCAAGCTTTCATTTGCACTGCTGGACAATATTTTGAAGACTAACAAATTCTGGAGAGGATGGGCTGTCCGGTTGATAAAGAATGCCCTATGTACAGGTTGATACGTAACTGGGATATTTTTGGAATGTAGCGTTAAGAGTGATTTTTTTTTTTTTAACTCTGTTGAATATAATTTTTTAGGGCAAACAGTTTTTTAAATGGGTAGCAACTAAAAACACGTTCGCTATTCTAGTTTGCAGGCATAGCAAAACTGTGGAACTCACGGTGATGCCATATTGTTATTAAAATGAGTCAATAAGTTACAATACCTTGTGAGCAGCTATAGCTATTCCATGCGCACAGGCAAGTGCGTCTGTTATGACTGCTGTGAGTATGATGACGAAAAAATTGGGCGTATAACATTGTCTGCTCACAAAGCTGTCATCTATTCAAGGGCCATTTTGCATTATCAGTTGTAAATTATATACATAAGTCACGATTTTTTAAGTCTACATAGTGAAAATTTTTTTCCACTACTGTTGGTTTAAGATATCAGACAAATGTCTTAGCATTGGTACAAAGAAGCCTTCTTCCGCAAGATACATAAATTTACGGGTGTGCTCCCTCTGATCTTGGAAACACTACTTTGGCAAAGTCTATACTATTTTAAAAAGTTCTGACTTGGCTCAAATAAAAGCCGGGATCAATTCCTATCAAGAAAAAAAAATTCTGTACTATCATGTACCGCGAATTGAATGTTAAAGCTGTTTAACTAGAAGTAACGTATTTTCAGTAAATATATACACTATCCTATTAGAAGCAAATTTTAATGCTCTTTTTTAACCTTTGATTAGTAGCTCCAAATAAAACTAAATTTTTTTTTAAAGGCTTGGCCCAAACTTTTATTTAGGCCATGTAGAAACAAACACTCTAATTGTTTTAGTAGTTAAGCTATACATACTGGAAATAAACGTAGTTCTTTCGAAAAATTGGCTACAATTCACTTTTACAAAATGTTTGGTATCATTTGATCAAATGACTTTGTCAGAAAGTCACTTTGAAGACTTATCGATAGTATTGAAAATATGAATATTAGAAGATCATTTTATCAACAACTTTTCTTTTAGTCCATCCATTTTAAAAATTTTTTTAGTTCAGTTACGGCAGGATTATCAATTTGTCACAAAAAAAATCCCCTTCAAGTGCTTCTCCTAAAAATGTATTTTCTGCAAACTAAAGATAGATGAGAAAAAGTTTACTTCTGCAAACTAAAGATAGATGAGAAAAAGTTTAGACAGTTTTTTCTGATTTTTTTCTTTTTTTTCCCCATTTAAATTACTTTTGTTCACGGTTGTTATATTCTGAGTTGATACAGACGAATAATAGTATAAGTAAAAACGTAATTTATCCGTAAAATTCATACATAAAGTATTGTGTATATACAGTAAGCTCGTATGACAAGTGGAGCTTATACGTCACTTATATGCGTGTGTTTGTGTATGTTAGTTTTAAGATAAATGCTTCATAATATGCTGACATATAATACCGCCAACTTTGTTGTAAGAAAGCATGTATGTATTGAAATAGTATGTAACATGTATGAATGCATAAATCATATTGTATGTATGAATGAATAGTTCACTTGCGCATTGATTGTTTATTTCTAATAATGTATACAAATTTAAAAATTGTAATAGACACGTTGTTTCGTTGTACTTAAAATTAATTGTAAGACCCCTTAAAGAATTAATTGCCAAATTTGTAAACTTATTTGTCACACTCCAACTTGTATTTGGTGTTCCTTTATTGCTGATGCGAGCTTTCATCATCACTAATACAAAAAAAAACTCAATTGCACTTGTCAGAAAAATGCGATTGGTACTGTTGTATTGTTATTTCTTCATACATGAAATCGTAACATGTAACATCATCGGGAAAGCCTACTGTTTTGCTGTCAACGCAATCTGAAAGAACATCGCTCATTGGTTGACCTAGTTGAATCAAAGGCTTTTTTCACTCGCTCTGACGCTATAAAAACACACCATCAAGCAAAAATTGTTCTTTTTACTTCTGTCGCCCATCCTTTTTAGTTTTAGTCTACTCTTGACCCCCGCAATTCGTAAGTACCTTTTACACGTAAGGCATAACGTGTTGGCTGAGGCAATTTGGGCCCATTTTGAGAACATCAATAGTATCGAACTACGCTAAGGAGCGAGGTACAACGAAGGAAGCCCGCCAAAAGTGGTTCCGGCGTAAGCAGAGAAAGCAAAAACCGCAACATCTTGTCAGCCACGAACTAATTCGTGTAGTTTAATGAACCACTGAAAATTACTGCACGAAGCATTAGGGAGCTTCGAAGCAATAGTAACAACAATCAGTGATAGATGTAAGTTATTTATTAGTAATATAATTAACACCTAACCTTGTTGAAGGGACTTAAGTAAATTGTGTTTGAAAGAAGGAATTATTTTTAATCGTTTTAATAAAGGAATACAGTAACTAAAATCATGCATATTATTTAAATAAATATCCAGAGACTTGCAAGCTGGAGACGGGCGCAACTAAAGTACAGCTTGAACAAGTCTTTACCCGAGTTCCCCTACTTCTACTTTTTCTCTCCATGTGATGTATGTAAAGTTAACCCAAGCCTGCTTCACAGATTATACATGACAATCATACTTTAGGAGGGGTAATACTCCATAGCCAGACAGACTACATCATTTACTTTTTTGCTGGTCATATCTCCGACTTGCATCTACGTTTTTATTAATTTTTTTTTTTTATAAATACCGTCTTATAATATTTATTCAAATAAATAAATGCTAACAAAAATTGAACTAATAATAAATTTTAAATGTTTAATTGTTATTTACGTTTCATAAATCGAAAGTGTGATCCGTGATTGTGGGAGGGGTTCATCAACTACATTGCCAGTTATGCTTGAAGGCATGCACTGAAAAGGCACTTGCGAAGGCAAGCCTTGGTCTTGCGTTGGCTCTCAATGATTCAGGCACGCTGAGCTACTTACGCAGTAGTGACTCAAAAATCACCTCTTCAACTTCTCATTAAAAGTCTGCTTTTGGCTTAAACGGACACAGGTAATGAATAAATCGTCCCGCTTGGTCGCAGTCAGTGGAGGAAGAACGTGGCGAACAGGGCCTTTACAGCGACACTGCCCAACACCAAAAGCGAACAAAACATCGCAAGAGAAACTGGAAGTCTAAAAATTGCTTAAGCAAGTTGAAGTTAAGCTGTTAAAAGGCACAAAATTTCTTAGAAGCTAGTTAAAACGGCTCTGGCACTGTCTAAGGCCAAGTGTCTACGATGGCCGATTACTTATATGACCCGTGCCACTAAGACTGCTGGAGAGAGAGAGAGAGAGAGAGAGAGAGAGAGAGATCTTTTACGTCAAGTGCGTTGGCACATACCGTAAGATGCTAGATGGCAGCAGCTTCTGGATGTGGGTGACGTAATTGTCTACCAAAGCGTTGTTCGTGGGAATCTTGGAACAGAACGACCACAAGACAGTTTAAAAATTGCTTCAAGCATTATATCTCGGCACAAGAACGCCTTGTTTGCCCAAAGTCAGTTTTAAGAGCTTAACAGTGATCAAAGCGGCTTTAAGCTCTAGGCAAGGTATTGTCATACGCGCCTGCAGAGCGGTTGTCGAATTAAGGCTGCGAATCGGCACAAGCTTTGTTTTGGCCAACAAAATATGGCAGTAAGTTTTGCCAAGTGAATCTATGAGCCAAGAGTAAACGATGGTGGCTATGAAATGGCTGTTATCAGAGAAGTCGTGGAGGTGTAAATCCAATCCTGAAGACAAACCAATCTAGTATGTTATCGACACTCTACTGACCAACTAGAGCTCGGTGACAAAACTCGTCTGTCGGCAAACCATAGATGGAGGTGCGATTCATCTTGTTTTAGACCAGCGTGTCAGAGATCTTGTAGCAAAAGCTTGGTATTCAATATAATTGGTGCGATACAACAACAAGGATCACAGAGGCGAGAAATGGCTGAAAGTAAGGTATATCTGGTGTCCTGGACCTGTGTTAGGGGAGGGGGGGGTAGTAAAGCGAAAACTCGAGAGCTCGCTCATATATCCACTCACACTAAGTACGTGCCAAGTTGGGTAAAGACGAGCCTCTTTAAGACGATCAGCCAGAAGCTCAGCAGAGTTAGCAACCCACTTTCTCAGCAGAAACCCACCAGCCTGCATGAGTGAGACGAACTGATCGAGAAACCGACACGATCGGTCGAGGTTGTTAGTGTCAGAGAAAATGTCATCCACGTGCCAATCGTTCATGATAGTAGGCACAGCTTTAGCCCATTTAGATCCTTCATCCTCGTGTAGCTAGTAAATGGCACGCAGTGACAGATATGGCAATCAATAGGCGTCGTATCTTACGGTAAAGAGTTGGTAGTTAGTGAGCGGCATACTTGGATCAGAGCTCCAAGCGATGCGCTGCAGGTCTGCGTCTCACTGATCAACCCAAATCTGATGAAATATCATCTTGACATCATTACAAAGTACGGTGCAGTACCGTCCCCAACGTAACAAAACGATTGGAATGTGACTTAGAGACTTGGCTCAGAATGCACGACGTTGTTGAGATTGTAGCCACTTAAGGTTTGGCAAGAGAGATTGAATACAATGCACAGCTTTTGCCTTAAGCAACCATTCTGTCAGCTATCATGTTGTGGGATACAGTACACAGGTCCATTCATCACAGTCATTTGATAGTCGATCAGTGGTCTTATATGGCAGAGAGTGAGGTACTCGTCCATGAATTTCTTATACTCGGACGCCGCTTCTCATTTTTAAAGAAGGCGGAGAATATAACATCTGCTTCTGTGTCTTTGATGGTCTAAAAATATCCGCTCACACTCGAAATCGTCAGAGGCATAGTGGAGAACTTCCAGGATATCTTCAAGCACCCACAACTACTGCATCAGTGAGATCAGCTCGTGATGCTTGACATGCTCCGTGCTGGAATCAAGTCTTCCCACTGGGTGGAACAAGTTAGGGCCTTACTAGGAAATCGTTTAGATACACGTTAAGGAGGCTTGGGCGTTTGGTGTCGTATCTATTGAAGGGCCCCTGTGGGGTACTTGTCATACAAATGATTCTTTGTAATATTTTTTTTATAATCATTTTGATTATACACATGTGTGTACAAAATAGCAATAATACGCGGAAAAGTCATTGGGAAAATCGATAATAAAAAATTTATTAGTTTTCCCGAGGTACCTTGTGTAAAGACGACGGCCCTGCCACGATAAAGCTGACAACACTGTACTCTCTTGCTCTCATCTGCTATTATATACCTATACTTGTGTTAGACTTAAATTTTCATGCTTGTATGTTTATGAATGTACAGCGCATGCGCACTTACAGTATCTGAACAAAACAATTCTCATGTTCGATGTTTTCCTCGCTATTTTCTCAAAATTTAACGTGTTGATCCTATTCTTTTTTTTAAATAATAGATTCTTTATACTTTCAAGTACATGTACCAATTTAATGTGTGGGCCCACAGCTTTTTATTGCGGTACGGTAGTCTATTGAATTTCGGGTTCCGTAAGGTTGCGTGTTAAAATGACGAATTTTCACAAGCGATTTTCTCGAAAATAAATGTGTTGACCTACCTATTTTATTTTCCTAAAAAAATCTAGCAAACTTTATCTATATAATCTCTGAATTTCAGACCTAGCCAACATTTAATTCAAAATCGCCCAAGCCTCCTTAAATGAGGATCCAGCCAACGATAGTATGCTGCCCGATGATCTCGGGATGCTGAGCCTATCCCAGGCAAAGAGGACATCTACTACAAGAAAACCAGGTGTAGGTCTGGAGATCACCGACAGAAGTAAAACTTCTATCTAAAATGTTATTAAACTCAGTATAATAGAAACTGAGAAAACTAGAGTACACCTTATTTCAATAGGTCTTCAAGAATCTAATTTTTAAATAGAAGAAATTGTATTTTTATTACTTATTTAAGCACGGGCATAAATAAAATACATAAACTGTTTATATACTACTTATCTTACATTTGATTCGCGCATTTTAAGTTCTTACTTGCATGTTTGCCATAATATAAGTATAAATACATGTACGAAAAGTTGGTCGTGTAATGATTATAAAATTTTCACCGTAAGGACTGCACCGAAAGAAGGCTCTTTTGTCCTGTCATGCATTTGATATAAATGTACAATTAATTCTGTTGGAATCTTTGTACCCGATGAATAAATATTTTTTTGAATTTTGACCACAATAAAAGTTAAACAATCCACTCTATCTGATTAAAATTAATAATTACAATAGACATATAGCTATTTTCCATTGTAAAGTTGTGATTTTTCATTCAATCCATTCTTTACATAACTATTTATAATTTCATGTTAAAACTAAACCGTGCTTAACGCATTTCTACTAATTTTAAAATTAATAATAAGAACATAAGGTTTATTTACGTGACAACTAGTCTTCTAACACATAATAGAGAATAAGAAATAAATCAATTTATAGGTAGAATATGTAGGATGTAACTTTGCTTTTGAGATATACTTTGATTATTTTTAGAATCATTACGATTGTTAGTATTAATTTGTGTAACATATATTTTTGCACTTTGTTAATTACTTTCTAAACGTGAAATTATTTTTGGCCTATCTGGCTCAAATACAACTATTTTTCTAATTTTAAGAGGTTATGTTGTTAAAAAAAAATTTTTCGAAGATTTAATCAACATCCGTATTAATTTTTCAAGCATGTCATACTAAATAATAAATTTTTTTTATTTGTTCTGTTGAAGATAATGTCAAAAACAAGAAAATTGAGGTTATGTTTGTGCATAGTCCAACCCCCCTTTATTTGTGCGCATCGATCATGTAGTTTGTCTTTAGGAAGCTCGTAAAAATGGTTATTCTAGGTCTATCTAGCTTTCTTTTCGAGATATGACTGTTTTTTAAATTTTCAGAGGTTAAGTAGTGACAAAAATTGTTTAAGATCTTACAAATGTCAATATTAATTTTTTAAACATGGCGTATGAGAGTGAAAATTTTTTTACACGTTTTTTTCAAGAACAAAGTCAAAAAAAAAAAAAGTTGAGGTTACATTTGTACATAGTCCAACTCCTCTCTGTTTGTGCGCCACGATCATATAGTTTATCATCAGGACACCCGTCAAAATTGTTATTTTTAGCCAATTTTGCTTCCTTTTCGAGATACACCGTTTTTTCTTGTTTTCAAAGGTTAGGTTGTTATATTATACGTATTAATAGTTTATACACATTTTTTTACATATATATATGTACGTATGAAAGAAGAAGTAAGATAAAAGAATGATTTTTACTATGTTATTTTGAGGACTTTGAAGAGAGGTCGAGCGACTTTCTGAGTCAGGCATTATTTACCTGATAGTACCTCAGCTGCAACAGAAGCCCAGCTTATTCCATATTAAAGCCACGTTACGATTTCAGCCATACAGTAGGTATAAAGTACTATATAGAGAGGCTATATTATATATATAGATAGAGTAACTGTGGCGCACCATTGTGCGCATGCAAGAGGGAGGGAGAGAAAAGAAGAGAGATAGACAAACAGATATTGTATGCTGCAGTTACCGCTGGCTAGTACGTAGAGATTATATCTATAGATATGTACACGGCAGTGTTAGCTCGCTCACTCATTTCACGGGTTAACTTCCCATATAAGGCGCGCTTAAAGAAGTTTCATTTTGAAAAGGTCAACCTCGTGAGTCTGGTTAAGCTCAGGATGAGCGAGATCCTTCTGCTGAGCCCAGTTTTGTCTAGTCGTCGGGTCCAACGGGCCCACCGAAGTGTAGAGACGTTGCAGGTGCAGCGCTGATAGAGGAGTCATGGAAATATCATCTCTCGGCATAAGGTACACTAGAGTTGCCTGGCGGTGCTGACAGACTGACGTAGAGGGGCAGACCTTGGCCATGTGCCTTGGCTTCAAGCAGTTGAGGTACTTTTTCAAGAATCTTGACATGTTTTTTTTGCCACTGTACTTAAATCCTGAAACTTGCTGCAGCATCCTAAGTAGTGAGCACCATGGCAAGCAGCGCAGACTATTCAGGCATCCCCCTTAACATCAAAAAGCTGAGTTCACTATACACGAGAGCCTAGAAAAGGTCGCGAAAGGCTTCCCAGTCCTCCCACCGACTTAAAAATAAGGGTATGCTGATTTTTGACAATCTTGACTCTCTGTGCTAAGCAGGGTCAGCCTGTAGGTCCAAATTACTGCCTGTTGGCCACAGAGCAAGCCAGCTCCACGCATCATAGATGCGTAATCTTGTTAAAATGCAGTTCGCTTCTGTCATCACGTACACGTAAGATAGTAGCGGTTGTAATTTCAGCTGGAGCCGCGAGTAAGTTATGACGGTTCAGTTGAAAATCCTGCCAATAGCCATTGAGCATCTCAAGCCATGCTTCTACAAATCCCATGCTCCATTGCTCCTCCCTAATGTCCAATACTGCGCGCGTGTATCAAGCGATGACGTTGCTAAGAGCTCGTCGTGTCATGAGCACGGTTCTCAAGCCGTTGTCTTTCCTGTAAATAACAGTAAATAAGTCGTCTTTTTAGTGAATTCAATAAAACAAGTGTCAATTAGAGCGAAATCACATTGACTGACTCGCATGGTTGGACTCACAACCAATTCTAACCTAAGCATGCGCGGAAAACGGAAAAAAGAGCGCACGGCCCTATTTTGTACAAACTAGATGCCTCCCTAGACATCCTTGTTTATCCAGCGACATCGGTGCATATCAGATGACACAATCAATATGGCCAACAAGTTCGAGTGCAGCACACAGCGTGTGCAAATTGTAGTCACGTCAGCGTGACGATCAACAGCATATGCACAGTATGCAAGGCTCCCAGCTCAGTGACAATGACATTTCCTCAAATTTATTGTGGCAGACTACAAGGCTGTCGTTTTTAATAACAGTACAAGCAAAGTATGCATGACAGCTAGCTTAGTGACAACATCAGTCTCCTTGAGCTTGCCAATGGGTGACACAGTGACATGGCGGTCACGACGCTCGCCCACGCCCTCTCATGCAACGTATCGCACAGACTATACGACTCATGGTGGCCACAATCTCTTGCTTATTACAAATATAGTACGTAAAAGGCTACTTGACCTCACAATAGAATGATACTTGTATCTGTCGACAGTGGAGGTGACCACCTGGGCGCATAGGTTTTACTTACATAATTATTCCGGATGATAAGGTCTTCAAGAACTGACACTAGATACATAATTCGCTGAATACATAAGAAATACATAAGATCTAGCTCGAAGAAACAAATGTGGAAATTTGCTTAATTTAACTGAATTACAACAGTTTGGGGACTAATTTACTGTCAATATATGTGTTTAAATAAAAGACAAAGGGACGACTGGACGTGGCGGAAGGTTGGTACCAAAGCGTTGCTGCAGCTGTAGGCTGCTGCTGTCGGACTGCTTACAAGCACTAGCACATGTATGTATTAGACGTAGGCTCTTAGCTTGATGCAGGCTCGTAAAAAGCAGAAAAGGTGAGGGCGCTTGTGGCGGTTACCGACAAAGCGTCACGAGGGGATGACTAAAGAATTGCTAATGAATTTTAGAATATGTTGTATAAAGATAAATTTTTAAAATATATTTCATTTGACTGTGCAGAATATAAAAATAAGTATAAGCGTATACTTACCTTGGTAACAATAGAAGATTAAAAAAAAATTTTCGAGTAGCACTTGATTTAATGAGTATACCTTCAGCTGTGCTACTTCCAGTATTTTTTTAATAATTTCCAATTTTTGCTACTGTGACCGAACAATCTTTTTTAGGATGAATACAAACTATTGGATTACCTTTTGTTAACTCAGTTTTTAAAACGAAGCTAGAGGTTGCCTACAGAGAAGTTTTTAAAATCGTTATTTAAGTAGCGCAGGAACTATCCTTAGACATCATAAGCCTAGGGTGGTCATAAGAAATTCAAGATAGAAATAATTAACTCTGCAAACGTTTTGTTACAGCTAAAAAGGTTTACGGTTGCTACTTTCACCTCAGTCAGTATAGGTAGTGACAAATACAAAACCACCAACAACTTTAAAATGGGTACCACAGATCATATTCTATGAAATGGCTCACATAGGATGATAGTTTTGGCTTTAACTTTTCTTTATAAGGTCAAAGATTACATTTTTTAAATAAATACAGAGATTCTAGTCAAATTTTTACTAGTTTAAAAATACTTCGAGATTCATATTGTGCTAGAAAAACCATCCCAAAAACGAAAACAATGACATTCTTACCACTTCAGTACTATTTAATGAAACCGACATAATTCAGTTTCAAAGCACACAGCTACAGTGAACAATATCTTCAGAGGTAGGACCCGATTGTCAGCTGATCTTTATTCAAAAATCGCATCTGTTACGTCTAAAATTTTAAATGAAGGGTGGAACTCAGAGGTTCATTCTACAAACAAATAAATTTAATTTCTATACATCAGGAACCAGCCACCGACCCCAAGGCATTATTTATTCTTACTTACAGTATACTTCCATTGTACATTTTTTTTTAATTTCTGACTCAGCGTTGTGGTGCTAGGTTTCACCAAGAGGTGTGTATGAAGTGGTGGTAATGAATCGTACGCCAAGCTGACGTTGATCTACTGTATAATTTATATCTTATGTAATGCACTTGTATTGCTTGCGTATATTATTCGTTTCTTTATCTCACGTCCTTCTATAAGTCTTTATTAAACGTTAGCTGTTTATTTTTGCTTGGTATTCCATTAATTTTTTAAAGCTTACATTTTGTTTCTATTAGTTGAGATTTTGTATCTATAAGTATTTAAATTAAAAGAATAAATTAATTTAGCAACCATGTTATGCCTTATCTTATGATACAATAAATTTGCAAAAGCCGGAAGTAATCGATGGCCTAAAGTTAAAGGTTAGGCAAGATTAGAGTGTTGTATACTTATCCAACAAAAAGTCATAACTACGAAAATAATATTGTGATATAGAGTTATACCTATTTAAAAAGATTTATGACTCAAAATCTAATAACGTAACATAGTGGTATGTAATACACTAACATTTATAGCGGTAGCTCCATAACTTCTTATGCCTTATGAAGCATGTTTAATGTGTTAAATGCTTAATGTTTTCACATAAAAGAATTATAATTGACAAAAACAGATCAAATAATAATAGTTGCACTAATTAAAATATTTAAGGCAATAATAAGTAAAAAAAGTTATCAGATAAACAAAAAATAGTCAAGTTTTTTACTACCACCCTGAATCTAAAATTATTGCAATACTTGCCCAGCACAACCCGCATGACAGCAAAATCGACATAACATTGCACGTTCCTGAAATGTTTCATCTACGAAGCCAGAAACGTTTCTAAAACGCTTTCAAAACCTTGGAATATCCACTTTTAAGTCACAGTCAAGCTTCATTTAAAATGTTTCACAATCGTTAGATTTATTTACCTAAAAAGTGTATCTGCTGTGTTTGTTACGTTTCGGAAACGATTCTTAAAAGCATTATAGGTTACATACATCATATCAAAAGGAGTTAGTGGTGGGTTATTTAGAATATACTATAATAATTAAGCTAATTAAAAAGTGTGTACTTAATACAAATGGATCTTCTTATTAAATAGTTAGTTCTATTTTAATTACGATTACAACTTACTCATTCTACAATATTATACATTTTAACAATGTCACAAATTTACAAGTAATTATCTTCAAAAATAATGGTACGAATAATGCAATACAATAATAAGAAATAATTTTTACATTGACTACAAGAAGTTAAATTATTTCATAAAAACAGCTATAATGTAAGACATAGGATGCTCATAACTTGGAAACTAATTTTGTACCTTTTGACGTTTTTATAAGATAAGTTTTTATAATTTATTTACAACAATTAAAAACATCGTAGCTGATTTGCTGATCTAAACGTAGGGACACGTACATATGAAATGTAAAAAAAAAAAAAAATGTAAGGTGAAAGCGTCTGTAAACACAAAATGTCAATATTTGAAGTCTTATTCAAAACGAAAAACCAAGATCATGAACAAGCTCTAAAAGTATTCCTAATAAACTTTAATTGAAAAACAAAGGAAGGAATTGAAGTGTTACTGAATATAATTTTCTTTCTGTGGTTTTATGAAAGTAAATCTTCCTTGTTACTTGCTTGAATCACGTACAAATAAAATTATTAACTTGTTTTTTTATATAGCCAAAGTGCAATTTACATGAAATATTAACAGCAATTTTTCAAAGTTCATATAGAAAATTCATAATTTTAAAAGCATTATGTTTATTCAACTGTCAATCAGAGATCTTATTTTTGCGCTATTTTGTCACCTTAAATTGTACAGGGCATTGTAGCAGACGTTACTGACATTAATAATTATTATTGTTATTATTATTGTTATCATTTTTTTAAAGTGAAACTTTTTATATTAGGCCGTGAAAAGCCGCGTGAGGGGAAGGCGAAACAAAAAAACGTAGCCATCCCTCCTGCGGTCCAAGCCCTTTCTTACATGCTCCCCCTCGCTATGCCCCTCTCTCTCGCAGGGCGCCTCATCTACTGTCTATCACTTCGTCTTTCTCTCTCTCTCTTGCATGTATGCGCCACACGCTTCCTTTTCCTCACGCTGCAACCATACCTTTTAACATTACATTATTATTTATGACTACGAAACACCCAGCTCAGTTCTACAATTGTAAAAAGCTTATGCCCACTGATTCTTATGTCTACTTTTGAAATCATGGGAAGTGTAACCTATTCCATTTAAAAAGAACTATTGTCGTAAAGTTAAGACTAAACATATAACTTTTAAACAATCGTATCAAGTTATTATTTTATATCATTTGTTAACACTATTACGTTCAAGAATGTGAACAATCCAAAATTTCATCATTTATTACTGCGTATGATCTACAATTTATATCGCACACAATTCCGACAACAACTTGTACCTTATATAAAATCTGATAGATCAGCAGTTTTAACCATCAATTGCTGTATAATTATTGCACCGTGATTGTGCTTGTGCCAATCGAGAATAATTAGGTTAAGGTGAGATTGGTCATTTAAATCTTCAACCTGACGTATTCTCCTTAAACACAAGAGAATAAAAACTCCTTGCTTATACTAATATTTCCTTTTTTTTTATCGAATGCTCTAAAGTAACTATAAAGGTTGGAGACTGAGTTCATTTGCGTCTTGTGAGCGAGTGTAACACTTAATTCGGTGACTTAGCTGCGTGAGAAAAGACAAACAAAATACACTACAACTGTATCACATTAGAGAGGTCAACGTCAGTGCGGCGTATGACACACTAACACGACTCCATATAAGAAAATCGGAAAAAAGGCATTTTTTGTAATTTTGGGAGTTTTTTACTCGAAGACTCCGGGGTTTAGGTCTATACATCCTATTGATTTTTGGTTCCAAACGTGCCAAAACATCTGAAAATATTTTTCTTAAACATAAGAAAAAAACTATGATAAAATTGTTCATAAAAAGATAGTTTAAACAATTATTTTCCTGGTTACAAACTAGCAATCTCCACTTTTACATTGAAGAACCTGTTCCAAAAGTACTCCTGCAAAATAATTTAGGGTAAAAATTTTTTCCCCACAATGACGGATTTTGACAGGTCTATAAGCTGGGCGTCTGTTACAGCTCAGGGCATCAGTCTGGTACTATCAGGTGAATAATGTCTGACACGTCGGTTAATCTTTTCGAAGTCTTAAAAAAAATACAGTAAAAATCGTTCTGCTTTTCTGTTTATCCTATCATTTAAATACCTATATGGAAAAAAACGTGCGTAAAGTATTACATATGTATAATAAGACAACCTAACGCTTGAAAACAAAAAAAAACACTGTATCTCAAAAGGGAAGCAAAATAGGCTGATTTTGATGGGTTTGCTAATAGAGAAATATATGATCAAGGTGCACAAATAAAAACATGTTAGACTATGCACAAACATAACCATGATTCTCTCGTTTTTCGACTGTATCTTAAAAAGAACAAGTCAAAAATTCGTTTTATTCAGAATGGCATGTTTGGAACATTAATACGGATGTTGAAAAAAACTTAAAAGAATTTTTTTTTACAACATAACCTTTAAAAATGAGAGAAACAGTCATTTAAAGAGCTTCGTTTAAATGTCGATTTTTATTGGAAAAAAAAACATGAAAATTTGGATTTTTTTGAAATAACTTCAAGGCAACGAGTGAAAGATTTTTGTATTGATGCTTATTCATACGTATTTTAGAGCCAGTTTTTTGGAGTTGTTACATCCCGAGTTTATACAAATTATATTATAACTAAAAGATATCCGTCCGTCAAATTCAGATGAGACGTATTGTGAATATAAAGCAAGCTCATACAAAAAGAGGAGCTCATACGTCATTTATATGCGTGTGTGTAATAGCTTTAAGGTGAATGTTCAATAATATGCTGACATTTGATACAGCCAGCCACTATGTAAAAATGAACGTATGTATTGAAATCGTATTGTATGTATGAATGAACAATTTACTTGCGCATTTATTGTCCACTTCTAATAACACCGATTTTAAAATTTTTAATTAGCACACTCTTTCATTATATTCAAAATTGATAGTCAAATCCCCAGAAGAATTAATTTCAAAATTTGTAAGCTTACTGTCACAATTAAACTTGTATTTGGCGTTCTTATATTGCTGATGCGAGCTTTCATCATCACTGACCCAAAAAAAATCTCAATCGCACTTGTCAGAAAAATGCGATTAGTACTGTTGTATTATTTCCTAATACATGGAATCATAACATGTAACATCATCGTGCCAGCTTACTGTTCTGCTGTCAACGCAATCTGCAATAAACATCGCTCATTGGTTGACCTAATTCAACCAAAGGTCTCTTTTACTCGCTCTGACGCTATAAAAACTCACCGTCAAGAGGAAAAATTGCTCTTTTCACGTCTATCACCTGTCCTCTAAAGTTTTAGTCTACTTTTAACTCCCACGACTCGCAAGTACCTTATACCCGTAAGACATAACATGCAAATTGGGTGCAGTTCGAGAGTATCAATAATATCAGACTACGCTAAGGAGCGAGGTACAACGAGAGAGGCCTGCCGAAAGAGGTTCCGGCGATAGCAGAGAAGGCAGAAATCGCAACATCTTATAGACCACGAACTCATTCGTGTAGTTTAAATAATCACTGGGAATTACTGCACGAAGCATTGGGGAACTCTGAAGCAGCAGCAACAGCAGTCAGTGATAGATGTAAGTTTTTTATCAGTAATATAATTAATATCAAAATCTGTTAAGTGATCTGAATGGACTATATCTAAGAGAATACCTGTTTTAAATTATTTTAATGAAAGAATTAAAAATTAAACATTGATTAAATCATCCATATTACTTAAATAATTATTTTTACTCGACTAAAAAGAACAAATAAAGCTCACGAGCTGAATCCTGAGAGACCCACGAATAACATTAAAATAAAACGGTTAATACCATACTGTAAACAAGTCGTGTTATAACAGAGAGTCCCAGTGAATTAAATTTTATTAATTGTTTATTTAAATAATCGGAAAAAATCTGTCAAAATTTTCAAAAATTCCAGTAATTTTTTACTTTGAAAGTAAAAATGTAAGAGTCTTCAAAATTTTGAGTAACATATATTTTATCATCCCAAATTACAAAAAAAAGTTTTATCAAGAAATATTCATAGCATTTCGAGATATTCTATTATTTTTAAAAGAAAGTCTATGATATAACATTAAAAATCAGCTTATTGCCATATTTAAAGAATTGTGCATCTGAAGCTCTAAACAAGTGTAAGCATATACCCATATACTTTTACTTACACATACTGTGTTGATACGGTTGCACTCCATTATTTTATATATTGCAGTCTTGTAGTATTGTTTCACATAAAATTTATTTCTGCACGCCAGCATTATACACCCATCTGAAAAATTCATAATTGAACACCTTATGGAAAAGGAAGACTAAATTTTACAAGAATTTTGTTAAATTCTTCTTTACACCTCAGAAAATCAACGAAACTTGTAAATGTTATACAATAAATCACCTTTACTCGAAGCAAAGGCATTTTATTCTTTTATTGAATAAACTATGCAACTTACAAGAAAACCTTTGGAATCAGGATAATGAATAATAATGGCTTTACATGAGTCCCTTATGATATATTTGTTTACACTGGATGCGCCGAAGGATGTCATGATTATTTTTTTTGGCATTAAGTCACTATTTTGCAATACTTGTAGTAAAAAGTTAATAATTATGACAGCATAAGTATGGCCAAGAGAAAATGTTTGCAGCTGGCAGCACAATATTTTATTTAAATTATTTGACCACTATTTTATGATAATATGGAGCTCTTTTACCCCTTTTCCATTGGTTGTTTCGTCAACATAAAGACTATAATAATACTGTCCTTATTTCTCTTCTATTTTTTTTACAAAAGTATGCACAAAAACAGAAAGTATGCAGAAAACTCATGCACATTTTTTATACTCAATCTAACTGTAAAAGTATCTCGTAGATCTCCACACAACAGTGCTGATTGGCTATTTATGACAGCCTTCATTATACTCAGTAGTTAATTTTTCAAAGCTTTAATTTTTACTGGACAAGGACTTGACCAACATATTATTGAGAAAAGATTATGGTTGTTTATTGTCAGTGATCCATCATGTTATAAGTGCAAGATAGTGTTGAGCTTGATCCAACTGCTGTTTTACATTTTTCTTGTACTTCGCACAGCTTGTATGCTGCTCAAGAGGTTAAAATTCTTTGAATCCACATTTATATATACTACAGAAACAATTACAAAATATTAAAGGGTGTGTCTTGATTCTTGCATATTTTTTGTGCACATGTCCGTTAGGATCAGTTTTCAAAAGCCAGTCCACGTGTATGAACATTTTGCTTTTTTTCCCGACCTCCAGCATTTTAGGGATTAGTTGAGATTCAACTGCAAACACACACCCACTCATATACACTGTTAACACCTACACAAAGTTTTATGGAAACCTTATGTAACCTTAAAAATGTTGATTCAAATAAAATAACAATGGCAACTAGTTTCACTAAGTTAAAGATGAGCAAATTGAACGATATTCAACACCTTGCAGTAAAACGCCTTGAATGAGAGAAAATAAAAATGTTATAGTAGAGGAGTTTTTCTGCTTAACGAGCTATTGCTATATCACTCTAAGGTCTTCTTTATTTGTTCCGAGAAATAAATTGATGGAGATGCAGTAACATGTAGCAAAAGTATGCCAGCCCCAAGTAGAAAAAGCCTCCTATTTTTTATGTTAAGACAGTTCTTTAGGCTCTACAAAGCCAGCTGCTCTTTTGGACAGAGCAGTTAGCATGCACCTGCCAGCTGCATGTGTAAAGAAGTGTATACTCAGCTCAAAGTATCTTTTTCCCTCTTACTCGGTAAATAATCCATTGATCTCAGAAGTTGAACGTTATCGTCTCATTTAAAATCATTTATACTGGCATTGACCAAGCAGAAAAAAAATAATTATTTTGGTCTGGGATACATGTTTGGCAGATAATGCTTAAGCGCATTGATACGGCTACAGGTCAGACTAATTTACTCTTAACTATTTGCGATGAAAATTTAAACCATACTTACATTAACCATAGAAAGAAAAGTCCGTAAGGGCTTTAGTTAGGTGTTTTTTTGTTTCACAATAAAGATACATAAAATATTAATTTTTCTACAAAAAAAAAATGATTTTTTCCCAAAAATTAAAAAAAAGTTTTCGAATTTTAGGATCCAAGTTGGTCTACGGTGGAATCTGTATGGTGAAAAAGATAAAAATATCCAAAAAAACGAATAAAATGCTTTTTCTAAACAAAACAAAGTTAATTTTATATCATAAACTATAAGACGTAAGTATTTTATGTTTTAAAAAAATCAACTTAAATAAACCTCATTAGCGAAAAATTGTGTTTTAAATAGTACTTGATCGTACTGGTGTACTTTGAATGTATGAACAAGCGAAGTTATTTAGAAAGTTGCTATCGGATTAACCTTAAATTTGATTTGTGTTTTCGTTTTTATATCACAATTAAATAATCCAATAATTCATCCAGTTATAAAAATTTATGTACCTGTGAGTGTTTGAAGACATTTTAACCGATCATCATCAAAAGTTTTCAACTGATTAAACAAGTTTGTTTTTATAACTAAAACAATACCTTAGATATCCCTTATGTATTGTTAAGTAGTAACAACAGACAGGCAGAGGAGCAGACGGCTGAGCCAGAAAAAACCCGTAGCTGTAGCTCAGTCGATAATGTATAATGTTTTGTGATTTACTAATTAACTTATGCCTT
Organism: Copidosoma floridanum; assembly: GCF_036245765.1. Classification (NCBI taxonomy): domain Eukaryota; kingdom Metazoa; phylum Arthropoda; class Insecta; order Hymenoptera; family Encyrtidae; genus Copidosoma; species Copidosoma floridanum. Next base: position 1,827,933 of record NW_028321905.1, on the reverse strand, counting down.
GCTTTTTACTGATCAGCTTCCTATTTAGCAAATCGCAATATAAGTATTTACAATATCTAGAGTAATAACGAAAATTCGTTAATACCTTACATCAGAACATACTCAAATTATGATATGATAATTCACCTGACTAAGCTATTAAGCATGAAAAAAACCCTTCGTAGTTTTTTTATTTCAAACTCTTTTTTTAATTATAAAGTATTTCTATGAACTCTAATAAAAGAAAAAATTATCAGAATTTAGGCACTTCTTAGGATCCAGATTAACTATATTAATTGCTGAAAGCAATTGCTATTAATTAAAAATAAATAAATCGTCAGCTATAACATAGAATAATAGCATGGCTGTTATACTCTTGCTGTTCGAGAAAAGTAAAAAAAAAGGTTAACATTAGAGGAGGGTGAATAGCAGACAAAAGTAGAAGCAGAAGAAGGTAGGCTCACTTGATTGAGTCTGTGAACGCATATGAAATATTTATTTATGAAAGGTATGCGCTTCTTTCGTTGTTTTGGTTATTGAAGGGAACATCGTGGTAAGTCAGGAGAAAAACCGAAGCTAGGGTGCATACGTCGAAATTAGGGACAGGAGCGTTCTTAACTCCTTGACTCGATAACGTAAGAAAACTAGGCTAGAAAACTATAAGACTACAGAGCAAAGGTTTTGACTAGTAGTAACGCCTACCAGTTATCGGGCCTCTGTAAGTCGTAAGCGCATCAGGCTGTATCGTGAAAACTTCAATACGTTGTACTCAAAAAACCAAATACTGTCAGTACATCACTAAGTTTACGTTCGTTTAATTTGATTTGTAGTTCACATAGTCTGCCTGTCATGTCAGTATGTAGATTATCTTTGGCTAGTATTTTTTCACATACATAAACTTGACCTCGTAAGTTTTAGTACTGAATATGAGTTTATATTTCAATAATGTATTGCTAAGTAAGTCACCTGTGTATGAATATTCCAAATATTGTTGTCGCATGTGCCCTCTTCACATTTCTATAGTTACAAGCAGCTGCAGCAGGTATCAAAAGAGTACATGACTCCAAGCTAAGAGTTTGCAGAGCATGAGTGTCCACTAGGGTGTCCGTTGTTTCCTAAATGAAAAACTTTTTTACTTGCACACCTCAAATAACTTTGTTATGTCCTTAAACTAAGATATTAACCATCAATAGTTACAATATTAAAAATTTATCTGAAGTTTTTAGATTCTTAAACTTTTCGATTTGAGTTCTCATGCACCTACTGTGTCACATGTTTGATGCCCTATAATTATTGTCTGATCAACCAATCCTTAATTAATAAATCAATTAATGTGGTAGATAACTTTACGTTATTTAAAAAAAAAAATATTATTTGAGAGTTTTGATTCGAGCAGCAATCATGCACTTGCAGTATCATAAGATTGTTGGAATTGTTAAATAAGGGCAAAAATGTCAATTTTAGTCAATTTATTCACATGCATTAGCTGTCAAAATTTTTTTTCTAAGTTTTTCGAGCTACATGATTTTTTTAAACACAGTTCTGATGATACATAAAACAACTTTGTGACTTACAAATGCTAACAAAACATTTAAGACGCTAAAAAAATTGATACTAATTAACATTAAAAAACTTGCATGCTAGTTAGATAAAAAATCGATTTGCGTTTGAGCACGATTCAATTTTTAATGTTTTTACTATTTATTGTTGATATTTTAGTTTCAAGATATAACAAAGTGATTTGAGGTGTGACTGTGAAAAAATGTTTAGTTCACTAAATGACGGACACCTTAGTGTCCACACATGGCTAGAGTCTGTATAAGTAGGATCAGCAGATCATATTTATTTTCTAAGTAGCCTTAACCTTAGAAATAATAGTTATGATTGAATAATATTTACTCTTACCTTATGATAAAATGCTGCTCCAGTCAAAACCAAGGATATATGATTCGTCCACTCACTTTCATATTTCCAGCAAAGTGTTTTATTATCCCATGCATGAGTTCTAGAAGGAAACCCAACTATTCTATCTGGAAACTCTCGCCATACCTAAGGAAAGAATCAGAGATTTAAAAAAAAAATTTGCAAATACTTATTTTAAAAAAGTTATTTATTATGGCTTAATCACTTGAATCTATTGGGTAGAAGTAACTGCCAAGCACTCAACATATCGAGGAAGTTTTCTTATTAAAACTACTACGTGATAAAATTAAGAAAGCTCAAGTGAAGTCAATTTTATTCAAGTGAACTCAGCAACTATGGACTAATAACTAAAAGGAAATTATATCAACATTGATTTTAATAAAACTTTCTTAATTTAAAGTTCATGTAGTGTCTAGGTGGATTAAAATTTTCTGAGGCATTAAGATAAGTAAAACTTTTAAAATTTATATAAGAAAGCTTAAGCTTTTCAAACAGTCACTTAATAAGTTTATACAGCTATAAGAATTAAATCATCAATTTAGTGTACTTGATACTTTGTTCCTATATTTTTTATTTGATCCAGCATAGCCACACTCCAAAAAAATGGAAGTGTCAGACTTCTAACTTGTGGTACTCTCATCTTACGATAACTATTGAACACTCTCACTACCACATTTGACTGTACCTCGTTCAATATTAGAAACGTAGTCGCTCAATAATGTTGGTGGTGCTTCGCTTTCAAGTTAGAAGTTAGGTATGACCAACTTGGAGTGCCCAGCGCTCAAACAATATTGAACGCTATGAGTACCACGCAGTGTGCCGAGATCGTGCTGAGAACTCGCGCACACTTGTGCGCAGCCGGCTTCCAATTGGCCCGAGCGACTGCGCGTCGTTTAAACATCCAAAACTCAAAGACACAGCGCTCAAAGCCCGACCATATGAAACCCAAATGCCTAAACCCCAACGACCCAGTGCGCTTACTTGGCCGCACTTTTTTTTATTTATTGGTAAGAAAAATCTCAAGCGGCTAATCCCCAACGACTCAGTACGATTACTTGGCCCCACTTTTTTTATTTATTGGTAAGAAAAATCTCAAGCGGCTAATCCCCAACAACCCAGTGCGCTTACTTGGCCGCACTTTTATTTTATTCATTGGTAAGCAAAATCTCAAGCGGCTAATCCCCAACGACCCAGTGCGCTTACTTGACCGCACTTTTTTTTATTTTTTGGTAAGAAAAATTTCAAGCGGCTAATCCCCAACGACCCAGTGCGCTTACTTGGCCGCACTTTTTTTCATTCATTAATAAGGAAAATCTCAAGCGGCTAATCCTCAACGACCCAGTGAGACTAGGAGAGTGTTCAGGTTACTTAGGAATAGGCGTTCATATTATTAAATTTTGTGTTAATAGCTTACAAAGTGGCTAGTAAAAGCTCTGGGTCACTTTGAAATAGGCACTAACGCTATTATACAGTTTTATTAATTAACTACTAGCTAGCAAGCGTTCCAGGTGACCGGGTGATAGGTGCTTATGTCATTAGACAATGTTTTATTCATTAACAAAAGGGCCAGTTAACGCGCTGGGTTACCTAGGGATAGGCGTTCATGTTAATTATTTTTGTTTTATTAATTGATAAAGTAGCCAATATAGGCCCTAAGTGACCTGAAATGAAGCATTATTGATTTAAAGAAGTGGGTAGTAAGCAATCCAGAATAAGTGGTGATTGACACTTATATTATTAAGGAAAACTTTGTTCTAGAAAAGATGCCAGTAAGGACCGTAAAATACATCATGATTGGGGCTTCTGATGAAAATTGAAGTTTTTTTAATTAAAAGAGCATTCCGTAAGCTCTCTAGGTTACTTAGTAATTGGTGTTTATGGAAAAGAATCAAGCTTTATCAAGTAATGAAGCTATAAGAAATCACAGAGGTACCTGGTAATAACGGCTTGGGTTTTTTAGTTTGTTTCTTTTTCATTTCAAAAGTAGCTGGCAAGCACTCTTAGTCACCTATCAATAAACGCTAGCCATATTCGTTGACATTTTATTGATTCATCAAGTAGACAGTACGTGATCCAGGTCACCTAGTGATAGTGACTTGTGTTATTAATTTGTGTTTTATAAATTTTAAAGAGTAGCCAGTAAACGCTCTAGGTCACTTTGTTATATACCCTTGTGTTTTAAGAAAGTGGTATTACAGAATGTTTCAGCAACCAATGATTTATCTGCACCCCCAATGTTAATTGTTCTTTACAAGAATATGCTAGAGCGACACTGACAACAGGTGATGCTGATGAGATCGTGAACAGATTGACTCAAGCGATATGAATAAAGTTTCAGGCTTTGAGAAAAGAGGCCCAACAGCAAAGTTATGACCGCAGTACTTTAAATGTGTCATGACTGTCGATAGTTTATAAAAGCAGAGCGTCTAGGTCACTTTAAACTGTATTTCCAAAGCCTTCGAGAAATTTTGCCACTAATTCACGCCACAGGCCATTTTACATACGCAAAATGTGGTCAAATATAACTACAGGATTCAAAGGAGCTAGAGAAAAAAATGCTCGATGTCGAGTTTCAAACATACACCAGCCGCGGTTATTTCACTATTCGTAGATCAGGCAAATAATGATCAGGAGTTTGGTCTGACATTAGCATCGAAACAACACTAAACTGATTTTTCGGGACCAACTTGACGGTTACTGTCTGCAAGTTATTGTCATGTAGTCGTATGAAAGGTTGTGCTAATTTGTTTTCTGATATGTATGATTTAATCGTTATGTAATAACATATTTTATTGTTTTTTAGATATCAGTGCAAAAAAAAACAGCAGCTGTAGTTGAGATCAAGGAGACAAGTTTAGCAGTCATGAGTCAGCAGAAGTTTTTATTAAACATCACGAATAAATATAAATTTGTAGCTCATTTATCTCAACTTTTGGAGAAGAACCATGTGAAAACAAAGATTGCAGTCGAGGATGCCAATATTCTGATAGTATAGACAGCACGTGATTTGGTAATTTTCGGAAAAAAATGTGTGGCAGTTATTGGAAATGACATTGATTTTCTGGTTCTCATGATTGCCTTAATCTCATAGAAAGCAAATGCACATTTCCACAAAGTTATCCTGGGGACAAAGGATAACGTATTGTATTTTACCTGAGATAATGCTTATCTACGACAGTACGTGCTTTTTGCTCATGCGTTTAGCGATTCAGATACCACAATTTTTAGCAAGGGTAAAAAGAAAGTGTTTGCACTGTTTCAAAGAAATACAATAGTAATAGAAACCAGCGCAGTTTTCTGTAAATCATTTAAAGATTTTGTCAAGGAAGAAATGAGTACAGGTTTTTCAATAAGTAAAGATGAATTGAGGGGAAAGTTTATACAATTTCTGTTGAAGGAGTCAGAAAAAATAATTTTTTATCTATACGAATCTCAGTATGAACTTGGTAGCAATGTCAATAAATTAAGGTACAGACTGTTTTGTAAATCGACTGACACTTTAAAAAAACACATTTCATTAGCAATACTTCCGCCAACGAGGGAGGCTCTCAAACAGCACGTAGAAATAGTTAATTTGCAAGTTCAAGCATGACTAGGAAAGTCGATGGAGAACCAATCGGGTCAAAAAAATACGAAAAACATTTCATTCCCTGTAATGACAACACAAACGGCTGCTCCTGATGAACTCTTGCGTCTGGTGAGCATTGCAATGGTATGTTCATTCTTTATTCATTATACGTGACTAAATAAATAAAATGCTACTTTACTTCACAGATTTCCTGCGCTTGTCGTTAAAATTGTAGGTTGAAACTATGCACGTATAAAAAAGCAGATTTGCTATGTACACGAATGTGCAAAATTTATAACGGAGATAGTTGCGAGAATACTTTCACCATTATTCAACAAATCTATGAAGACGACTTATTTAATGATATGATTAATAAAGTTGTTACCAATCAAGAGCAAAGTACCGACAAAATGTAGAGTGTTATACACATTCCTTTTATTCTAGCAACATGATTATAAGGAAAGTACACATTAACATTTTATGGAAAGGAAAAAATAAATTAAAATCATACGTATAAAAAATCATGCGTACAAAAATCCGAAACTGAAAAATTATTTAAAAGAATTATTTCTTGCAGAATAACCTCTTTGCATATAGCAAGGTGGCCATTACTTATAGTGTTTTTTAATTGTTCTTCCAAGTTCATGCTTGCTTAGGGGTTATTTTATTAAAACAAGTTTTTTTTTAAATCACGCAGGCAGGGTTCACTATCTGTTTTATAACCCAAGTCTAGTTGATTTTCAGACCTTCTGAAACAATTTTACTGAGGTGTACGTAGAAATTTACCACGGAAAATACGTAAGGGCTAATGCTATAAATAAATGGCTCCTAGCTACAGATGACATGAAAGGTGTCAGTAGACCATAGCCTCTGTTGAGATTTCACTGCTGATGTGTAAAAAAAAGGGAAGAAAGTGCGTGTGATAGCTAAAGTCAGCTTTTATGTCAATACGTATTTACTTGACTTAATGCGTGCTACTACTCCCGATAACGAAAGAAAAAAAAAGTGACCATCATATAGTGCTGCCGTCAAAGCTGACGCTCTGTGGCTAGAGTTGGCTTGCACAATTTGATATACTATATCTAAGTCTCTAGCTATTTACTCTAATGACATTGTACACCAGTGATGCCAGACGGTACTGCGAAGTCGCACATGCGCAGAAGAGCTTAATGCTCATTCGCGAGTACAGCAGCGCGCTGCTTAAAGTAGGCCCCGCCTGAGCTCTCTCTCTAGCTTCCCCACTCCAGCCTCCCCCCAGATGGTTAACCCAAGCCTTCCCTAACAACTTATATACTGCTTCAGTATCACGTAGGAGAAAGTTATCGGTAGCTGAGTGGGCTAGCGCACATGATGATTTTGCTTACTTAATCTTCGAATCTCAGCAGCGCAATTTTTTTTTTTTTTTTTTTTTTTTAAACTACGCATTAAATTTAAACACGTACATCATATATAATAATTTAAATAAATATAACTCTACTGATTAATATGATAAAGTGATTATTAATCAGGTGAAATTTATATTTTCAGTTTATTCTACTGATTGAAAGTATTAATTTTTTTTTTCATTAAGTACGAAATTTAGAAATAGTTATTTTTCATGTTTAATACGCAAGATGTACTTTTATATACTTATTTTAGAAAATAAATAAATAAATGCAACGAAGTACCTGGATAAAAAAATTTAATAAGTAATCATGCGTCAAATTGGGCAGTTTCCACACTACCCTTGAGGTACTGCCTGTAGTACGTTAGGTTGTTTCGATTACACGTACATCACTGTTTTACTTAAATACTGATATATTATGCTTAAGCGTGAAAAATTTCGCAATCATTACAAGACTACAGTTTCCTTTATTTATTCTTGATTACCGTGTAATGTTGGTACCTTCGCCAATAGCCATATTATAACCATATTTGTTAGTTTAATTAGTACGAATTAAAGCCATGCATTATGCGCGTGAAATAAAACTAATGAGATCAATGGATAAATACATTTTGACTAGTCCTAATACAAATTTGCCGAATTAAAAAGATTAAAGTGTTGTTCCTTTGGTTCAAAATCTAGGTTTGTGATATGTCGCGCTTTACAAATTGATCGCAAAAAACACCGTGCATTAAGTAATTTTATACCAGTCTTATTAGCTTTCTCATCTTAAAGCTCAGTAACGTCAGAAAAAACTCTTTCTGCTTCCGCATTGGAATGTGGAAGAAAAAAAACTGCTGTCACTAGTGATTTTAATGATAGGAAGCTTAAGACATCGCCGTTTTTAATTGTAAATATTTTTTTCCCGAAATCTTCAACGTCACATTTTAATAAGCTTTCGTGCTCTGAAGGTTCATAAGAAGAGGGTAATGTTCTCCATTCATAAGCTATCGATAAGGTACCAACATTACACGTATATCAAGAATTAATAAAGGAAACTGTAGTCTTGTAATCATGGCGAAATTTTTTTACGCTTAAGCGTAATATGTCAGTATTAAAGTAAAACAGTGATGTACGTGTAATCGAAACAACCTAACGCACTACAGGCAGTACCTCAAGGGCAGTGTGGAAACTGCCCAATTTGACGCATGATTACTTATTAAATTTTTTTATGGAGGTACTTCGTTGCATTTATTTATTTATTTTCTAAAATAAGTATATAAAAGTACATCTTGCGTATAAAACATGAAAAATAACTATTTCTAAATTTCGTACTTAATGAAAAAAAAAAATTAATACTTTCAGTCAGTAGAATAAACTGAAAATATAAATTTCACCTGATTAATAATCACTTTATCATATTAATCAGTAGAGTTATATTTATTTAAATTATTATATATGATGTACGTGTTTAAATTTAATGCGTAGTTTAAAAAAAAAAAAAAAAAAAAAAAATTGCGCTGCTGAGATTCGAAGATTAAGTAAGCAAAATCATCATGTGCGCTAGCCCACTCAGCTACCGATAACTTTCTCCTACGTGATACTGAAGCAGTATATAAGTTGTTAGGGAAGGCTTGGGTTAACCATCTGGGGGGAGGCTGGAGTGGGGAAGCTAGAGAGAGAGCTCAGGCGGGGCCTACTTTAAGCAGCGCGCTGCTGTACTCGCGAATGAGCATTAAGCTCTTCTGCGCATGTGCGACTTCGCAGTACCGTCTGGCATCACTGGTGTACAATGTCATTAGAGTAAATAGCTAGAGACTTAGATATAGTATATCAAATTGTGCAAGCCAACTCTAGCCACAGAGCGTCAGCTTTGACGGCAGCACTATATGATGGTCACTTTTTTTTTCTTTCGTTATCGGGAGTAGTAGCACGCATTAAGTCAAGTAAATACGTATTGACATAAAAGCTGACTTTAGCTATCACACGCACTTTCTTCCCTTTTTTTTACACATCAGCAGTGAAATCTCAACAGAGGCTATGGTCTACTGACACCTTTCATGTCATCTGTAGCTAGGAGCCATTTATTTATAGCATTAGCCCTTACGTATTTTCCGTGGTAAATTTCTACGTACACCTCAGTAAAATTGTTTCAGAAGGTCTGAAAATCAACTAGACTTGGGTTATAAAACAGATAGTGAACCCTGCCTGCGTGATTTAAAAAAAAACTTGTTTTAATAAAATAACCCCTAAGCAAGCATGAACTTGGAAGAACAATTAAAAAACACTATAAGTAATGGCCACCTTGCTATATGCAAAGAGGTTATTCTGCAAGAAATAATTCTTTTAAATAATTTTTCAGTTTCGGATTTTTGTACGCATGATTTTTTATACGTATGATTTTAATTTATTTTTTCCTTTCCATAAAATGTTAATGTGTACTTTCCTTATAATCATGTTGCTAGAATAAAAGGAATGTGTATAACACTCTACATTTTGTCGGTACTTTGCTCTTGATTGGTAACAACTTTATTAATCATATCATTAAATAAGTCGTCTTCATAGATTTGTTGAATAATGGTGAAAGTATTCTCGCAACTATCTCCGTTATAAATTTTGCACATTCGTGTACATAGCAAATCTGCTTTTTTATACGTGCATAGTTTCAACCTACAATTTTAACGACAAGCGCAGGAAATCTGTGAAGTAAAGTAGCATTTTATTTATTTAGTCACGTATAATGAATAAAGAATGAACATACCATTGCAATGCTCACCAGACGCAAGAGTTCATCAGGAGCAGCCGTTTGTGTTGTCATTACAGGGAATGAAATGTTTTTCGTATTTTTTTGACCCGATTGGTTCTCCATCGACTTTCCTAGTCATGCTTGAACTTGCAAATTAACTATTTCTACGTGCTGTTTGAGAGCCTCCCTCGTTGGCGGAAGTATTGCTAATGAAATGTGTTTTTTTAAAGTGTCAGTCGATTTACAAAACAGTCTGTACCTTAATTTATTGACATTGCTACCAAGTTCATACTGAGATTCGTATAGATAAAAAATTATTTTTTCTGACTCCTTCAACAGAAATTGTATAAACTTTCCCCTCAATTCATCTTTACTTATTGAAAAACCTGTACTCATTTCTTCCTTGACAAAATCTTTAAATGATTTACAGAAAACTGCGCTGGTTTCTATTACTATTGTATTTCTTTGAAACAGTGCAAACACTTTCTTTTTACCCTTGCTAAAAATTGTGGTATCTGAATCGCTAAACGCATGAGCAAAAAGCACGTACTGTCGTAGATAAGCATTATCTCAGGTAAAATACAATACGTTATCCTTTGTCCCCAGGATAACTTTGTGGAAATGTGCATTTGCTTTCTATGAGATTAAGGCAATCATGAGAACCAGAAAATCAATGTCATTTCCAATAACTGCCACACATTTTTTTCCGAAAATTACCAAATCACGTGCTGTCTATACTATCAGAATATTGGCATCCTCGACTGCAATCTTTGTTTTCACATGGTTCTTCTCCAAAAGTTGAGATAAATGAGCTACAAATTTATATTTATTCGTGATGTTTAATAAAAACTTCTGCTGACTCATGACTGCTAAACTTGTCTCCTTGATCTCAACTACAGCTGCTGTTTTTTTTTGCACTGATATCTAAAAAACAATAAAATATGTTATTACATAACGATTAAATCATACATATCAGAAAACAAATTAGCACAACCTTTCATACGACTACATGACAATAACTTGCAGACAGTAACCGTCAAGTTGGTCCCGAAAAATCAGTTTAGTGTTGTTTCGATGCTAATGTCAGACCAAACTCCTGATCATTATTTGCCTGATCTACGAATAGTGAAATAACCGCGGCTGGTGTATGTTTGAAACTCGACATCGAGCATTTTTTTCTCTAGCTCCTTTGAATCCTGTAGTTATATTTGACCACATTTTGCGTATGTAAAATGGCCTGTGGCGTGAATTAGTGGCAAAATTTCTCGAAGGCTTTGGAAATACAGTTTAAAGTGACCTAGACGCTCTGCTTTTATAAACTATCGACAGTCATGACACATTTAAAGTACTGCGGTCATAACTTTGCTGTTGGGCCTCTTTTCTCAAAGCCTGAAACTTTATTCATATCGCTTGAGTCAATCTGTTCACGATCTCATCAGCATCACCTGTTGTCAGTGTCGCTCTAGCATATTCTTGTAAAGAACAATTAACATTGGGGGTGCAGATAAATCATTGGTTGCTGAAACATTCTGTAATACCACTTTCTTAAAACACAAGGGTATATAACAAAGTGACCTAGAGCGTTTACTGGCTACTCTTTAAAATTTATAAAACACAAATTAATAACACAAGTCACTATCACTAGGTGACCTGGATCACGTACTGTCTACTTGATGAATCAATAAAATGTCAACGAATATGGCTAGCGTTTATTGATAGGTGACTAAGAGTGCTTGCCAGCTACTTTTGAAATGAAAAAGAAACAAACTAAAAAACCCAAGCCGTTATTACCAGGTACCTCTGTGATTTCTTATAGCTTCATTACTTGATAAAGCTTGATTCTTTTCCATAAACACCAATTACTAAGTAACCTAGAGAGCTTACGGAATGCTCTTTTAATTAAAAAAACTTCAATTTTCATCAGAAGCCCCAATCATGATGTATTTTACGGTCCTTACTGGCATCTTTTCTAGAACAAAGTTTTCCTTAATAATATAAGTGTCAATCACCACTTATTCTGGATTGCTTACTACCCACTTCTTTAAATCAATAATGCTTCATTTCAGGTCACTTAGGGCCTATATTGGCTACTTTATCAATTAATAAAACAAAAATAATTAACATGAACGCCTATCCCTAGGTAACCCAGCGCGTTAACTGGCCCTTTTGTTAATGAATAAAACATTGTCTAATGACATAAGCACCTATCACCCGGTCACCTGGAACGCTTGCTAGCTAGTAGTTAATTAATAAAACTGTATAATAGCGTTAGTGCCTATTTCAAAGTGACCCAGAGCTTTTACTAGCCACTTTGTAAGCTATTAACACAAAATTTAATATTATGAACGCCTATTCCTAAGTAACCTGAAACGTTAACTAGTTACTTTGTTAATTAATAAAACGTTAAGTTATAACATAAGCACCTATCTTTAGACATCCAACTACCCTTACTGGCGAATTTGTTAATTAATAAATGATTGATTTACAATACAATCACCTATGCTGAGATGACCTGGGGCGTTTACCAGCCACTTTGTTAATTAATAAAACGTTTCATTACATAAATGCTTATTACCAGTTAATCAAGCGCACTAAGTAGCAACTATAAAAATTAATGAAAAAAAAATTAATAATATAAGCTTGAATAATTTATATATATATTGTGACGTGACGAGTCACCGTCACAGTCAGAATACCGGTTTTGTGATAGCAGACAGGAGGAGAGGTGGTAAAGTGCGCACTACCCCTACCTTATCCCAAACCCATACATAGGTATCCATCCCTACTATGGGCAACACAACCGATTCCCGACTGTGGGTAACACCTGGTGTGTGTGTGTGTGTGTAACAACGCAACACACACCTGTGTAAGTGGCTGAGGTGCCAAGGCAGCACGGATCAACGGGCCGGGAGGAGAGACACTCTCACTCTTGTCTGCTTGCCGTAGAGTCGTACTTTCATATACGTCGGTTGCGTTTTGCGTAAACGAGTGAGGCGAGCTCCGTATCAGGCGATAACAGGAGACGCAGCCACGGCTACCTATTGCTGACCCGACCGGTTGCAGGCGTTTACACGCGGCTTCTGCTGGGACTCGTGCCATCCGAGTGCTGACGCCTGCCAGACGGATCTCCCAGTGCCCGTGGTCAAGTTGCGGTGTACCTCGCCATAGGAGTGCTAACGGTAGGCCTGTTTCCCGTAATCCTGTCTCTACCACGAAAGCACTGTGCCGAACAGCAACTGCCGGACCCACAGGGCCGAGTTGTTAGTTGATAGGTCTTGTCGGATGGCTGGACGTTGACATTCTCCTGTACGTCATGCATAGTCATTGTCAGAATAAACACATTATCTTTATATATAAATAGATGTGTTTTTCTTAATTGTAGGTGTTTGAATGCAAGCTATCCGCTTCTCCTAATGGCCCTTAAGAATAATTGTTACTAAATATTAGATGTACCGTGTCTTGCTGCTGACGGCTAGGCCAGCAAGGCACGACACATCACATGGCGCTCGACTAGTTGTTTAGGCAATTGTCCGGCACGGTGCTTTTATACGGCCGTTTTGTGTGCACGCTGTATTGAATATAATTTTCATGCTAAATTTGTTTTTTTTTGCACATTTTAATGGTCATGTTGTAAATTAGTTGCTGGCGCATTATTTGTGCTGTTGGTGCGTGCTAGTCCTTTAATGAAGTTTAAATTTTAACAGTACTCATTACTTGATAATAATTTGTGTATATATCAAATTAAAATTTGATCGTTTATTTTTTCCTACCGTTTACCTTTGCTAGCGTGTAGTGAAATAAAAACAAGGTGTTTTCTTTTATTTTTCAAGTGCGACCTAGTACAGGATTAACTACTGTGTAGTGTAGATTGTATATGATATACGAATCGAAAATTTAATAACAAGGGAAAGTTGAAGACGGTAGTGTTTACATTTAGTTAGCAGCGTACCAACACCAATATATTATGTTGTAAAGAATTTGTTCGGGATAATCCCTACAGTAGCTTAATAATTTCAAGCTACTTGTAAATACACAGCATAACATCAACCCATACAAGCGATATAATACGACCTTATCGTGTATACTCGACTATTCGGCTTTGTTTATTTCGTGACCCCTAGCGTTCTACACACAAAGTATGACAGTCTCACTAGAGGATTTGGAGTTCTCCTTCAGCGCGAGCGTAACAGGGGGGAACGAACTTCAAGCGCTGAGCCATGAGACAATAAATAAAGTAATCGAGGACACAATTAAACGATACACGGACGGGGAAATATTCCAGTATTTAATATTGCTAGGGTTAAAAAGTAATGGAACCACGCCGGAAGCTAGAGATAGATTACAACGTTTCTTGAACAGAAAATATATAGGACCAACAGCTGCAACATGGACTAAGGAAATAGATGAAGTCACACGGGTAGAGAAAAATAGTTTGACTATAGACTTTTCAGACATGGAGTATAGGCCGGAACGCCGCGAAACACAATTCAGATACGACGAATCGTCGGAGGCAGACGCAAGTGTCACACGAGAGGATCGAGCCACCACATCGTCACCTGCAACTCAACAATTCCGTGAAGTTGTAAGCGGGCAAGTACGTCGCGATCTTAATAATATGAGGGAGCAAAGTGATCAATTAAATATGGAATCGGTAGTACGAGATAAATAAAACGTACCATCACATACACACAGAGCATCACAACCCTACAGAGGGTCGTATGAGTGGCCCCCACAAGAGATACTTCGGGAACCTACGAGTAGACCGTCACGAGTATTAGCAGCAGGTCCTGTACATAACTTGGGGTCAAATGGAGCTGCCGGAGAAAACATAGGGACTGTGCACAAGGAACAAAGGACAGGTCTAAGGATGGACAAAAATACACTTAGGGCACTCAGTGGTAATTATCATCAAGCAGCTTTGGTATCTGAGGATAGAGAGTGTAGTGCTGCAAACGAACGTCGGGTAAAGAGGTCAGACGGACACCCTACCGACCATAACTATGAAGGCTTGGCATCTCGAGATCACAACACAAGCGCACAAAGGGGGAACGCGGAAGCAATGCGTAAAACGAATAGCCACACACAACAACACGTACCCCACGATATGTCAAACGTGCCCCAAGCGCACTCAACGGTACACTCGCTGCCACCGCAGACTCGAATACCCACAGCCCAAACGCAAAATGTACCTTTACACTCGTTCCTTAATTACGCGAGTATGCAGTTATCGACAACTGACAGCATCAGTCATCCACGCGTAGAGATACAAAGTCATAGCCCAAATAATTTTCCTCACGAACATCGATTTACCACGGGGCCTCAAGATCACTGCAATTCGACCTCAGCCAACCAAGGTGGACAAAGCAGAGGCATTTATGGAGATATTCCCAGCACGAACGCAGGGTATAGTCAACATAATTTAACTTTAGCAGGCGTGGGAATATCAGCACAACAGCGCGAATCACAAATTAGGTGCGAAAGGTACACGCTAGATTTGTTGACCCGCTGGAATGTTGAATTTCGTGGACGTGCTAAAGATGATCCTGAGGATTTTTTGACCCGACTATGGGAATGCGTGACGACGTACAACTTGTCACTAGAGGAATTATTAAGGGTGTTACCGGCAGTGTTTGACGCAGAAACAAACAACTGGTTCCGACGGGAAAAATACAACTGGCGTTCTATAGGTGAATTCATAACCGCTTTCTAACTACAATATGGGATATATGATTTACAGGGTAGGGTGAATAAAGTAGCTGAAAGACGCACACAGGCGCCGCATGAGGATATAGCAAGTTACCTATCCAATCTGCGAACCCTATTAGATAAAATTTACCCACCCCTACGGCTCTACAAACAAATTAATCGGGCATACAGGAATCTTCATCCTTATTATCGCGGTAGAATTTCAAGGGCACGGATAAACAACTTTAACGATTTTTTGCTTTCGGGCAAAAATGTTGAATTAACCCAGCAACAGGATAAAGAATACCGCCCACCCCCGAGGATAGTTTGTTCTCGGCAACATCTTTCATTCCCCGAAAATAGACTACACCAAAGAAGATAGCGGCAGTACCAAGTACCCTCACCCCTAACGTCGAGGATATATAAACGTCGACGGCAACAACCAATACCCCACTGAGCGGGGAGGATAAGACAGAGAAGCAGCATAAAACTGTGCAACAGCAGTTTGAAGAAATGCTAGCTCCGTTGAAGGGTATGATGCTAGAAAGACAAGAGGTAGCTGAACGGCGCCAGAATGCGCAGGCTTCAGCTTTTAAAGAGAAGAAGTCAACTGGAAATAACGCGAAAACCCCTGGTGAAGATACCACTACAGATAACAGGGACCGATCGTGCTTTATTTGCCGAAATGTGGGACACTGGCGTAATGATTGCCCCTACCAAGAATATTGTACCAAATGCAGCAAGATAGGGGACAAGTGCTACAAGTGCCCCAAATGTAACACGGAAAGGACGGGAAACGCCAGAGGAGGGGGGCAGTAGGAGTCGGTGCCGCCCCACCGGAACAATACGCGACTCCAAATGAACCAGAAATAGTAGTAATTAAGGCAGCTAACCATACAGACCAACAGGAGACTTCAAAAATTTCTTCAGCAATAGGACTTGCGGTACTGACATTTATGACATGGCTAGTAGGGAAACTAGGCGATGTACAGAGGTGTAGTAATCGGTAGATATATCGACTGGGAGAATTTTTCCAAATGGCTCTGTTGGGTTTCATGAGTTACGGGGCCAAAGTTATAACAACGATAATATACTGGACAAACGAAGCGATGAATAGAATTAGTTTCATAGCTAACAGTATGTACAAATGGGGCCTAGGAAGTTGGAAGTTTAAAAAGAACACCCATCTCCGAAGCAAAGGACGTAAGGAGCGGCAATGGCCGAGCTTCCTATCGTCGACCGTAGAAGTTTTGGCACTTGCTGAGGACCCTCGTTACTATTTACCGCTTGATGTCGCAGGTATTAAAATGCAAGCCCTCGTGGATGGTGGCGCAGTGCACTGTTCCCTGGGAAAAGGAATCACTAGGCGAGTGAGGAATTTTCAACCCTGTCGTGCAACAATTTCTGTTGCAAACGGCAAAGTACTGGCTGTTCAAGGCACTGTAAGCGTTCCGTTAACCATCGGGCGAACTACCGAGACGTTAACGTTGGGGTTAGTGGAAGAATTAGAGTACGAAGCCATTTTTGGGATAAATTTCCTACGAACTTTCGAAGTTACCATCGATTATGGTAAGGATGTATGGCGTATCCCCACAAGTCCCTGGCAAGAATTTAAGGGTAAGGATGGTGATCAAATACGTTCAGCAGCGATTGCTGCTGTGGGGGGATTAGTAACGATGACCTCTACTGAGGAGCACGAGCTAGAGAAAATCCTAGATGAATTGATAATCCCTCGACCAGACAAGCTCGGCATAACTACCGTAGCTAAACATAGCATTGACATACAAGGTCACCCCCCAATTAAACAACGTCCCCGACGGTATGCGCCTAAAGTCCTGCAGATTGCGTACGATGAGATAGACCGTTTGTTGCATGAAAACATCATCGAGGAATCGGAAAGCGCGTGGTACAGCTGTCCGCTTTTGGCGCCAAAAGCCAACGGAAAGTTTCGGTTTTGTATAGATTACCGGAAACTTAATGAAATTACGCGAAAAAACGCGTACCCCATTCGACTTATGGATGATATTCTGGACAAATTGCACCGGGCAAGGTATATATCAAAAATCGACCTCAGTGAGGCCTATCATCAAATCCTCTTGGATGAGAACAGCAAGGAATACACAGCCTTTGCTGTACCCGGTAGAGGGTTATATCAATACGTGCGCATGCCCTACGGACTGACCAATGCCCCAGCTACATTCCAGACCATCATGGACCAAATTATTAAACCGGAGTGGGAACCATACGTGTACACATACATGGACGACATTATCATCGTCACAGAAACGTTCAAAGAGCATGTCAAGTGGCTGAGAATTGTATTAAAGGCATTAAAGGAGGCGAATCTCGTGATAAACCGAGAAAAATCAGAATTCGGGTGTGGAGAGGTTAAGTACCTTGGATACGTGGTGGACGGGAAGGGACTTAGGACAGATGTTGACAAAGTCCGGCCAATCTTAGAATATCCCGCACCTACCAACCTCAAACAACTTAAGAGATTTATAGGAACGATTGGATGGTATTCCAGGTTTATCCCCGATCTCGCCAAAAAGAAATTGCCCCTAACGAAGCTAATGTCCAAAGACATGAAATGGCAATGGGCTGAGGAGTAGCAGTCAGCATTTGAGAGCCTCAAACCAGCCCTAACCGAAGACCCTGTCCTATCGAGGCCCGACTTTACGCAACCGTTCGTCCTACAAACTGACGCCAGTGACTATGCTGTGGCCGCAGTGTTAACCCAAACCTTTGAAGGTGAAGAACACCCGATATGTTATGTCAGCCGCACACTAAGCAAACCAGAACGTAATTACACCGTAACTGAGAAGGAATGTTTGGCTGTGCTGTGGGCTGTAGATCGATTAAGGGGATATTTGCAGGGGGAACGGGTGACAGTAATTACTGACCACAGCAGCCTGTTATGGCTCAAAAGATTGAAGGACCCAGTAGGGAGATTAACTCGATGGAACACTGCATTGCAGGCATACGACTTGGAGTTTGTCCATAGGAAAGGTAAACTACATCAAGTTCCAGATGCCCTATCCCGTGCCCAAGAAAATTCAGTCGCAGTAATTACGCCCGATGCTGAGCAAGTACGCGATGAATGGTTCTTGAAGCAAGTCAAGGGGGTGCAGGCTGCTCCACAGAAATTTAAAAACTGGAAATATGAGAACAGAGCCCTATTCTTCCACAAACCAAACCCTATCGTTAGTTCAACGATGGAGGACCTCGACGAATGGAAAATCGTCCTACCAAAGGAACACCATGTCCAGACCCTATACGATGCCCATGATGCTCCCCAGGCAGGTCACCTAGTAGTGGAGAAGACCTATGCTCGTCTCGCCAACTATTATTATTGGCCGGGTTATTTCCAAGATGTGGTTCAGTATGTCTGGGAATGTCAAGAGTGTCAACAGCAAAAAGTCCTACAGAAAGCTCCTGTCAGATTCATGGGGGAAAGAATCACTGAGCAACCATGGATGGTTATAGCTATGGATATTTCAGGACCAAAACCTCCATCGAAGAATGGGCACCGATATATCTTGATCATCCAGGACCTATTAACGAAATATGTAGAGTTAAAAGCACTCCGGAAGGCAGACGGAAAAAGCATCAGGAAAGCGGTAGAGGAGCTAGTATTGAACAGGTGGGGAGAACCGAAATACATCTTAATAGATAACGGCACCGAATTTGTCAACCGGGAACTGAAAGAAATGTGTAAAAATTATGGCATTGAACACTCAACCATCCCACCACACCACGCACAGGTCAACCCGGCAGAGCGTGTAATTCGCACCTTGAACCCGATGATAAACTCGTTTTTGGATAAGGATCACCGACTGTGGGATATACACCTGCAAGAGTTTGCATTTGCAATGAATACGATGAAGCAAGCGTCCACGAAACTCACCCCGGCGTTCCTGAACTTTGGCCGAAATCCTCCTCCTGTAGCCCTTCCGAAACGCGACACACCAACTGCACCATTAAACCTAACAAATACCTCCTTATGGGCCGATAGGGTAAGCCACTTAGAAATGATTAGGGATTTGGTAGGGAAGCACCTTGAGTTAGCGCGAGAGAAGCAGGCGAAATATTATAATCGGGGGCGAAGGGCAGAATCATTTGCATTGGAAGACAGTGTGATGCGGAGAAATCACGTACTATCCTCAGGAACCCAGGGATTTTCCGCGAAACTCGCACCCAAATTTGTGGGTCCCTGTATAATAACTCAATTGCTCTCGGACGTAGTAGTGGAAGTGAGGGACATCAAGACAGGAAAATTAGTAAAAACTCATATTAATGACCTCAAACGGTACACACCCCCACGCCATTCATTGGACAATGAATCTAAAGTGAGCTATATCCCTACAGACCCCAATCATGAGAGGACAACGAATCCGGCGCGACCCAACTGGGCGCAAGGCATGGGCAGACGCATCGAGGCGAGGACGGGATCCCCGACTCGACGACCTGTACCGCGAGCCAAGCGGAGAGGAGTTGAGACAACCAGGCAGAGTCATCCACCAAACATGATTGGTCATCCAATCAAGGCCACCTACGGGAAGGAGACCACAGCCCAGGGCACCGATCCAGACCGACGGCCAGTTACCAGGTCCCAGAGCCGAGGGGCCACCCACACCAAGGGAGGCAGATGTGGTTCTTCCCCCCCCCCCCCAGGGTATGACTTGCCACCACCGATCCTGACTCCGGCGCCCACAAGAATCACTGCACGCCAGATCCGCCCCAACCCGGAGCCGGTAGGCAGACTGAGCCCCAAGATACTGGAGCAGCTCTTGGAGATCGCCAACACCCCGGCGGAGGGACCTCGGCCAGTAGAGGACATGGAGATGATCCAGTCGGTGCTCAGACAGATCCACCTAGCACAGCTAGGATACGTGCCCCTGACAGCATCGGCGCCAGCCTGCCCACCCCAACGAGCAGTACCGCCATCCTTGCAGGTGATTCCGGAAACGGCAGGGATTCCACGACTCATGGACATGCGGGTAACTTGGCCTAGGGGAATGCCTGGACCCCCACCGTTCATGTCAGAAGCGGACCTCCTGGGAGAGGAGACGGTGCAGACTCCGGAGGCCACATCGGTTCCGAATCTGGGATGTTGGAATTGCGGGGATCTGGGGCTTCGTTACGTACAGTGTACGACGCACGACCCAGCGAAAAAGTTTTGCCACAAATGTGGAAAAAAAGATGTGAGCATCACAAACTGTCCACATTGTCGTGACCTCTAGGCAGCAGAAAGGCGAGCCTATTTAGCAAGGCAGGTGGGCACCAACATGCCACGCTGAGGAGCGTACAATGACTACCCCTACAGAGAATTTTTTTTTTCTTTTTGTATCTTCTTCTTATTCTTTTTGCTTTCCGATTCCAATCTCAAATGGAGGATTCATTTTATATTACTTCTACGAATTGCTATCATTTTTTTTATTATTATTCTGTATTTTTCTTTAAATATAGTCCTTTAACTTAAAGATAAAGGCTTCAAAATTTATTTATCCACACGAAAGTAAATGAACGAACAATAAGACCTTATTTTATGTAGATTTTAATATTATTTTTTAAGCGCACTGAGTAGCACGGTACTACGCAACGAATTTATGTCTAATTATTTTAATTGGAACAGACAGCGGCATACAACATTGGCTTCCTTACCTAGTATAGCAAGAAATCTTTCTGTTCCCTTACGTTTGCCTACCTGTTTTTTTACTTTCCTGCCACTGCCAGTTGAAAATTTTTTTTTTCTCCTCTCTTTCCCCGTTTTTTATGTTACCAGCCAAGGTATTGGCTGAGTTTGGGCACGGGGAGATACCGAAGGGCAGGTAAGTGAAATTGTAAAGTGCGAATAGCACTAGAGCACTGACGGTGGGAGCAGGAAAGAGCCCTTACGGCTCTGTCCAATCAGAAAGGACGAGGTCATTTTTTTTTTAAGTTATGGATTCGTAAAAATAAAAAAAAAGAGTAAAGTTCTTACTAATTTAATTTTTGTAACACATCTACATGATGAGATGAACAGACAATCCTGACATACCGGATAGGCACTTAGTTTTTTTGTTGATTATAATATCGCGCAATTTTCACTGCATTCTTAATTTCCTGTTTCAAAAAAAGTTTTTTTTTGTTGTTTGATTTATAATTTGGTTGAGGTTAGGCACTGTTATCTATTGCTGCAGTCAGTTTCTTTTATTTGTTTTTATATCCAACAGCCAGGAATATATCGATACTGGTTGTCGTAAACTACTTTTAAGTTCAATTGTAAGCACAGGCGAGTGCACCTGCACCTTGCTATCCGACAGTAGGGAATGCTAATAACTAGTATTTACACTGAAACCACACACAATACCGTGACAGTGCACCGCTCGTAACACCAACAAGGCCGCTAATTTAGGCCGACCAGTATTTTCTGCTGAATCCTGAAGAAGTAGACGATCTGCTACACTACACGCAAACAAATACTCTACATCATCCTACACATCCGTATGGATAGGGCATTTAGCTAGATTCGAACGCACACCCTATAGGACATAAAAATCAGGGTGAAACCAGGGTTTGCGAAGGGGGATTTGTGACGTGACAAGTCACCGTCACAGTCAGAATACCGGTTTTGTGATAGCAGACAGGAGGAGAGGCGGTACAGTGCGCACTACCTCTACCTTATCCCAAACCCATACATAGGTATCCATCCCTACTATGGGCAACACAACCGATTCCTGACTGTGGGTAACACCTGGTGTGTGTGTGTGTGTAACAACGCAACACACACCTGTGTAAGTGGCTGAGGTGCCAAGGCAGCACGAATCAGTGGGCCGGGAGGAGAGACACTCTCACTCTTGTCTGCTTGCCGTAGAGTCGTACTTTCATATGCGTCGGTTGCGTTTTGCGTAAGCGAGAGAGGCGAGCTCCGTATCAGGTGACAACAGGAACCGCAGCCACGGCTACCTGTTGCTGACCCCACCGGTTGCAGGCGTATACACGCGGCTTCTGCTGGGACTCGTGCCATCCGAGTGCTAACGCCTGCTAGGCAAATCTCTCAGTGCCCGTGGTCAAGTTGCGGTGTACCTTGCCATAGAAGTGTTGACAGCAGGCCTGTTTCCCGTAATCCTGTCCCTACCTCGAAAGCACTGTGCCAAACAGCAACTGCCGGACCCACACGGCCCAGGACCCCCACTTATAAAGCCTGATAAAACCACGAAGACTTACGTCCATTTCTATTTTGTTTTAAATTAATGCTGAAATTGGTACAATAGATGAACACGATATACATTCATGACATGTATTATTAATTAATAAATTTTACCTATACATAAAAAAATAATAATTAAATCATGTTATGGATATTAGATACATTATTATATTCAAAAATTTCTTTCCAAACTCTATTTTCAATCTCTTAACTGTTTTCTCTATCGACTTGAACAAAAACTCCATTTTTATATTTGCATCTTGATAAAGCCACGTATAATTGACCATGAGGAAATAAAGGTTTTTTTAAGTACAATCCCACATTATCAAAACTTTGACCTTGTGACTTATTTATAGTCATAGCAAATGCTACAACTGATAGGAATTGTTTTCTATATAAATAAAAGGTAATGATAAAGTATTTCCCGTATTTAAAGTAATTCTTGAAAGGAAAACTTTATTACCAATTTTTTCTCCTGTTACTATTTCGCCTTTTACGTTATACTTCAGTAATTTAGTAATTTGCAATCGTGTACCATTACATAATCTGTCTGATATACTCAAATTTCGAATCAACATTACTATTATACCTATTTTTTATTTAAGTTCATGAGGTGGCCAGCCTTCACGAATGTTGTTTAACATTTCTACGGGAAAATTTATATAAATATTATCATCTGATTTATCAACACCTTTATATGTTGCAGTATCGATGCTGTAATAAGTTTAAGTTTTCCCATGTAATTTACATAAAATCTTATTGTTAAAAAAAAAAGTATATTCATTATGTGAAGTTAGTATCACGTTATTGTCAAAACAGTTGCTGTAATTACCAAAAATTTTGGTGCAGACATCATCTGTTATCCAGGATTTAAGAATGTTAAATGTTTCTATGTCCCCTTCTCTAATTCTTAACAATGTATTTAAAAATTCGTTATTACTAGAACGGATATTATTTTGTAATCTTAAAATTTTGAAGAAGTTCCATAAAAATGATGATTTAATAGTTTCTTCTATTATTATAGTTTTATTACCGTTTCTTATAACTGAAAGGATGTGTGGAAAATCTCCTCCTAATACTATTAATTTATCACCAAAGCAAAGTTTTGTATTACACAAGTCTCTCAATGTTCTATCAACGATTTCTAGAGCTTTTTTTGGAATCATAGAAGCCTCGTCCCATATTATTAAATCAACTTCCCTTAATTTTTTTTTTTCATTTTTAAATTCTCAAAATACACTTTCAATATTATCTAAGTCTAGAGGTAAA
The DNA here is from genome assembly GCF_036245765.1 of Copidosoma floridanum. Taxonomy (NCBI): domain Eukaryota; kingdom Metazoa; phylum Arthropoda; class Insecta; order Hymenoptera; family Encyrtidae; genus Copidosoma; species Copidosoma floridanum. The sequence continues at coordinate 1,804,208 of NW_028321905.1, read as the reverse complement.
CGAAAAGTTCTATGACTGGTCATACCTTTTGGTAGTAATACAGATGCAATTCCTGTCCAAGCCATTGACAAAATATTTTTACCTCTAAAAATAAAGTAATAAATGAGTGTCTTATATAAGTAGGTTTTTCCGGATCTACCAGGACCATCTATGAAATATACTTTTTCATCTTGTTCACAAATAGTTTTGAAAAATTTTTCCTTGATCTTCATTTAAATTTGTGTAAATTATATCAAACATTTTTTACTGAAAGATATTTCCTCAATATTGCAATTATTTATATAGTTGCTATTGGTTGGTGTCGGTAAACTAAAAGACTCACATGATTTACCTTTCGATACCAAAATTTGATTAATATGTAGAAGAGCACAATTATTATTTTTATTATGGAAGTCTTCCGTAAAATATTTTTTATATTCATTTCATATTTTATCTCCTTGAATGTTTTCTAAAATCAAAAACCAAGCAAAAAATTGTCTTAACTGGTATGGAAACATCATTGTTATGGCTTCTTTAAAAATATTATCGATTTCAGAATCATGTTCTATTAAACCCATTGTAATTGCAGTATCCCTGAAATTTTCATATGTTATTTCATCATGTTTTTTAACGTCTTTAAACGATATAGCCTCATGTAATTTATTTAAAATAAGTTTTAAAAAAAAGCGTTCATGATCTTTTGGAGATACTATGTTTAATCTACCTATGGCAATATTTTTCAGTGTCACTTTCCTTTTTTTCCAAATTTTAAGTTTACTGTCGAAAATGTAATGTTCTGGAATGTTAACAGATTTTAGCGATTTTGCAAAATCATGTACTTTATTTAATTTAAACCAAGCTGTAAGGGGTGTTTGATAATTTTTTATTACATTTTTGATATTATCTTCTTCAAATATGAGTTTTTGTTTATTTTCAAGATGAAGAGCTGGATTTACAACTGTATGACTTCTACCACTAATTGGATATTCTTGAAGTCTCCAAGTTGCTTCCATTGGACTTACATATCTAGCATCTACGTAACTACTAATTGTACTTTGTATTTATACTGCTTCGTATTGATGCACAATATTTGAAAGTTGGGGGTTGGCGCGCAGTGCGTGCAGGGGGGCGTGAGCCCCACTTGTGTGTATATATATATATATATATATATATATATATATATATATATATATATATATATATATATATATATATATATATATAACTAGAGAGTTAGCTTGTCACTTTATGCATTAATAAACCTAAAATTAATATTGAAAGCCACTATCTCCAGATAATCTGGGATGTTTACTGGACAATGCGTTAGATAACAAGTCAATGATTGATAACATAAGCACATATTCCTACAAGCCTACAGTGCTTGCTGGCAACTCATTCAATCAATAAAACAAGAATTGATAACAAAAGTGCCTATCCCTAGGCGATGTGAGGCCACTGTGATAATCAAATAAAACATAGAATATTTGCACAAGCACTTATTACCAGATAACGCAGGACCCTTACTGGCAGCTTTATTACTCAATGAAACGTTAACTTACAACATAAGAGCTTATTTATTTGGTTTCCCAAGGCATTTAGTGGCCATCTTATAAATTGATAAAACAAACATTATTCTGTTCAGCCACTATTACCCAGTGACACGACCACTTTTCGACAGCTAACTTAATAAATAAAGCTTGAATTTAAATATTAGCGCCAATTACTACAAAACCTTGGGCACTTGCAGCTAACTTATTTAATTGCTGAAGCTTGCATTTGTAACAGAAGTGATAATTATTTTCCGCAACAGTGTGCGGTAAATAGGTGTTTTCCACACTGATATTAGTGTGAAAAATCGATTTTCCCATATAGTGTGCGTAAAAGGTGTGCGGATAACATTTTCTGCACAGTGTGCGAAAAAGGTGAGTGGCAAAGGTTTTTCCAAACAGTATGCGGAAAATGTGTGCGACAAAAACCTTTTCCACACAGTATGTGGAAAAATCGATTTTCCACACTAATATCAGTGCGGAAATTACCTATTTTTCGCACACTTATTACGAAATAGTAGTTTTTCTACGAGTTTGAAAAGTCTTTGTTGGCGAACCGAGAGGTTTGCGGCCCGAGCCGAAGGCGAGGTCTGTAACGAGGTTCGTAAAGGACACTTTTCGAACGAGTATCAGAAAACTGCTTTTTTGCCCGAGGAAGTACCAGCCTCCCAAAACCACCCGAAGGCGGAAAAAACTTGTACGCAACTCGTGTGGGACGATTTCCCGCACTCGTGTGATAGACTCGCACTTGTGGCCGGTGACGGTAACTCGTGCCGTGCGATCACACTCGTGCTACGCACTCATGTGCTCAACTGGCACTCGTTCCCGTTGCTCAGGCCACTCGTGCGAGTCAATTACGACTCGTGCGAGAAATCATCTTTTCCGCACTTGTTACGTAAATAACTATTGTATTCTAGGGCACTTATTGGCATTTTTCTAGCATTTATTCTGATTTGCTTACTGACTCTTTCGTCCATTAATAAAGTTTCCATCCAGCTGACTCAGGGTACTTACGAGCCCTTTCGTAAAGTAATGGAATTAAAATGAAACTGACTATTTTTAGGTGACCCAGGGAGTTTACTGGCTGCTATGTAATTTAATAAGTTATGGACTGATAACGTAAGCCTTTATTACCAGGTGACTCAAAGCACTTAATGACTACTTTGTGGAATAAGAAAATATTCATTAATGACATAAATGTATATAGCTATATTACCAGGGGAGCTTACTGGTCACTTTATAAATTAATAAAACAATAAAGCGCCGATTAACGTAACCTGAGGTGTGTACTCGCCACTTTGTCAATTAGTAGAGCTTTAATTAATATTCAATTAAGATTAAACACCAGGTTACCCAAGGCACTTACTGACCACGTAGTAAAGAATAAAAAAGAAACAAGAAATAACACAAGCAGTGATATTACTGGGTAACTTAGATGATTTCCTAGCCAATGTTCTAATTAATAATTCATCATTTAATAACACGAACGCTAACCACCAGCAAACCTGGGACTTCTCTGACTGTATCCTAGACGAATAAGGCTTTAATTAATAACATACAAGCATATCTGTATGCAATGCAGAGCACGTTTAAACTTTTTTATTTATTAATAAAGCATCAGTCAATAACACAGGTATCAATTATCAGGTAACTTGAGACGCGTACATACTATTTTCTCAAATAATTAAATTTTAAGACGTTACGTATTTGCCAATAAGCAGGTAACTCGGAGCGTCTTGTAGTTATGTGAATAATTAATAAGAAATCTTCAATTTAAAAATCACTATCTTACCCGTCGTGCATTGCTGCGATTTTGAGAACAATATAATTTTGAGTAAACTCGATATGAAAAACCATAATTAAATTAGTTTCATTGACAATATACTTCTTTCAATTATGTTTTCAATTTTTTTTATTCATAAGTGCTTGTGGTTAAACAATATTTCTTATTTTTACTTTTGGTACTTTCACGAACAAATCAGACGATTTTCCAACGCGTGAGCAGGCTACGTATAGTTGTATACCCATGTGAGAAGCAAGAATTTTCTAGCTCCACTCTACACAATTGCAGGGATTGTCCTTTCGCTTTCTTGATGGTCATTGCAAATGTGAGTCGTACTGGAAACTGTAACTACTTGAATTTGAATAGCATATTTGTTGGAATCAATGGAATCCATGGTAACAGCACATCTTTATCTTTGAGTTTTCTATTCAAAATTATGGCTTCGATAATATTATTCACTAACTTCTTGACTGAAAATTGAGTATCGATTGCAAAGTCACGGAGGATTTCTGTAACGAAGAATTATTAGTCGGCCAATTTTCAGTTTTTACATGTGCGGTGGCATGCCTGGCAAATCAAGTGAGTTTAAGAATTCCGTTGGATAATTGACAACTTTGTCAGGATTTATGATAGTATCAGGAAACATGTAAGTTATCACTTTACCTGGTATTTCATTTTGAATAGTAAAATTGTGATCATTTACATCGATGTTCTAAGCTGCTAGAATAGCACATTTACTGAACCAACGATGATTTTTATAATTCCACGCGATAGTTAGAAAGACTTTCTTAATCAATTCATCATTGTTTGATGACAACTTGTAGAAGTCGGTTGGCATTTTACAATTCAACACGCATGTCTGTTTGGAATGTGAACTTCTTAATATATTGCCATAGAACTGAAGATTTAATACATGCATTGAGTTCATCAGCAGGTGTTAAGCTGGTAAAGTTTGTTAAAAATCGCCCAACAGTAAAATTAGTGCGCCACCAAAGAGCTGAGTGTTTTTTCTGAAGTTCGTCATTGTTCGATCTAGCGCTTCCAATAACTTTTTGTATGCCATAGTAACTTGACCTCATGTGATGATTTGTGATGCTTGTAGAACTTTACGTATTCTAGAATTATGTTTGAAATTTCATGTTAAAGTATCCGTGGTTTGCATGTTCAATGGCAGTTTAAGTGACGAATGGCCTGTTCGAACACCATCCAGAAAAGTTGCCGCAATTCCATATGATGCAATTGCCAATGCGATTTTATTTTGTAATCTAATAGTTACTAGAACGAGTGAAATTAAAAATGTTTTTCTGGTGCCACCAATCTCATCTAGAAAGTATAATCCACCGTGTTGACTTGCAATTATTTGAAATATTGTGTCATACACGATGCGCTGTTCAGCAGACAATTTTGGAAGATTTGTTTCAATGATATTATATTGCATTCAAATCATAAATATCAAATTCAATTTAACGTTGCAAATCCCAATCGAAATTGTCATTTGCAGGACGATTTGGTACCCACATACCCAATTGAATCAATCTCTTGTTAACAATTGCCAAACATATGTCTTCAACCAATACCAATGCTCTATAATATACGTTTCGTGTAAATTCCGTCTCTAGATAATGATGAGTTACTTGCAAAAATCCTAAAATATCTTCGCTCATATAGTCGTTGTAATTTTCTGAAAGATCTTCTAGGAAACATGTTAACAAAATGATTGCATATAATGTGCGTATTTGCTGTGAATAAGCAGTATTTAATGCATCAGCAAGGGATCTGTCCCCATAAGCATCAATCTCAACATGATTTAATTCTTGAAAAACTTGTCAGAAAGTGGCGTATATTTCAAAATTAACAGTTTTGAATTGTTGAAACAAAGTCGGTTCATGCACGTTGACTTACAACAATCATAGGTACAAACGTTTTTGATTATTTGCATGAACAGTTTACAAACGTCCCCAAGCATTAATTAAAAATAAGTTCCGTTGTGTTTCCACTAGCTTACTTTGCTTGCAACGTTTGAGCTTTTCAGCAGATACAGTCCATCGTATAATATCGTGGCACTTCTAAATAAAGTAATGTTCTTGCGAACAGATCTTCTGCGCACAAGGAACAGAACGCAGTTAAAGTTGTTGCTGGAGGTAATGTGGCTCTTTCACGTACATTTGCCGCTGTGAAATACACGCACTGTCCATTTTCAAAATGTATTGATACAGCGTCAAAAAAAAACAAAAAACAGTACATATATGTTAGAAACCTTCGCTGATGTTTACACAACATATTTCCTAAGGTTCATTTCGATCAGTTAAGTAGTTTAAAAATGCGTAAACAACACACACACGCATTAGTTTATACTTCGCTCCCAGCCCGCTCCACGCGCCAACACTCTGATTTCTTAATCAGTTAAATACTTGATTTTTTTAGCTTACTTTTTAGAGTTAGAAAAATCAAAAAATCTGTGTAAAGTAGTTTGAAACTCAAAACAGAAATAATGTAAATTTAATAAATACTTTTTTATAAATTTATAAGACAATTTTTTGTCGTTTCTAATCGCAGAAAATATCCAAGGAGATAAAATTTAAAAACCATTTTAAATCATTCTATTGATTATTTAGCGTTTCTAGAAAAAAGGTCTAATAGGTTCTTTTTACTTTACTCTAACATCCTAATATAGGATTCTAATTAGGCCTTATATTAAATACAAACAAGAATATTCAAAGAAGTAATAAAAATGAACAATGGTGGTTATACTCCCTGGCCGTAATTAATCTCTCTAATCGTAAATCACGAATTTCAAAATTATATGTGAACAAACAGATAAAACTTTTTTATGTTGATGGCCTCGGTGGTTCGGGAAAAATATATATATATCAAACGTTAATTTATTACTTTATTTCTCGTAGGAAAAAATTTTTATCTATGGCATAAACTGGTATAGCATCAACATTATTTCTGAAAGGAATGACCAATCATAGACAGATTCTTCCAGTTTTAAAAAATAGTCATAGAAGCACGATTATGCAAAAAAATATTAAATCATTATATCTTTCGTCGTTGCTTCGGGTTCTTAGACTTAATATCAATCTTCGTTAGACCAACAAAACATTTTCAAAATAATTATTAGATATTGGAAAACAAAATTTGAATCATTTCAAGTATCAACTAAATGAAAAACAGCTGAAAGTTGTTTCGACAGTTTTGGTAAAGATATTAACTTTTTTTAAAAATAGCGCTACACTTACTTCTTAAGACAAATGTACTTACTTCTTAAATAATAAAATTCTCAATTATGTAAGAGGAGAAATGAAAACATATTACAGCATAGATTATGCTTGTTATAATGGTGTTGATGAATCTGATAATGATATTTGTATAAATTTTCCATTACATTTCTAAACAATATTCGTGAAGGCTTACAACCACATTACCTTAAATTAAAAATTGGAGCAATTGTTTTGTCGATACGAAGTTTAAGTATAGTTGATGGCTTATATGTAACGGTACAAGATTACAAATTACAAAATTACTAACCTACAATATTGAAGCAAAAATTTTAACTGGAGAAGAAATTCAAAAAAAAGTTTTTATACCAAAAAAACTAATACAGGAAATTCATCATCATTGCCTTTTATTTTATACAGAAAACAATTTCCTTTAATCGTAGCGTTTTCAAAGACTATCAATAAATTTCAAGGTCCAAGTAATAATAATATTGGATTATATTTTAAAAAACCACTGTTTTCACATAGTCAATGATACGTCACGTTATCAAGATGCAAAAATAAAAATAAAATTTCCATTCAAAAAGAATGTGATAATAATTAAGAAATAGGAAATATTGTTTAGAAAGAAATTTTTGACGTTAACTAATCGAAAGTAGATAAAAAAAATTAAACTCCTTTAAGTAAAGAGTAAGTGGCCAGTAAGTACCCAGGGTCACTTAGTTCTTAGGGTAGTTAAGAATAGGTTCTTAAAATAATAATAATCAATGTTTAATAAAATAAGAAAGTGGTCAGTTAGTAGCCAGAGTCACCTGATGAAAGGCGTTTATGTTATTAATTGATGTTTCATCAATGAACAAAGTGGCCAGTAAATGCATTGGGTCACCTTGTGATACGTGTTTGTGTTGTATTTTTATTTTATCTTACTAATCTATAAAGCAAAGTCCTAAGAACCATTGTAACCGCTAGTCACGAAAACTGCTGAACCGATTTTGCTGAAATTATGCATCCCAATGCTTTACACTTCCTAGCTGATTTACGTATAGTTTTATCTTGAGAAAGTTAATGACAATAGCAATAAACATCTCAAAGTTTTGATAAAACATGCTAGCTTTTCACTTTAGTTCAGTAGGATCTGGTAGGTGGCGTAGAAGTAAAATCGAAGTTACCTGCAATAGAGGTAAGTGGATCTGGTGCTAAAATCTCCAAGCAAATTGCCTATTACACGTTCACCAGCAGTGCATTAAAAATAAAGTTATGAGTCATGTTGCTGAATATCTCGGATACCGGCTACACTCTCCTTCTATGGACGAGCAACTTACGTCGAATTCCATCATGAACCACCAAGATTAACAAATTTCACGAAAAAATAGGTGTTCTGATCGCCAACGTCTTCAACGTAGTACCAAAGACGTCTAGTCAGAGCTCATTCTTCCAACTAACCTAATGTTACCAGAGCAGACTTTGCTACAATACCAAGCTAGGAAAAATAACCCTAAAGAGTTCAAGCAGCCACATCGGCGGGTAAGTTTATCAGCCACCTCCTCAGTGGTTCGTCCCAAAGGCATACCCACAGAGGAGGTACTCTCCAGGCCTACTCCCTTGACCAACTGTTCACGGTTAGTTATCCGGGAAACGACCCAAAGATTAAATATTCCTTAGTTAGCGGCGTACCTCCCTCCAGCACGGTCACCGTACGCAGAGACTCCGAGAGTCAAGCTACCTGCAACCAGCTTTCGATCATCAAGAATAATCATAAGAAATGTCTGGAAGTACTACCACTGGTCCTTTTCAGGGCAATCATCAATATTAACGTTCCTTTATTAACCATTAATCTCATCGGTTTTCTTGAGGACTATGTAACGTTAAATTACCTTGCCAACAAATATATTTTTTAAAACATTTCTGGCCACTATTACATCAAGTCGGTCATTTACTGGCAGACGTCACAAGCCAAGTTTTTCGCCACTAGGATGAATACCTCGACTCTCAACATTCCTTAATTACCCTCTACAGTCTAAGCATTTAAATAGAATATCCGATCCTCTCCGAGATCTACCCTGAACGAACCTAACAGTAAAGCTACAAAAGAAAAATAAACTTAAGAAAAGAGGACAATCTCTAGTAGAATTCACTGTTTCAGATTGCTACATGGAGCAAATGTATACTGTATTCATGCAGCAAGAACAGAGTGGTGCTGTAGCATAGTGGACTAGGCATCTGATTGACACGCGGAAGTCCTGGATTGAAATCTCAGACGATATGCTAAAATATTTTTCTTAGGATAACCAATATTATCGTTTCTTAATTATTAGTAGATAATAGTACGTGATCCATATAAGACATAAAACAAAATTATAAATCGAGTGACGTCACTTAACGGGCGCAAAAATTTGAAAGTGAAATTAGACTCAAGAAACTTTAAAATCAAACAAGTTAAGTAGAAACCTTCAAGATCCAAGACCAAAAAAATTTGTCACCATGTCAACATAATGTTACGGAGCGAAAAAACAGCCCCTTAAGCAATGAGGTCACTGAAGACTATTTTTGTTAATTCACTAAGATCCCATCTAACTATCACTAGTCCGAACGAAGTTTAGCTTCACGAATAGGTCAGATAATTTCTACTAACCTTGCAATGCTAATTTTTTTACGAATGATTAAATTTTTTATTTTTTTATTTTTTTCTTTTTTTTTGTCTCGTTGCAAGCTTGTAATACTACTTGTATACCAAAATAGTATAGGCCAGTTTTATCCCAAATTTGGCTGTGTTATCTCATTTTTTTCTTGCTTTTACCTCTAACGTAGTGCCTGGAAGGGGCTCACGCTGACACACATATCGAATCTACTTGGTTTCAGATTCAGTTCTTGTCCGTTGTGCATGTACGCACTAGTATTGTCGTGTACGTGGCCCCCTTTTTTCGGCACTTTAACGTTTACGAAAGCTCAAGTTTACGTCAAGCGCTGATCTCTGCCCACTCCTTGGGCAGCAGTAGGCCACGCCGGCTCGTATCTTTTGAAGCATGGCAAGCTTCGCCAGAGTAAGAGACTTTCTTGTAGCAACGAGTATCAACATCGCTCCAAGGGTCAAGCCATTTTATCCCACCTCGTCCAAATTCACCTGTGTCTATCTAGCCCCACAGAAAGTTTCTAAGTATCATTTCCATTACAATTTTTTTAATTTGAGAAGTCCACTCGTCAAGCAAATCGAGTTGTATATTCTGCAGTGCAAAAGATTACCACATCGTGTTTAGTTAAAGTTTTTTTAAATTTGTTTTGGTCTCGCCAATTGAATATCGTGTCACGATTCTTCCTTGCGGTAGCGACTTAATTCATTGTACGATTCTTCAACTGAATAAATCATTTGTTTTTCTGATCAGAGTAGTAATTCAAATGTTGTTTTATTTCGTAATTATTACCTGAAAATCATTCAAATAAATTTTGTTAAATTTTCATGATGTCGATGGATGACGAAAAAAGGGTATACACATTTGCAAACGTGATTCAAGGCTCGGTTAGCTCCAGAGTCTCAGCTGACCGAGCGAATCATAGCAATATCAACAATAGTAGTAAGCGGGAATTTTAATGTTAACTTTACTTCCAAAAATGCTGTACCATTCATTGAATTTTTGTAAAAAAAATTTCACTGAAATATAATTAATAAACCATTGAAATCGACGATCAGATATGAAATAATCATCGATGCTGTCTTTGATCGTTATTAGGATGAAGTCAAATCATTAATTTAGATTTTGTATATTTTTGATCACAAGCCTATAGTTACTACTGTTAAAGGCTAAAATGAGTTTTTACTGTCAATGACAAATCGTAATAATAAATAAGAAGTATTAAATTTTGTATTTTTTTAAGAAAATAAGGTTTACAAGTTATTACCAAAAAATTATACAATCTAAAGAACGAGTTTTCTTTATAAAAATCTCAATGAAACTTTGCTTCGTTCATGGGTCTCACGACCCAAAGTTTTTTTTAATTAGTAGTTTTTTATTGCAAGAAGTCGCATTAGTAGACAAAAAATTTTAAGCAAAAGCATTTTTCATTACATGTAAACACACTAAGGTGCTGTATTTAGATAGTCTCGGGTAAAGTCGAGAGGCAAGGCCACTAGTTAATTTATAAAGCTGCTGGTAAGCGCCCCAGGTTACCTGTTAATAGATGCTTCGGATATTTATTATATTGTCATTAATCAATAAATTGGGCATTACAGAGGTTTAGGAGTATTATTCAGAGCGGCGAGGAATAGAGAGTTCTCCGGCCCATGCAGATGAATCCCGTTCACCGCGTATATTCTCTCGCACTCGACAAACTTGACACTGTACGACTGTAATTAATTACATTTTTTAGAAATGTCTAGCAAGGCTTAGGTGTTGTATGTCGAGCATTTTGTACTAGGATATCTATAGAAATATTTTTTTTAATTCTAAAACATTAATAATATACCCTCATTTCAATTGAAAGGCAACCTAACCTTGTTTTTTTATAAGAAAGCATGTTTAACTTATTTTTTTTTAATTTTATTGACAACCACAGTATACACAACATACAGAGCAATAAAAACATACAAATTATCTTGCAGGTACATTCAAATACCTGTTCCCAGGCTGATTTACCTTAACTTTAGTAACACTGTATTAAAAAACCAGGGGGGATAAATGAGTCATGGGACCCACAGTAAGAACGTACTGTATTTATGCACGACGTTCTCACGAAGTTCAACCATCGTGAGTACTAAACTATTTTTTTTTTTTTTTTAATTTTATTTGTTTTTCAAGTTTTTGTTTAGTGAACTACATGAATGCAGTACTAACATTTGTAGAACTTCGTTCTTCCTATGGATCTGGTAACCCCCTTGTTACCTGAGAATTTGTGTTTTTATACTCATGTCATGTTTAAAGAACTTTGTTTTTACCGCGGGTCCCATGACCCATTTATCCCCCCTGCTTTGTTGTTTTAATTCCCTTTATATTTTATTCATTTATTTAATTTTTTGTTTTCACTTCTTTTTTAATAATATTTCGTTTATTTCCTTTTTTTTCATTTTTTTTTTTCATAATTAATTTTATTACTTTTTTTTTTTCATTCCTTTGTATTTCCTTTATTTCATTTTTTTTTATTTTCTATTTATTTTTATTTTTTTTTATTTCCTTTACTTAATTCTTTTGTTTATTTTTCTATTTAATCTTATATTTTTCATTACCTTTTTTTGTTTTTGTCATTTCTCGTTTTTTTTTCATATTTCATCTCATTATTTTTTAATATTACATTTTATTTGTTCATATTTCATTTCATTTCATTATTATTTTTTTTCATATTTCGTTTTTTCATATTTCATTTCTTTTTTTTCATATTTAATTTTATTACTCATTTTTTAATTTTTTTTAATTTTTTTTTTTAGATGTATTATTTAGAAAACAAATACATAATTTATCATGAATTGAATGTATTATAAGTGAATGTATACAAAAATGGAATATTATAGTTACGAACTATACGATAAGTACAAGAAACCGAGTTGCTATAGTCGGCAGCGCTCGTAGCAGAGTGGGTAAGGTACTGGACTCATATGCAGGAAGTGGAAGGTTCAAATCTCTGAAGTGGAAAGTGTTTTTTTTTTTTTTTTTTTTTTTTAAAGAATTGTAAAAAAAAAAATTTCTAAGTTAACGAAAACTTATTGTGAGAAAATAAAATTAAAATTTGTTTCAAAATTAATTGCTTGGGAGTGTGAGGGGGAATAGTGGGCAAAGGTGTGCAGAAGAGTAACACGGCACGGTTGGCAGATATACATATATAGTGGGGGGAGGGGAAGTGTGTAGAGAGCAGTAGGTGAAGGGGACGGGGTAAGGGGTGAAACTTGAGAGGAAAAGACTTCGGGTAAACCACTTCCGTTTCAAAAAACCTGTCGGTTTTAAAATTCCAGCCCCCCGAGTACGCGACATAAAGAACTTCGTTCTAAAAATAATAAAATAAAAATCTTATAACCTATTAACTTTAAAATAAGGAGCCAATTAGGCTAACATTAATAAATCAAAATAATATGATGTTCTTCAGAAGAGTTTGATATAGTATAATTAGTGATCTCATTACTGTTAAGATAAAATTTTTATATTCATAAGAGCTTATTAGTGCAAATCTCTTTTTTATTTTATCTAGACAATGTTTTTTGTAGTATTTAATAGTTTGAGATCATTTTTCACCTTATTAAATAAGCTTACTGCAAGTATGTAACGGTATTCATAACTTACAGTTTTTGTTATCTTTAGTAATTGTATTAGTTTATTTCTAGTTATACTATCCGAAGTCTTATATTGTTTCTGTAATACACTGTGATGAAATTGAATGAATTCAAAATCAAAAAGTTGTTTCACAGATAAAAGTTTATCTATTATATGTATATTCTTACTTACAATTTTGACAAGTCTGTTTTGTATTTTCTGTACAACACTATTATGGGTAATATACGCACCACCCCAACACTTACACAATAGCTTATTATGCTGTGAAAGAGAGAAAAATATATTCTTTTTATTGTATCGCAATTCATGCATTTAGAGATTTTCTGGAATACAAATACTAAATACTTAATTTTTTTAAAAATATTTTTAATGTGTTTGTCTTAATTAAAATCAAAGATTAACCCCAAATACTTTCAATATTCAATCCTTTTGTCCATTTTGCAAGTATTATGTCGTATATAGATAAAGTATATAATGAAGTATTATATCATATATAAATTGTCAATACTTATTAATTGTTATCTCAAAAAATTCCCTGTTAAAAAATCTTGAAAATTCATGCACTTTTAATACACTCTAATACAACATACATTTTTTGTTGCTCGATAATATATTTTTGACTTTTCTCCTAAACTTCTTTTACCGTTTCTTGTTACTTTGTTATTGTTGCTTATGTTATAAAAAGCTGTACAAATAATTTCTTTTTCCCATAAATGGTTTCCCAGGTAAATGCTTTACTATGAATTATTTATTAAAAATTAAACATATATTTAAAGTATCATTTGTAAAACTTATTTCAAGTTTAAGGTTATGTGATTTAAGTTGTTACGTATACCGGGATGAGATTTACAGCTTGAGATTTTGTTATTCAGTTTTACTACTCTTAAAGTAGCCACTAAGCACACGCTTACTTTGGCCACTAAGCGTTAGTTCTGACAGTGATCTGTATGTTGAAATGGTCAAATTTTTTCAAAATTAAGCCTCTCCCAAACAGCATATCCAATTGACGTTTTTTTTTTTTTTTTTTTTATTTTATAGCACAATCCATTAAATATACTAAAGTTTCTTATTAATATAACAATAGCATATACTTTTAAATTTAAAACATGTGGCAGTAATCCTCCATGTACATTATTTAGAGTTCTTATAGGAAAAATTGAGTTTATATATTCATCAGTGCGATCATTACCTTTATTTTTTGTATAATCTATGCTGTAGTAAGTTTGTTCTTTTCCTTTAATAAAATTCAAAACTATAAAAATCAAATTATTTGTAATAAGTTGTTAGAATTACTTTGTTTAGGCAGCTATTTATTTAAAAACGTTATCAGTTTTGCCCCTGTAAAATTTAAAAAGATTTTATGGTTCCATTTGCAATGTTCATTAACGATAATGAAAATTAAAAATCTGTACGCATATTATTTCTCATCATAATCTTTACATGATTATTCAACAAATTTGAAGATTTTATTTAAATGTAATAAAGTATTATTTGGTTTATCGTCTTTTGAATCTTCAATAAAAAATTTTTGCAATGGTTCCCAAATAGTCTTAACGCAAACGTTTTTAGATATTAAAAACCATGCAAGAAATTTTTTCAGTTGATATGGCAGCATAACGTTTTATATATTTGAGAGTTGTGTTCAAGTAAACCTAAAAAAAACGCAATATCTTTAAACTTACTGTAATGAATGTTGTCAACTGTTTTCAAACTTTCAAAAGATTCAGCTCCACTCACGCGATTTAAAATTAATTTTTTGAAAACGCTCAGAGTCCTTAGGTGACTCAAAAGTTAGTTGCTCTATTGTTTAATTACGTCTAACCCTTTTTCTTTTAACTTAAGTTCTTACCGTTGAATTGAAACAGTTATATTCTGGAATATTTACGTGTGTAATTTTTTTTGCGAAACTATCTACATTATTTAATTCAAATGAAGCCATTAATGCTGTTTTAGAGTTTTATATAGCTTTAAACATATTGTTTTCTTGTTTTTGAACGTTTTTTCGTTTATTTTCAATGTGTACTGGTAAGTTTAATACAGAATTACTACGTCCACATAGAGGAAACTCTTGCAGTCACCGTGCTGCTTTCATAGGGCTTAAATAGCGGCCATCTACATACTCTGATATTTCATAAAAAATTTCTGTATCGTTTTTTTTATCACTCGTATCTGTTTTCGTTGTTTTACACAATGCTCTATTTTCTCCCTTATGAATATAATTAAAAATATACTTTATAGTTTGAATAGCTCCACAATACTTAAAACTAATGTAACAATTATATTTGATCAACAAAATGTATTGTATGGTACTACCATTGAATTATCAACCAAAAACTTTTTATTACTATTTTTTTATTCTGTACATGTGATTATTACATCTATTGTCACTTCTTTTAAGGTTTGGGTATCCATTTTTTTTTAAAACAGTATATTTAGTAAACTGTTTTGGAAACTTGTTTGAACTAAAGACTGTACGTTACTGTCATTGATTTTCAAACAAAAATTTTTTATTACTATTTTAACTATTTTCTTGTTATTATCACGTCTTTTGTAACTTATTAAATATGTAAATTATATATGTATCAAAGTAAATTAATACAATTTAATGTAAACATAAGGTTTTTTAGCTATAATTAAATCATAGTGGGTAGCCTGAGACAGGAACCGGAGAGGGGCCAAAAAATTATGAAGGGGCAAAGGAGAATCTGGAGAGAATAGAATTTTTTTTATTGGCTTGAAATAAGAGAAAAAAATTACGATTTTTACATTACTTTAAGAGGGGCTCGAAAGATATTCCTCAATTTTGAGGGGTGGCAAAGAGGGGTGAGGGGGGCGAGGGAAAGTGGAGACTGAATTTATTCTGACAACTGTATAATACTAGCAGCCCCCCATCTCGGCTTCGCCCGAAACTTACTAAATAAAACACCGTAGTGTGTTGACACGTAATGTGAAACGTTTTCAGTTAGAAATTTAATAAATATTCCTGACACTTCTTAGAACGAAAATCTTATTACTAAAAACATATTTGTTCGCAATCCATACAGTTTATTTGATCAAATAATAAGCAGTAAAAATTAAAAAAAATATAATCATGCAGAAAAGTATCGTGCGTTCCTTATGCCATAAAATAATCGTTGGACATAAGGAGCGGTTGATTATCAGTTTGTCCCGTGTAATTTTCGAAAAGGGCTATTTTTTAAGGCTGTTAAGATTTTGAACTCCTAAAAAATAAATATTGAAAAAAAATTTTTTTTTCTTATCTCAAAACCTTATAACCACAGCAACAAAGTCCTGGAGTTTAATCTCTACATTTTTTGTTGCCACAAAAATACAAATATATTTTCTACTTACTTAAAAATCTGAATTGAGATCTTTGAAGATTTAAGAGACTACTGTGAGGGTAAAATGAAAAGCTGATCTCTCACGTAATGGATTCTTTATTTGTCGATTTTAACGCTGCTGTTCCAATCTCGATAAATTTTCTGCGTCAGTTGCTTGACGCCTAAAATTGTATTAATAAGATACATTTAAAGTTTTCCTTTCAATTCACCCTCTTGCGACTTTTGGCATGCTTAAGATTTTTATGACCCCAAAAGGCTGTTTTCTGTCAACTTTGTTAAGTTCTAATATATGAGTTGGCAAGGTAGTTAAACATCCGATGGCCCTAAAAAAACGGTGAGCCTCTTAAGTAAACTCTTTCTTGACAGAAGTTGACAGCAATTAGGACTGCCTGGATACCTTTGGGTGATCTTCTCTGGCCTGCTGTTAAAGCCTCAGACTGATCGGGAGAAAAATTACAAAGTCCGAAGCTTTGGAGCTAGTTGTAAAGGTCTTTCCCAATGTCTCCTGGTATAACGTCAAAAACGTTGGTGTCTAAAGCACCTTTTTTTCCAGACTCAGTTGTGTTGGTGATCTGAGATGAGGAGATTGGTTCGTGATACTTACCCGTTGGAGACTGTCCCGTTGGCTCAACTTTTTTTTCCCTTCATAGCTGTTAGGTTCGCCCAGCGCAGACCTTGGAGAGGATCAGTGATTCTTGGTTAAATGCTTAGAGTCGAAAGGGTAATATAGGGTCGACGGTCACCAGGGTTTCCAGCCTTGCGACGAACAACTCTGCTCGTGACGTCTGCCAGTGAATGACTGACTTGGTTTAATAGTGGCCAGCTTTACATAGTCTTTTAGTCGACGAATAATGTTTCCGGAAATGGTAGTAAAAATGTATTTGTTGGCAAGGTAGTTGAAACTTTGGTGGCCTTTGAAAGAAACGATGAGATTGAAGGTTAAGTAGTGAACTTAAATGCCTATATTGGCCCTGAAAAAGGCCAGTGATGAAATTTCTAGTTATTCCTTATTATTATGCTTGATGATGGAGAGCCAGCTGTGGGTAGCTTGACTCTTACCCTCGGAGTCTCTCTGTACGGAGACCGTTTATGAGAGAGATATACGCCGCTGATCAAAATATATCTCGTCTTCAGGTCATTGCCCGGATAATCACCGCTCGTCGTTAGTCAGGAAAGTAGGCCTGGAGAATACCTTCTCTGTAGGTATACCGTTGGAACGATCACTAAGAAGTTGGGCGTTGTGGCTGCCCATACTCTTCAGGGCTGTCTTCCCTGGCTTACATTTGTAGTAAGAAATTTTCTGACACCACCAGTCCAGATAGTGGTATGGCCACATAACTCTGAAGTGTTGGAGCAGGATGTGCTCTGGCTAAACACGTCTCCTGGTAGTCCGTCGGAGACTTCATTGGTTAGAATAAATTTTTTATTGGTGGTACTTGTCAATCCTGCAGGTTCAGGGTGAAAGTAGACCTAGATCACTTGCCTATTAGAGAAGAGCGTCATTGGTAACCGGGATACCCAGCTGCACGACTATCATTTACATTTTAGATGCAGCTCGATGAACTGCCAGTAGACTGTAGCAGAAATTTTTGCGACGCGCTGGCTTACTATAACCACACTTATTTAATTCTGTTGCAGGTAGCTTCGATTTTGTGTCAACGCCACCTAGTGGATCCTACTGAACTAAAGTAAAAAGCTGGCGTATTTTTTTTAAACTTTGAGCTCATTTATTGCTATTGTTATTAAATTTTTTAAGATAAAAACCATACTAAAACTATCTAGGAAGTGTCAAGAATCAGTACGTAAAATTTCAGCCAAATCGGTTTCGTAGTTTTTGCGGTTAGCAATTACAACGGTTTTAGCGACTTTGCTTGACATGTTAGTAAGACAAGACATATCTTACAATGTTTAAATCTATTAATAATGCAAAAAGTCAAGGTCAAGTTTGTCATATGACACCTAAATCTGTTGTAAGCAATTCTGATGATAAAATCATTCTTTTAGTCATTTAGATATGAGATGATGACTTCATTTCTGTAGAAAAGCGTTTAAAATCGAACCCAATTTTATCCAAGCCACATATTGAAATAGTAACACAAATAATGAAACAAAATTCATGTGCAGAAAAATACAAATATCAAAATTAAATTGCAAGTATAGAACCTCTTCAAAACTATAAAATTAACTTTTTAAAAAAAACATTACAATATAAATTATCAGTACAATAAACTTGTAACAGGAGAATGTGGAGCTGTAATCGTTTTAAAATCAGAAAATATTGAATTTTATGCCTCAAAAATACATCCAATCATTGACTAAATAGTGTACTAATCCACACATATTTATATAAATTATCACAGCATGTCCATCCCATGATTTTTCCTTTACTTTACTCACAAGTAAATGTAGAACAGAGCGCTTGCTATACGCAAAGAAAATTGTATAAAAGCGCAACATCTCACGTTGTCTTAATAATATTTAAATAGAACTTTTTATCGACTAAGCAATTCGATTTTCAGTCCTATACTTTATGCTGAAAGATTAACGCAACTATTTTTTTACATGCATATATTATGGTAGAAAGCAAAAGAATGAATTTTTATTTTTATATTTAAAATGGCTCTAATAGGTATGAAACAATATTGATACATTTGTCATCGTATCAATAGGCACATATATATATATATATATATACATAGATGGTGGCACTTTTATATAAGCAATCTCAAAATCATCCTTACATGCCCTCTCACGATATCAAATATACTGATGATTCATAATACAAATTCACATAATTTCTTTTTCAAGAAATTTTCGTAGAAAATAAATTAGAGTAAGAAAAACATTATTCCCGTAGTATGAATTTTCAGTACATTTGATATCGAGAAAGTGCATGTATGAATGATTTTAAAAGTGCTGGTATGAAAGTTCCGCCATCTACATAAATGCGTCTATTTATACGATGATAAATAGATCAATGCTGCTTGTCTACCTATAAGAGCCATATTAAATTTTTAACTTATCCACAAGCATTAAAGTCGTATACCTATTCATAATAATCGAAAAATATTAAGGCTTAAATGATGCCAAGGTGTAATAGATCATATGATGCGTAGTGCATCAAATCCCTAAAAAAAAATTTTAAAGAATAAAGTAAGAAATATTTTGATTTTACATCCAACATTCATTAAGGGTGCAAGGTATATACAAAGATGTTACCAAGATGCCATAACAATAATGCGAAAAATCAGAAAACCCGATTTATTTTTTCTTGTTACATACAATCAAAAATGGAAAGACATAAGGAATGTTTTGAAAAATTTTCTTAAAGATACCACTCCTAATAATAAATCAAAAATTACTCTCGGATTATGTCATACAAAATTAAAATTCATGTAAGATTATATAAGCAAGCAAAATAGTTTTGGTAAAGTGATTTCGTACCTAAACACACTTGAATTTCGAAAAAGAGGCCTGCCAGACTTCCGTTATTGGTAAATTGCACCCTAACAATAAATAATTTACTACTACAGATATTGAGAACAATATTTCAGCAGAAATTTCACTTGATACAAAAGTATCAACTGTTAATCATACTTTCGTATAAAATACGCCATTATTTACGAAAACAGTAAAAAATTATTATTACCAATGTAAACTTCTAGAATTAGCACAGATGTATTATGTTAGTAAAATTGTCACCTGAATGATAATTTCATTATATACTGTTGAGTAGGATTCTATGGTCTTGGGGTGCGCACGAAGTAAATAGTCGAGGAACTAGTATCAACGTCTTTATTTATGCAAAAACGAGAGAAAAGCGCCTCACGTGTGTACGACCTTCGTCTTCGCCGGTTCCAGCCAGAGATACCTCCTTTCAGCATCCTATCTGCTTATCGCTTTACTCTCTCCGACTACGATCATCTGTAGTAGGCCCCAAAAGAGGGGGCGCACGTAAGTGTAGCTATGATATCCGCACCGCTATCGTCCCCGATGGCGATTTTCTTTTTAATTTGTATCTTTGTGTTAGAGTCATGTTCGTGTAATGTTGTTTATATTGTATGTGAGATTTCTAACATAGGAGTAAAAAGGTGGAGAGAAAAAAAATTGTCCTTGTTTCTCCTTTACACAAATTCGCTAAATTGTTTTTTTTTTGTGTTAACATTTATTGTTTTTGTTTACGCTCTTCTCTCTTTATAATATAGTGCATTATTGCAAAATTCTTATTTATAAATTCATAGAGTGTAATAATCTTGAAGTTACTTCTACTAGTTATTAACTAATTATTTAATCCCACTGTAAGTTTTTCATGTTAAACTTTTAAAATATGGCATTACAGTATGTTATAATGTATTGTATAATATTACTTATTCTCTTACTGTTGATTCGATCATTCTTTTAATGTTTTTATTTGTGTTATTGTTACAGTTGGCTGCGCTACGAGCCTGTTAGATATTTTACATCATGCATTTTTTTGTTTGTAAATATGGTAACTAAATTAAAATACACAAATATAACCTAGATTTATGTATGTATGCAAAATTTAATTAAAAAATTTTTTTTTTTATTTTTACATGTATGTCCTCTTATGCGCGAGGACGTTTCATATTGTCAGCTGCCAGAGGTGCACTTCTGACCGCTACGCGTACTTGGTTTTGCGACGCAACTGGTCTTTGTATGGTCTGTACTATTATTGGTTGCGCTGTCACTGCACCCGCCGCTTCATCTTCGCTTCCGGAACGGTTTCTTCTACCTGTAAGCATTCTAGCCAAATTTAGTATTAAAGGGCCCCACATTTTAGAAACCCGAACGACCCCGCTGCCATGCCTAAAGCTATTTCTGAAGCCATCCACCCGTACTCTTCCCAGTTGAAAAATTTTTCTTCCGTTTGACCTACTTCACATACCCTTTGAACTATGTCCTCTAGTTTAGTACCGATCGTTAATTTATCTTCGGGACCGTGATCTTGGCTACCAAGCTCCTGCAGTGCGTCTCTTTCTATTACTATTTTTATTAGGTTCAGCAACTCGTCTCCTTTTGTTCCTTTCATCTCTTGTATAATCTTTTTCAAGTTCAGAGTCGGGCCCTTCAGATTAACGACGTGACTCTCACCTTCCTCCTGACCCGGTTCAAGTCTGGTTTCTGACGCTTGGGCAGTACAGTCTTTTGCCAAGTCTATTACTCCAGCGTGGGACACCTTTATCGTCCCATGTTTGGTGTGCTCGCATTGAACATGTACCTTTTCTTCCCTTCTAGTACTAAACGCATGCTGATTTTTTGCGTGGAGTCGAGTCCAGTACGCCCTGTTTAATTTTGCTAAGACGATCAGACACTCCTCCGGGTTGTTTATTGTTTTTCCTAAGATAAGTCGTATCTCGCATGGGTGATCTTTCTCCACCTCTTGCGTCGGTTCTATTTGTGCGCATACGTTTATCTGGCCTGATTTTTTTCATTGGTCGACCGCTTGTCGGGATATCGGAGCGAACCTTTTTCCGCTCTTGCTACTTACTATATATTCGTACGTCGGTTGTAGGTATGCTACCATGTTTGTTATGTTAAGCCCTTCTTGCTCTACTGGTATCGGCGTTATTCTAAGCAGGTCTAATTCTTCCTGCGTTACCATCGGTATTTCAACGTGATATATTACTTTCCTATTAAGTGCTACTGTCGCTATTTCTGCTATTTTCTATACTCTTTCCTCTGTCGGTGTGCCCTCATCTCCCGGAATCCTGAGATCCAGCCTGAACTAACTTACTAGTATTTCTGCCCCCGATATCGTTTTTAAGGCTGCTTCCGGTAGATGTGATACTCCTTAACTTGCCAAATAAATTATATCCGTTGCTGTTTCAAATTTCGCTGCTAGTTTATCGGCCAGCTGCTTGAATTCTTAAATTATCTCTGGCATTCTATCATATCCGCTTACCCAATCTGCAAACATTTTAAGCCCTTCTTCTTTAACATCTCCTGCTTTATCCTCAAATTTTTTTATTATTTGCAGTCTTTGTTCAGGATCACCGAACGCTGTGACTTTTATTTGTTCTTTGAGATATTTCGTTATATCGGTTGTACTTGTCAAATTTGATTCCCTTAACTCCCGTATCTTATTCTTGTTAGATTCCGATATCTGCCCCTGGAGTACCTGTACTGTCTCTACTTGGCTGCGAACTTCCTGCCCTACTACAGCTCTGTACGCTGTTTCGACACCTTGCAGCGCTTTTATGGTCTTGTGAGTAGCCATTCTTATGCAATTTCTGCAGGCGTCTTCTTTGCTTATTGTTACTCTGCATTTCCATTCCACCTGCTTGCTTGCTCTCACAAATGCATCCGTTTCTCTGATTCTTTGATCCCAATCTACATACCCTATGATTTTCCAAGTAGACGCAACTGATTGGGCCTGCCCCAGATTTTCCACTAATATCCCCGGATTCTTCTCGAATAGCTCTACTTCTCCCGGTTGCTTTCCTATCGGAGTGGCTTCCCCCCTAAAACATAGAATATATACTTTCTTTTATGATACCTACATTTCCCTTTTTGTAAATTAACTCCTAGATTATTTGAGAAAAAAGGAGAAATAAAGTAGAAAAAAAAAAACAAATTCCTCGGAATGTCGCTATTGTACGGCTCCGGATTACCCCCTCTGAATCCTAATATTTCGTACCCGCAATGTCAATCTCTGAAACAATGATTCTTAAGGACGGGTAAGATCGAACTTTTGCAAGTCAAGTTGGGAATGTGGCTCTACTTGTACATGTTTTTTTTTCCTTTATTTTTGGATTCTTTTATTCTCTACATTTAACTTATATTTAAGGTGTGCTTGACCGAGGTGTATGTATGCGTATATGTGTGTATGTATATATACAACAACCTATCCTATGCGACAAAATTATCGTATTCTGTCTGTCTATCGGCACGTTCGGCGCTGTGAGTCATTTACAATAGGAAGACGCATGTGGTACTGCGGATCGGCAATTGTCACACATGCTTTCCCTGTAAGTTTTCCTCGTTTTATTATTCCCATGCTAATTTTCCCCTTTTCTATTTTCTCGAGAGGAGCGGGTAGTAAGGATTGTTGGATAGTTTGGCTTTTATTTCGTCAGTGCTTACTTTGACTTTGTCGTGTCAACTTCTCTACTTGGTTTCCAGTGACTCTTGCCTTTTCCCTTGTGTTCTCAGTACGTGTTGGATTTGGCGTTATTTTCTCTACTTTCCTCATTACGTTGTTATTTTTGTACTACCCCGCGAAAATGGCGTTTTCTTCTGTGAATCCGGTTGATTTTGTGTGCTGGCTGCGTGATTTCGCAAACCTACCGTACGATAACACTCGTATTACCGGGTTTGCGGCGGTCGACGATAGTGTATGCTCCATCCTCGAAGGTTCTGTGATGGAAGATCTTCTGAGGTGCAGCAACTGCTCACATGTGAGTATTATCCTTTTTTTTTTTTTTTTTTTTTTTAGTAAGTTTTCCTGCACCTAGATATATATGTATATATCCATTTAATTTGCTTTCTCTTACAGTACATCTTATTGTTTATTTGCCGGCGAGTGCCCTCCATCAGACGTACCCATGGGGCTCAAGTCGCGATGCTTGAGGGGCCTACAGTTCTGGCCCCTATTACTTGTCCGACCCACGCCAGTGGGCCAAAAAGCGAAAGAAATGCTCAAAATTCGTGCGTTCAATGAATTTTCAACCGAAAAAATTGATTTAGGGCTTATTTTGTTCGTAAGATGATTACCTTCAAGAACCCGAGTCCCTCCAACAGTTGTCGATAACACATATATATGTATATACACGATCAATTCCACAATAATTTCAACTTTTTTAATGAAAAACTAATAACTGAAATGAAATTGATGTTACTTCAATAAAAATCACGCCGTATACTTCCTTATATATTAAATTAATAGAAAAAAACTCGTATCACTTATATCTTTTATTTACTATTTTTTTAAACAAGTTGAAAAAAAAAATTTTTTTTATTTTGTTATTAAAAAAATCCTATTGTATTCCTGCACTTATTTACGGCTAAGAATAATTAAATAAGTTTTATTGTAAGGTTCTTCGTTTTTGTGTAAAAAATTAAATAAGTTAAAAAACACACAATCACAGATAAAACTGTACTCGGCTCATTTCATGCACTATGTTTGATTGATTGCAACTTTCAAACAAACTCAGAAAAAATATATATGTATGCACACACGCATACACACAGTAATATATGTATAAATTTTTTTTTTTTTTTTATTCATCATCGCCCGTAGACTCAGACATGGCATTTTATTACACAAGCATAGTGTTAATTAGCCACTGGTGCACCTGAGTTATGACCATATGTTTATATACATATACATACATAAACAACTGGACCAACTCAGTCACACCTATGATCACGTAGACGAAGCGTCAGAGAAACAGTTAATCGACCTTCGAGAATCAAGAGCACAGGCAAAATGGCGAGACTCGAATGGTGACCAAGCGGTCACCCATCCAAGTACTAACCGCGCCGAATGCAGCTTAACCTCGGAGATCGACGGAACTGCAACTTTACCGTTGCGCCACCGCGACCACACAATATGTATAAATATATATATATATATATATATATATATATATATATATATATATATATATATATATATATATATATATATGTATATATATATATATATATATATATATATAAGCTCTCATATACACACACAAAAATTTATATACATATTCTGAGTACATGCCTTTAATAGCTAAGAAAAATAAATCGATAATGAGTGTTTACATAGATATCTTGTACCTGGTATCCTATAAGGTATCACAGCACAATAGAGTTTGCTTCAGGTATGTTCACAACCCTGCATTTTGCATCGTGTCGTGTATGGTTAGTTGATTTACAAATCCTGTGTATAAGCCTTAAAGTTGTTTTCGTTTCGCATGAGTTAGTTATGTAACGTAACCAAAGCAATCACTTGTTATTGTCGTTACAATAACACAATGATTATTGTTAGGTGACGACTTGCATAAATTAATAAATTTTTATTTTTATTCTATTTTAGCCTGTTATATTTCATTCCCAATGATAAAATTTTAAGACTCTTTACAGAGTCATACTTAACGAGAGTCGTCGCCTAACAAAGCTGACTGTGTACTTCGTGGCTCTTGGAAGTGTCAAGTGACAACCGAAGCGAGCCATGAAGCCTAAACACATGAAGCCAGCAAGTACCGGCCCCATAGCAAGTAAGACGAAGAAGTTTTAACTAAAACTTCGTGCAAGATACATTTCTTTGCGCGGCGTTTTAGTTATGTAGCCCGCTGCCGCTCATCAAGTGCAGACGTAATAACTAATTTTATAAGATTAACCAGACGTTCCGTCTATTTTTTTCTTTTCTGTTTTCTTTTATATGTATACTAGTTACATAAAATAAAGTGACATAAAACTAATTCGAAAAGGAATTTAAATTATTATAAAATAATAAATATCAAATAAATAAATATTAAAATAAATAATTATAAATCGACGGAAAGAGGAAGTGCAGGTCATCCGAATTAATAATTAGCGGAAAGAAAGGTAAGTTAATCTGGATATTATATTCAACACTCTACTTCTTCCTTCCTTTTGATTTTTCTTAAACAAACAAATAGTTGGACTATCTGCTGTCCCACAGCCTGTGAAAGAGCGTGAGACTGTAGTCCACAGTTTTTAGTTTTTGATTTGAAGCTGAAAACAAACTTAAATGACATTAAACGTTATTTAACAATTATTTTAAGTGCTTTAAATTAAAATATACTGTTAGTATTGCATCGTAACTGCAGTTCGTCATGGGAAGAAAGAAAACGCTTGGTCATAAATTACTGACTAAGCGAATGGGAACTTGTCGACAGCGAAATTTTGAGAAAATCGATTGACAATGAACTTCGCCGAAAATTTTACAATAACATAAAGAGGAGATGGGACAAGATTCCCAAAAACAAAAAAAACTATTTGGATGTTATCAAAGTCTTATTAATTGATTTCTCGCTTGGGCGTTGGTGAAACATTTCGAATCAAAATGTATATTAATAAGTAAAAACTCAAAAGTTGGCTTTGTTTCACAATGTTTTATTATTCGCAGACAGCTGTTTCAGCAGTTACGCCATTGTCAGATGCTCGACATACACTGAATATCAAAGTCCATAAGACTTGGGCTAGCAAATGTTTTAGTTTTGATGTTGACAATAGCGGACAAGAAAGGGTAATTCTACAATCAGGTAAGAAAGTGTCAAAATGAGCTCCAGTTTATCATTACATATAGAGTATGTCTATTCGCACTAAAGCTAGGTAATTACGTGTATATATGGTGAAGAACTATCCACTTGTCAGTTTGAGTAGCAGACGACATAGCTGCCGTGACATTTTATACAGCTAAATTGGCCTTTAAAATTTTCAAAATAAAAATATTATATGTCAATATGTCCGACAATAGTGATTTCTATTTTTTTTTGTAATAAATTTTTAACAAAAATTTTTAATATTAAATAAGAAAATTTAAACTTTTTCCTTCCGAAAAATCTCATTAGATTCTCTAGCATATCTCATACGAAACAGTTCTTTCGCTAAATAATACATAATTTTTTTGTAATGTACGTATTTCAGAGCCATTAAAAATTTCCTCTCAAACAGTTGATACATCAGGTATAATTTTTTACTAGTATATTGCAATCTCTACTTATTACTGTAAACAATGGCAACTGTGAAAAAATCCTATTACGCTTAGATCATGGTGAGCTATTAAATCCAATTCTATGTAACTGAGTACATGTACAGTATGAAGTAATCCTGTACTATATATATGTGTGTGTTTGTATTTACTGCTATTTTTATCCCCTGAGGATGTTGGAAGTAATGTTACTATACTGTAATACAGAAAAAGTGAGCTCAAACTATTTTTTTGCACATTTCATGCAATGAACTTTACCTATTAAAAAAAATAAAATTTACTTGTGAATTGTTAAAATGGTGAGCTGTCCTTACTTGATTGGTTAAAAATTATGTTTGATGACATGTTTATACGTAAAAACCAAAATTTATCAAAAATGAAAGTGTAAAACTGTATTATTAAAGTTTTGAACGCATTCTGTTGATATTATTGTATAAAAATATTTTTTCCGACCAAAAACGTTCACATAGATAGCGGGTTTAACTCTTGATATTCAACTAAATAAAGACTAATGAGCTGGTACACATTGCTGTTTTAGTTGTAGTGGACATATATTTAATTGATGTATACATATATTTCAGTGTGTCTGTGTGTTAAATCAATATAGAGGTGTTTCAACTTATCACACTTTAAGGTCGTTGGAAAATAATAATTTTGTTATCGTAGTTCGTATGTACATAGGCAGAGGTTGAAAAGTTTTTATAATTAGCTATGGTACAGCTGTGTAAAAGTATATATAGCAGCTGTGTATATAAGTTAGGGGACTAATGCACGAATTTTATAACTTAAATCTATTTAATCAAAAAGTTATCACTTTTGAAATTGTTGACAGTATCTCGATTTTGTCAACTCGTTAATTAAACAATTAAAATTATTTATTTACATGTTTTCTTCTTAAAAAACGGAACAAAATATACATAAAACGATGATTTAACAACACAGAGATAACATTCAATTACAAAGATTATAAATTGTAGGTTAAATGAAGAATACGGATCTTAACGCATTTGATCTTCTAATAAAAATTAATATCATTCTAATCAAGCAATTCCTTATTTATTATTAGAAAAACATCCATCGTGTAAATAAGAAAATATAAATTATAAAATAGTATATGAATAAATTTCTTTGAATCAAATATAATTTGCTTTTTTCCAAAGCCATTTCGTAATGTAGACACAACTCTTAGTCATAGTAGTAGTAAAGAAAAACTCCAATCTTTGTAAAAAATTTACAAATAATGTTCATGAGAACAATTATATTATACAGATTCCAAGATCGGTCGCCCAAGCACATCCTTTGATGGTTTATCAACGAAAAGTCGCGATAGAAAGGTATTGGCTCTAAATGAAGTTGTCGTTGATGAAGAGTGCTATGCACTGGCAAAAAAGAAGTTAAAAATTGACAATAACCTTAGTGGTGCCAAAATATTTGATAGAATTCGTAACGTAGAAACTGCCAATGAAATTTATGAAATAATTGAGAAACCTAAAAGCAGAGACATGTCACCGGAAAAAGCTGTTTTATTAATACTCGAAGCAAATTTAACCAAAAATGCATATAAAAAGATGATATCATCTGCGAAAAAAATTGGTTACGATATATACCCGTTTTACCACAAGGTACTCATTGAAAAACCTCCCCTTTTATCGTGTAAATTGTTAATTACATTTGAAGTACAAACAATGGTTTTCAGTTTTTAACGCGGATAAATTCAATTATTGTAAAAAATTATTTATTTTTGTAAGATTACACTAACAAAGAAAGAAGCTTACCCTGAGAATATGTTCATTAGTGATAATAAATGTGAGATACCACTGCAGAGTTTATTACAGCACACAATTCAGAGACTGTTCAAATTTTTGAATATTGAGTCATGTGACAATGAAGAGGTAGTTTTACAGCTGAAATATGGGTTTGATGGCAGTAACGTCAATGGATACAGACAAAAAGGTGAGACGGGGACTGAGGTCACAAATCACGTTTTTAGCGTGTCCCTTGTTCCATTGCAGCTTCTAAATAGAACAAACAATACAGTGTATTGGAAAAACCCAAAACCGTCATCGTCCAGATTTTGTAGGCCAATCATAATATCGTACGAAAAAGAAACGACAGAACTATGTAAAGAAACGGAAAAACACATCACACGACAAATAAACGAATTCACAACTGTTTCCATCTGTGGGTTTTCAGTTGGTATAGAAATGATCCTGACCATGGTGGATGGCAAGATTAGTAACATAAATTAAAAATAAATACATGTAAAGGTGTAGTTTGATGTAGGTGATTTTTCGATTTATTTGTTAAAATTCTCTTCGTTACATTATCTACGATTCGTACGCATTGACCTTCGTTGAATAATTGAATCTATCAATTATTACTTTACACTTTAAATTGAACTTATGTAATTCTTGTTCATGCAGTCTTGAAGGCTTTAAAATACATAAATATATTTGTATATGTTTAGATATAAATGTGTATGTCAAAATTTTCACTTTAAATTTACATGTAAGTAATACTTGAGTTTTCTGCAGAAATATTAAATATTATTCATATTTGTCGGTAATTTTGAGTAAACGTAAGCTCAAGTCTGAAAATAAATTTTATAAATATAACAGAAAGAACATTCAATCATCAATAAACATCGAATAACACTTTCTTGTGTTAAACAATTAAGTGTTCAAGTAATATGTTAAACAAAGAAATATTTTTTGGATATAAAAAATTAGTGGTAAACCGATTTCTAAGTTGTTAGGACTGCAACTGTTTGGGTGTAGAGTATCAATATAGCTGTAAAGTGCATATTATATTTGTAATGTAATGATACTAATCGATGTATCTGTGTGATGCAAATTGTTAAATAAAAACGACGCATGCTGATAAGACATATTATCTTACATTTTTTGTTAACAAGGTGTGCAATGCATTAAAGGATTCATCGAGTCAAAGATGTTTTATCTGCAGAGAGACTATATCCAAATTCAACAATGTACAAAAAATTACAAGGTAGATGTTGATGAAAATGCTCTGAATTATGGATTTTTTATTCTTCATTTAATTATTCGACTAATGGAATATGTTTTTCATATCTCTCACAAACTAGAAGAACAAGTTTGGGTGGTAAGTACATAAATACATCATCAAGTTATTGTCGGTTTACTAAGCTTTGAAAAAAGTGAATGATGCATACGTATTAGAAGCAAAATTCTTACATTAACAAATTAACGTATTTAAGAGATTTCATTAAAAATGATTGAATATGCTTTAAATTCCACGTACCAGCAAGCACAATGAAAAACAGTTATATTATAAATGAATTTTATGTTAAAATGATACTTATGACAAATTTGAGTTTACATTAAACAAGTAACCTTTGTAATTATAAAAAGTACTCTGGATCAATTGCAATCGTTTGTCAAAATAAGTTTTGTAAATACTACGAAATCGTTCAATTAATACCTATGAAATTACTTTTAAGGAAACTTCTTGAAATTGTACAAAAATATGTTATTAAATTACTAATTAGAATTTAGTCCAATAATTATTCATTGCGATTTTAAGTCATATATTTTACACATGACAATCATAAAAAGTCGTGTAAAAGTCAATTATGATATTTAAACAATTCTAAGGATGACTCTAATTGCAGTTTTGTAATAAAACCAATTTTTTCAATTATTAATGTTAGACCATGATAAAATGAATGAACGCGTTGATTGTAACAGTAAAAATTTTATCTTTCAGTGGTATTCATTAGTTAAATGGCATGTTCAAGTTAGCTGCTACTTATAGCAATTTGAATACAATGTTGTCAAGTGTCATAATTATAAATTTTTAAAGAATTCATATTTTTCGAAAAATTTTTTTCCAATACACGGATGATAAGTAAAACACGTTATCAACGTAAGTATTAATTTCATAAAGTGAGAAAAACCGATAATACAGATGTGCTGAAAAGAAAGAAAATAATACAAGACGCTCTGAGAAAAGACTTAGGAATATTAGTTGATGCTTCCACTCAAGGTGCAGGAAATAGAAACAGTGGGAATAAGGCCCGAAAATTTTTTAACAACGTTGATACCGTAGCAAAAGTAACAGGTACGTAAATGTGATTAAAGCCATTGTATTATTTTAAAATGTAATAGTTAATTGTGATTATACGTTTTTACAAATCTCTACGTAAACAACAAGTATATATAATATATAAATTGAAGAAAAATTCTGTTCTTAAGCATGATTGCTCTGAATCGAGGAGACAAAATTATTACTTATGAAGTAACAATTTGAACTCCAGTACAGTTGTCCAAGTAAAGGTTTTGAATTTTAATAACGTGCAGTGCTTATCTTTTTAATTTATATATGTAACCTTTCTACACATTGTTGAATTTGAACAAGACCTTGAAAAATTGAAAATCCTTATTTTTGCCATAACTTTCGCAGCTTACATTTAAACTCTAATATAGTGAAGAATAGCTGTAGCATATCGTAAATAAAATCTTTTGTTATACGTTTGTATTTTAAATCTAATCCGTATGGTCTGTAAATCACAACTATAGCGAATTACGAGACCCCATTTTATGTATTGTAGATATAGTTTATTGTTCAATTGTAGCACTAGTACCTTTTATGCAAATATATCATTTTTATAAAGGAATAAAGACCGATACCAACGATTTTCAGCCAAATTTTTTTTTAGTAATGGAAATTGAAAAATTTTTCTAAAATCTTTTGCAACAATAATAAGTTGACTCAAATCAAAACAGATCATTTTTACCCCTTCCTAGTTCCTATAAGAAAAATTAAAAAGAGTAATTTCATTATTTAGTCGTTGGTGGTGCATATAAAAGCTGATGAAATTATTTACAAAATATAAAAAAATCAAGTTCTTCCGTTTATGGTGGAAATGACGTACTAATTGTGATTCAAAGTAAAAAAAATCTAAAATTTGAATTATCTATTACTTACAAATAATTTTGGCCTGAAACCAATAATCGACCCTTCTACTTTACAAAAAATCATCTATATTATATTTGTACCATTCTTAATTTCCTAATGATATTTAGTACGGAATAAAAAAAAATTTTAGGTTTTAGCTTGGAACTATTGAAACGTTTTAAAACTATTCTTGCTGTTGCATCCTCTGGACATGCTGTAAATACCAAGTTATTTGGAAAGTACTGTTTAGAAACTGCTAAATTATACGTCACACTGTACTCATGGTATAAAATGCCGACATCTCTACATGTAGTATTAATTCATGGTCGCAAGGTTATGGACCACTTATTGCTACCAATCGGAACATTATCTCAGGAGGCCTAGGAGTCCAACCACAAAAATTTAAAAACTTTTCGTGAAAAATTTTCAAGGAAGTGTTCCAAGTAGGATATTTTTTTAAATTAAAATTGTTAAGTAACTATCTCAAATCTGTAGTTGACTCAGATATAATAGTTTGATTACATAATTATTAGACAAGAACTACAAATGCAATATAAACTGTGTAACTTTTAATGAGATGATATTCAATAGAATAAATTAATTTTGTATGTGTGGCCAGTTATACCAGGAGTAGTATAAATTATAATTATTGTACCACAAGAATCATCTTTTCAAGAAAAGCAAAATAGTGCCATGCCAAACGTTTATCTAATTCAGATATTAGTAGAAATTGTGTCAATAATCACTTAATTTTTATAGTACGAAGTGCTCCATGTGCCTTCTATTTATGTTTTTTTAAAAAATAATTTACTTTTTAATAATAGAAATATCAAACTGTTTTCCTACATCATCTCGATTACGAATAATTGTGGTATTAAAACGTTGTTGGAAAACTGTGAATCATTTATTAGTTTATTCTTTGCATACATAATTTAAAATATCGTAAAACAAATTTATTTAGTAAATGTATATATACGCAACAAAGTTACAGGCTGTATTTGTGATAAAAAAGTCCTAAGAACATGTTTTTTTAGAAAATTTATTTATATGAATCTTTTTAAATATCAGTTACTCAAAGTAATTAATTTATTGAATATTTTTTTAAGGTCTAAAACAAACACTGATATAGTGAACAGACTGCTGCTTAACTCTGATCCGTTTCTTTCTTTATCACGGGGCATCCCGAAAAAAAACATACCACGCTAACGAAAGAGATGAAATCACTGCTATCACTAGATCATGAAAATAGTGACGTATGTATACAGGAAATCGACGATGATGAACATACAAAACAAAGCGATACCGGTACTTCAGATGAAGAAGATGTGGGTGATGGTTGATCGATAGAATAAAAGTTGTGACGCAATAGAATCACATGTTTAAGTGGTTTTTACGTTTGTTTCATTTATTATTTTAAATATGTCGATTATTATTTTTCTAAAAATACATATAGTACATAAGTAGTAATAATTTTTATGCAATAAAGATACTTCAATGTATCCATCCCAAACAGACTGTCCATGGAGATAATTTTAAAGCTCGCTAATAAGTCCATATTATCTAACATTAAAAATAAATGAGTTAGTATGTGTAAGTTGTATAATGAATCACTTATATGAGTGTTTTTAAAAATTTTTTGTACGTACTGTAGCATGTATCTATGTTTATGTTAGATTATTTCAAAAGTAATATTTGTATACATAAATTTTTATAAATAACAAATACCGCTCTTATAATGAAAGATGATTTAAGAAATCATATGCATTCTTTCTGTTAAGTTTATGTATGAGGTAGTAAATACCAAAAACGGAAGCAGGGAGGATTGGTAACAAAAACTTATTAAATTATATGAATTCTAAATTAACAGTTAAGTTTGTCGTAAGTAAATTATGCAGATACTTAATTTTACTGTTATTTAACAAGTTTGATCGAGGTACTTTTTTCCTAAGATATAAGTATACATAAAACCACTTGTATTCTTCAGTCAAACATCATTAAATCAGTGTTATAGTTATGTGTTACACTATTTGATACATCAAACATATTGTAGATTTTTTAACAGTTCTTCAAAATTAATTTATCCATTTATCAAGCACGTAAAAAATAACTTTGTATCACAATTCTTAATGATAATCTGATTAAAATAAGCAAAATCTAGTTTTCTACTCCGACTAAATTCCTATAAATTCACCATCTAAGATTTGCTGGAAAACATGGCATTTACAGTTAAAATGCATTTGCTTATAACATTTTACCACAGTTATCTGTACACATGCATTTTTAGCAATTGATGCAACTTTTACAAAATTTTATGATAAATTTTATGATTAAAAGCACAAATTGAAATGGCTATATCTGTTAAAAATGTTATTATAGATAGACTTTGTTTAGCTGTAATAAAATCGGGAATTGTTATCTGTAAATCAGATTTTTATTATTATCACAAAGTTTATTGAAATGTTCCAATCTATCAAACATAGTGCTTGAAATGAGCCGAGTACAGTTTTATCTGTGATTGTGTGTTTTTTAACTTATTTAATTTTGTACACAAAAACGAAGAACCTTAAAATAAAACTTATATAATTATTTTATGCCTTAAATAAGTGCAGGAATGCAATAGGATCTTTTTTATAACAAAATAAAAATTTTTTTTTTTCAACTTGTTTAAAAAAATAATAAATAAAAAATAAAAGTAATACGAGTTTTTTTTCTATTAATTTAAGATATAAGGAAGTATATAACGTGATTTTTATTAAAGTCACATCAATTTTATTTCAGTACTAGTTTTTCATTAAAAAAGTTGAAATTTTTGTGGAATTGATCGTGTATTTACATATATATATATATATTATCGACAACTGTCGGAGGGACTCGGATTCTTGAAGGTAATCATCTTACGAACAAAATAAGCCCTAAATCAATTTTTTCGGTTGAAAATTCTTCGAACGCACTAATTTTTAGCATTTATTTCGCTCTTTGGCCCACTGTCCACGGTGCAGTACGTATTACGTTAATTTCTAACTTTTGACATTGCTTTTGAGTTTCTTAGTTAAAAATTCTCCTCTTTTTTTTCTAGCTGGGAACAAAATTGGTCGTGAACCCTCACGGGTTCTTCTCTCTTCCTCTTCCTCTTTGCGAGCCGGACTGGCCCCCAGGCGCTGTGCCTCTACCTGTGCAAAGGTATAAGTACCGGGGTGGCGTTGCATGCTGCGATGTCTACTGCCCTTCTGGACGGTCGTTCACTGTCCTGTTCCAGGACTGCCGCTGAACTGCTCCTTTTCCGTCATCAGGTTCCGTACTGCGAACCCACTGCAACGTTTCGGAGCCCGGGGCCTCGTACGTCGCGCGTCGTAGCCGTCGGTCGTACGTGCCACAGTACGTTCGTCGTGGTGGTGGTTGAGATATCAGTCTCCGACCAAGACGGTTTTTCGCTGGAAGGGCGGCCTGTTATACGTATAAGGCCTCTCTTATTCGTTAGACTTGTAAGAAAACTTTGATGATCCGTATTAATTTTTCTTTTTTCTTTTGCAGGTCAAACGGGGGAGCAACGGACTGTTTACCATCGCAACGCATAATCCGCCCGCGGTTTGCACAAGCTGTAATTGTACTTCCAGCTATCGGCCCGCACCGCCTAGTCCGAATGTGTCCTCGCTGGTGGATGGGTTCCAGGACTTGGCTGTTGATCGTCTCCCTCGGGGACGAGGACGGGGACGCAGGAGGGAGCGTACTTAAGGCGTGATTCACGAAAGACAGAGAACGAGAAAAAAAATTGTAAAAAAAATTACCCCAATAATAAAAATAATGCTTGTTTTCACACATGTAAAAATAAAATAAAATTGTAGTAAAGTAAACGACTCGCAAATATTGTTTTACCTTTCTGAAGGCCCCGCGTCTTCCTGTATATATATATATATATATATATATATATATATATACATATATGAGTTTTTTTTTTACAAATTTAAGACTTAA
The DNA here is from genome assembly GCF_036245765.1 of Copidosoma floridanum. Classification (NCBI taxonomy): domain Eukaryota; kingdom Metazoa; phylum Arthropoda; class Insecta; order Hymenoptera; family Encyrtidae; genus Copidosoma; species Copidosoma floridanum. The sequence continues at coordinate 1,768,492 of NW_028321905.1, read as the reverse complement.
GACAATGTACTGAACGTTGGCCATCTTAGTAGACCAATTTTGAAAGTACTCTATAAATATAGAAAAAGTAACATTTCAAGTCCTAATAGGTACTATTTTGTAGTTATAACACAATTTTAAGCTGTACAAAAATAGTAGTTTTGCTACGAGTTTGAAAAGTCTTTGTATGCGAACCGAGAGGTTTGCGGCCCGAGCCGAAGGCAAGGTCCGTAACAAGGTTCGTAAATGAGACTTTTCGAACAAGTATCGGAAAACTGCTTTTTTGCCCGAGGAAGTACCAGCCTCCCAAAACCACCCGAGGGCGGAAAATAATTTTTTTTGCATGCACAGAAAAAAAGCTTTTATTTATTATTGAACATGATGAAATGTCCCAATTTTTGGCCACTGTCGAAAAACTTGTCCCTGTGGCCGAAACTTCAAGTCCCAATAACTGGCCAGTCGATCAAAATCACTTTCCGGGAACACACTTTTTTTCTAATTTCGTGATTAAAGTATCATTGATATAACTATTAACAATAAAATTTATATAATTTTTAAGCGTGAATATAAATAAAAAAGTTTTTTTTTATACAGCTACAAAAATTCGTGCAAATCGTAAAATTGTGATTGTGGCCAGTCTTTGGGACCAATTTTTTGGTGACCAAGTATTGGTACATTTACCTTAATATCTAAAAAAAAATTTTTTTTTTTTTCTTTTTTTATTTATAACTATATGAAATAGCGCCACATTCAACTCTTGTGTTTGCTTAGGCAATGAAAAAAATAGTGGTCAACATTCTCTTGTTCTCCATTTCTCATTGTATTTTCGCGGTGCGTCTGGGGGCCGCAAAAATTTAAGCGAATCTAGTAGTTTAATTTTGTACTCCCGTATTTCTTTTTATATTCGCATTTTCTATTGGGGCTTTTACTACGCAAGCTTTTTTTATTTCATTCATATGGGATATTCTCACCTCGCCCTTCCTCTGAAGTTTGACATTCTTTTTCGCATAATCGATGCCAGTTATTTCGTAAGGGCCCTCATATTGGGCGTTGAATTTTCAATTCGACGGCTCTTTTAACACATAAACCATTTCTCCCTCAAGGTAGTATCTCGTATTCAATTTGCGGTCGTAGTAATACTTTGAGCGGTATTTCGCTTGCACTTGATTCATTGCGGCGATGGTTCTCATCTCTGTCAGTGTCGTTGCCAGCTTATTAAAATATTCGTTCGACGTCTGGAAATTGGATGATGTCTTAAAGCTAGTAGGTGTTCTCGCTCTTTGCCCGAAAACAAGCTCATTCGGTGAGTACCCTGTACTCTCACGGTCCGTAGTATTATATAAGTGCTTGCACAATGGTAAGTGCGCGTCCCACTGATCTTCTTTCTCTACGTAGGCTTTTATATATTCGGTGAGCGTATGATGCATTCGTTCGATGGCCCCATTTGTTTGAGGGTAAAATGCCGTACTACCCATTTTGTCTATTTTAAATAATTTTGCTAGTTCATCCATGCTTTTATTCATGAAATGGATCCCTCGGTCAGATAGTAGATGTTCCGGGGGTCTGAAATATGCTATAAATTTATCGGTTATTGCCCTCACCGTCTTCTCAGCTGTTGCTCTCTTTACTGGTACAATAACAATAAACTTTATTAGCCAGTCTTGCATGGACAAAATATGTGTGTAGTTATTCGTCGATGGCTTACTGATTGGCCCGTAGTAGTCTATTGAAATTTTTTCAAAAGGTCTGCTCGGTGTGTCCGTAATGAGCAAGGCTTGTTTTGTTTTTACCCTAAGTTTTTTCATCTGACATGAAAGGCATCCCAAAACGACTTGCCTTATGTCTGGGCGCATGTTTCTCGAATAGTAGTCCATCGTGATCCTACTATATGTCTTGTTCATGCCTCTGTGCCCGCCTATTGCTGCTTCGTAGTACTCTTTAATTATTTTCAATCTTTGACTCGTTGGTGGAATTATTAATGTATTGGTGTAGAGCACCGCCGCGTCGCTAATCTAATATCTTTGAATATTTCCTCAAAAATATCGGCAAAGTACCCCCATTGGGTAAGATTAAGAATCGCTAGATCCCTGACAATTCCAATTGTTTCAATATTGTTTGCAATTATTACGTCTCTAAGAGCTTTAACACACTTCTTAATATTCAATTTGAGCGCCGCTTCCTTAAAATGCTCCTTTACGTACATGTATATAACTGTTACCTTTCCCTCTTTAGTACTTTTAGCTTCACCTACGACTTTCTCCTCGTTGTTCATGCGCGTCAGATTTATGTACCATCTTTCATGTAAAGCATCTATCATTTCCGTATTGCGTACCACTTCCGTTACCGTCATAAACGCCAAGTTTTCGAAATACCTAAAGGAATGGTTTTTAATTTTGCTTGGTTTTTGGCACAGGGGTGGGTCTTCCCCCTCTTTTGGTGCCCATGGCGGTCTCTCATTTGGCAGGCGTATTCTGCACACCGTGTATATTTCCATCAATGGAGAATGTGTGACTGTGTGAGTTTCGTTCTCACTCTCTGTTTCACATAATGCGTTATTCAATTCATTAAGCTGCCCTACCTCTCCTTCCATCGTACTTTCAGAGCTTTCGTCATCGCTGTTAGTGGGATGGTTGTCTCCTTACCCTTTTTCTACACACATATTCGTGTTCATCTCTCCGTCAGTGGAGTTTTGCTCTATTCCTGATTGACTTTCGTTATCCCTTCCCCACTCACGTTGGTTTGTTTCTCCATCTCTTTCTGGCTCACTCGCGTGTTTTTCCCGCCTTTCACAACTAATACCGTCATCGTTATGTGAATCATTTTTCGACTCGGTAATAGAATTTTGTACTAAGAGCACGTAATGGGCATTCTCGCCGTTACCTTCCAGATGCAAGTGGTCGACCCCTTCCTTCTCTGTCGCAATATAGTGCGCATAAATATAATTTTCCCGATTTAACTTAAGGTTTACACACACGTTCTTTTTGAATTCTTGCGAAAATATGTATATACATTCCCCATTTCCATATTCTGTACGTGACATTAGTATATTTTCTGTTTCTTCTGGCTCTCTACACTTTTGTAGGTATTCTGAATTTTTTAATATCATTCTCAGCTCGTCAGTCGAGAGATTAAGATTAAATAAGAATATTAGACTACAAACTAGGCAATTTTCCGGCAGGTCGTGCGGTAGTCCTGGCACTTTGAAAAGTATTTTATGAGGTTGAATGCATTCATTCGTTTCCCTTCATGTATTATCGTTCAGATTTGCCAGCCACTTATCTGTCAGCGCCGTTATGTCTGACGGTAAGTTGGGTTCCTTTACTGTTTGATTCCCCGATTCTTCAAACTGGACTCGCCTATCAATTTTTCGCAACGTTAGATCTGTTTTTTCCCTTTCCTCTGGTGGCGCTTCTTCCCCAGGTATTTTTTCATTGGGCTCCCACACGTCAATCCTCATTCCCGGCCTTCCCTCTACATCTCGCCTTCTTACGTCGATCATAACTTGCGCCCACAGTTCTTCCGTGTTTTGTGCCGTTGTACTATGTGACGTTTGTAGCGTATCACAATTAGCTATTATTATTTCCTTCGAAGGGCTCATTATTGTCGGCGTAATTGAAAAATTCGGCTTTTGTCTGTTTAATGTATCCAGTTGTCTCTTGCACAATTTTCGTTTTCTCTCCTCGATTAGTACTGCTGCTGGTGCACTCGTCGTTTTTACTCCCCTTCGAAACCCCAGTTCTTTCATACTATAACCTTATTTTCCGTCCGTCATTCCTTGGGAAAAAGGATCATCCCCTGCCGTAGCAATTAGTCTCATCACGTTTTCCACTTCATCATCTGATGTATCTGAACCTGTGTCTTCTATTTCCATATCGAGCTTATTTTCATTCTGTCCCTCATATAATTGTTTTTTTTTCCTCCCTTTTATTACATTCATAAGTACCGTCAGTGAGCGGCTCATTTGCTGTATGCTTGTACTGTGGAGTCTCTCCTTCACTTTCTTCTTCCTTCAATCTTTCTCGTGCTTGATCGGCTCTCTCCGACACTTTAATACCTCTGCCTTCGAAAACACCTTTCCTAAATGTTTCGATGCTTCCAGCTACCTCGTTTGCTTCCGTTAACTTTAGGGTGCCTTTCACTCTTCTCAACGCAATCTCGTTGCGTTGCGTTGCGTTTCGTATCTGTTTCTGTTTTTAAATTGCTAACTATAATATTCTTTCTTGGGCGACCTCTTTTTCTCACTGTTTTCTTTATTTTCCTGCTTAATTTTTCGTTTATTCCTACTTCTTCCTCAGATTCGGAATCTCCCTCACCATCAGCTTGACCATCTATTTTCGTTTCATATTTATTTCCTTTCTGTCCATCAAAATTTTGTTTTTTTCTCTGTATTTCCCTGAATACACTGTTTACGGGTCGCTCGTGTTTTAAAAATGCGCGCTGGAGGCCCATCACTATCGGCTAGTCCTTCCTTCTCCTGTTCGTCCGCCAGCTGATACAGTTCCTGGCGTGGCCACTCAGTGTTTATTTCTCCCTCTCCTATTACTGGATTTCGAGAGAGTGCGTCAGGTGCTTTGTTTGAAATGCCTGGCCGATATACTACGTCAAACTTGTAGCCTTGTAGTTCCGCTTCTAGCCTATTAAATCTTATGTCAGGCTTCTTTGACGTATGATGATATTTAAGTGGCTCATGATCTGTGACCACTGTAAATTTGCGCCCAAATAAGTACGGCTGAAACTGTTCTTTTGCAAACACGATCGCCAACAGTTCTTGATCATACGTCGGGTAGCGTAATTTGCTCCCTCTAAGGCATCGTGAAGCATATTTACACGGCCTGTCTTTCCCCAATTCGCCTGGGCTTAATATTGCTCCTATTGCGTAGTCTGACGCATCCGTTGTAACTATAAAAGGCTTATCTAGATCAGGTGCAATAAGTACCGGCTCACTACATAATGCATCAACTAGTGTTTTGAAAGCTGGCTCCTGCTGCTCTTCCCATTTGAACTCTGTTCCTTTTCTCAAGAGTTTGGACAGCTGCGCAATTTTTTCATGATTCTGGATAAATCGTCTATAATATCCGACAAATCCAAGAAATTAACTGATTTTTTTTGCATTCGTACGTCATGGGTATTTTTTGCTGCTTCGATTTTTTTGGATCTGTTTTTATTTGTCCATTTCCTAATTAATACAACGTGTCCCAGTACTTTCGCCTCACGTTTTAAAAATTGGCATTTTTTCGACTCAATTGTTAAGTTTGTTTCCGAAAGCCACTTTAAAAGTCTAATAAAACGCCTTCCGTGCTCTTCGAGATTCGAAGCAAAAACCATGATGTCATCCAAATACACTTCGATTTCATGCCTTTGGAGACCCGCCAAAGCGAGTGACATCGCTCTTAAAAATGTATTCGGAGAGTCCGTACATCCCATTGGCACTCTTTTCTACTGATAATGACCGTCTGGCCCAGAAAATGCTGTTTTGTGGGCGTCATCCTCATGAATTTCTATTTAGAAAAATTGTTGTTTTAAATCGACTACTGTAATGTATCGAGCTGACGCTAAATGTTCAAGTATATCGCTTTAGAATGGTAAGGGATGGCAACTTCCTGCAGTAATAACCTTGAGCTGCCTAAAATCAGTGACCACGTGCCAACGCTTCTCCCCGTTCGGCCCCGCATGCTTGAGTACAATCCACATGTTAGAATTGTACAGCAATTTTGAAGGCTCGACGATTCCTTACTCGAGCGATTTCTCCATCTCTTTTTTTATCTTTTCCCTTAGCGCTGGTGGATACTTACAGCGCTTTGCCGTCACGGGCTTGTCCGTCGTAGTTATGTTTCAATATATGAGTTGCTTTCAATGGTTCTCCTTCTAGGCCAAATACAAATGGATTATACTCTATGAGTTTCCAGACGTGTGATTTTTCTTCCTCGTTGCTGCTTGAAACATCAATAAGCTGAATCATTTTATCGATTCTCGCTATTTTTTCCTAATCCGACAAACGACCTAAATTGTCAGTGTTCTTGAAATCACTATTGTTTCCACCACTTGTATGATTATTTGTAACGCTTTTTCTTCTTTCTCGGCCGTTTGCCTCAAAAATTCTTATCATTACCTCATTAATGCCCTGAGCATCGTCCCCTTCGACGCTAAGTGGATCGGCCTCTCGCATCACTTCGCATTCTAATAACTCTATTTCCGGTACAGGTATGCTTATTGTTTCTTTTAGTGTGTTTACACACTCAGCATAAACTTTTCCACCATTATTTGTGGCTATAAAATTTTCGAATATAACTCCTTCTCTCATTCTTTGCAAAGGCACCCAACCTACTTTTATTTTTTCACTATTTACCCCGACGCAGGTGTATATAACTTGCCTTGACCTAGCAAGAATCTCGAGCATCTCTGGCTCGATTAAATTAATTTTCATTCCTCCTAATTCAGAAATATTTTCTGCCACGCTTATGCGACCTTGATATAACTTAAAAATATCCCATCCAATAATACCTTCCCCATCTATCGGGAAGTCGCGTGGGACCACATGCAACCTACACATAAGGCCATTCAGTGGTATTTCAACCACACCTAAAGTGCTACGCTCTCCGTGCGTAACACCCACAATTCTTACTCGGTTCCTCATGTCAAAGAATGCATTTGGAAGAATGCTATCTTCCTTTATAATCGAAATTTCAATTCCTGTGTCCGCGTAGAACTTTGCTTTCCCACCTCTTAGTTGAGTGCTTGTCATAAATACCAAAGGGGGTCTCCTACCTGCTAGAAATATATTTATTTTTGCTTCACACTGATGCCCGCTTCCGTTATTGTTTCGTCCTACTTTCATTTGAGGGCTGTTTCGAGGCAAATTATCTCTTCTTGTCATCATATCAACTCTCACACTCGCAGCTAGCGACTCTCTTACCTCTACGCTTGCCGTCTTTCTGCTGTCGAGTGTTTTTGTTATCTTCCTATCTACTGGGGGATGCCCAACGCTTGGGTAGCGCATCGAGCATCCTGGGAGTTTAAATTTTCCACGCGTGACCCGTCTGTTCTCGTATCTTCCTCATTGTTGTATTGACTATTTTGATTTCCTCTCTGATTGTAGAGATTGTAATTGTTGTCCCTGGCTCCATAATTATTATAATTATTTTCCCGTCGCTGATTATAATTGTAATAGTTGTTATTGTCAGGCGCGTAATTGTTATAATTGTTTTCTCGTTGCTGATTATAACTGTTATAGTTGTTATTACCAGGCGTGTAATTATTATAATTATTTTCTCGTCGCTGATTATTATTATTATAATTATTATTGGGTGCATAATTATTATAATTATTTTCCTATCTCTGATTATTATTATTATAGTTATTATTGTGTGCATAATTATTTCCCCTATTTTGACCATTTAAATTCCTATTCTCTTCGAATGGCCTACTATTGTTCCTGTTATTGTTTGCCGGAGGGCGACTATTGTTGCTATTGAAGTTTCTATTATTATTATTATTATAACTATTATAATTGGATGTGTAGCTATTAGGTTTGTCATGGTAACTTCCAGGGTCAGGGTTACTGTACTGCACATTAGGTGCCTGATCATCGTACGCAGGACTTCCTTCATTTTTGTCTCTCATCTCCGTTAGTCTCTTGGGTGGTTCTGTTTCAGGCCTATGGGGGTCTTTTATTCTTCCATGTTTTGCGTCTCCCCATAGCTTTTCGCACCCGCTCGTAGAGTGCAGACAGTGCTCCTGACAATATGAGCACCACTTAACATCTTTGATGCCATCCTATTCGTCCGTATCGCTCTTTCCCTCCAGCGCATCGCTGATTACCATGCCTATCCTTGGATTTCTCTTACCAAAACAACTCTCCCGTGTTGCATATGTGCTAAAATTAGTAGGTGCAATTTGACGTGAAGTGACTCACTATCTACGTCTATAGCCGCTTCAATGGCCTCCTCCAGTGTAACAGGTTTTATCCTGGCCACGTTCCAATTGTATGGCGCTTTCAACCCATATATAAACTGCCTCACTGACTCTCTATCCACGGATGTCTTAGGTCAGTTTTCTGAATCTGGGACAGCTGTGGGTTGGCGTCATGAGTCATCATTTTTCTATTATGCAACCGTTGCACCCGGCTGCAGTACTGAATAACTGACTCGCTGTTCAGTTGAGTCAGTGACTTAAGTTCGGCTAGCTGTGTATCTATGCCTCCCATGCTCCCGTATCGCCGTGACAGCGCGAGTAAAAATGCGTCTACGGTATGAAACAGTGATAACCTTGTGCAAAATTGATCTGCCGCCATCCCCCTAAGTTTACCGCCTAATGTACCTCTAAGGTATTTTTCATATTGCGGCGGAACTGCTAGATTTGCTGTCCTCACTATCTATTCAAAAAGCGGAAAGTTTATTGGATCTCCATTGAATATAGGGATGCTACTCGCCGCGCTGTTGACATGGGACAGTGCACTATAGTGCATGCTAACAGGGTACGTGTTTTCCGCTCGCTGTTGACTCATGATAGGGTTTATGTAAGTCGGATTTGGCTGCGCTTGATGTTGCTGCTCTCGCGTAATGTATTCCTTGTGCATGTTATTATCCCGAAACGGCCAGTCAGATGACGGTGCTATCGGTTGGCCCCTCAACCTTTCATTTATTGGGCCTGTGGGTTCGTAGCTGGGTCCAGCGTCATGCATCTTTGCGCCCGAAAAATTTAGGATTCCTGTTTGCTGCCCCCCATACATTCTTATCTTTTTCAACGTCCTTGACGGTAAGTTCCAATTGTTTTTATGACCAAATACTAATTCCCTAAAATTTTGTGTAAGTGCTCCCTCCGAAAACTGTGTCGCACATTGCTGTGCTGTTTGCTACGCCGCTTGTTTTTCTCCTCGTTTAAACGCATGTTGAAGCGTATCCTGTGTATCCTTACTGTTGAACCTATCTTTCGAGTGCGAGTTTACGTCCCTCGAAACTTCGCTCATCCCGTTTCCGGCTGTATAATCTGCATTCTTCAAGGGTGACGTATTCGCGGCGTCATTTCTTACAGTGTTTGAGTATTCTGCACCCGCCCCCATTATGCATGACGTTGTTTGTGAAACTTTCTCCCTAATCACCCCTGATTCCATTTTTTTTAAAACTTCAACATAAGCATAAGCTGTTTCTTACCCATTTTTTCCCATTTCATTTGAGTTTCGGGGCTGTGCTCTTAAAATACGGTCAGTATTTCTGACTCCGACTCGTTTTCCGGACACGAGGGAATTTCGTCCTCCCTAACACTTACTACATCACTGTGCGCTTCATCGAAGTTTTCCATCGTAGATTCTTTATCATTCTTTTTTTTTGGATTTCTTTATTTCCTGTCTGTATAAGAGCCCTTAAACACTTATAAGTAAATTTCTGTACGATCCTTTGCGTTCCTATCTCACGATGACAAAACCGCTTTACTTTAACTCTTACCGTGTGTCTAATTTATTATTTATTTATTCATTATTTCCTCGCTTTCAATCTGACCAAATTATTTTCACGGTCCGAAATCTTTCTGACTCACGATAAATTACCCTAATGACGCACCACCGATACTATGAGGACGATACCGAACGCAAAACCGATATAGCAAGAAAATTAATTTATAACGCACTAAGAAATTTTAACAGAACCCCTGGGACAGTTTAGTATATTTGTTTATTTATAAATCTCAAGTACTTACCATATTCTTCTGGCTAGAATAATGGCGACCAAGATCTTTATCATCCTTGTTTGCTTGATTTCTATCATAGTCCCGGGTATCCTCCACCTTGGTCCTTGATTAAAGCTGCTTTTTTTCGTACTTCAGCAACTCCTTGCTCTCCTAATTCCTTTCGTAGCAGTTCCTAGTTCACTTCGTGGCACGGCACTATGTGTATTTCCCAAGAATCGCGAAAGTCGATACTTTACCGTCGACAAAAACCGAGAAAAAAAAATTTATTTTTATTTAATCGCGATGATTATCCTACTTCTGACACCAAAACTGTTGCGTAGGATTCTATGGTCTTGGGGTGCACACGAAGTGAATAGTCGAGGAACTAGTATCAACGTCTTTATTCATGCAAAAACGAGAGAAGAGCGCGTCGCGTGTGTACGACCTTCGTCCTTGCCGGTTCCAGCCAGAGAGAGCTCCTTTCAGCATCCTATCTGCTTATCGCTTTACTCTCTCCCACTACAATTATCTGTAGTAGGCCCCAAAAGAGGGAGCGCACGTACGTGTAGCTATGACATCGTACGTGACAATACTGTTTTGTATTTTTATCATGTGGTCATAAGTTATGATTAATAATTTGATTTGAACAAGTACCATGAAGGGTATTAAAGGGCAGGTTGGAGAGGCGCTGGAGGAGGGTCATTTCAAATGTGAGGGGGGTGGGGAGAGGGAAAGAGGTTCTTATTTTCGTAGAATATTTGTTATTAAATTACTTTGAGGAAGAAATTTTGGGTTTTCTCCCTTACTTTGAGAGGGGCACACAGAAACATTTAAAAGTATGAGGAGGAACGAAGAGGAGATTGGTGATTAAATTTATTCTTACAACTATGTGATATAAAATGTATATTCCTATGTCATTTAAACATTATTAGTGATTTTAGAGAGTCCTTTCACATGACCCCCCACCACCTCCCTCCACGATTTTAGAGAGTCCTTTCACATGACCCCCCACCACCTCCCTCCACTCCATCCTCTTAACCACCCTCGACCACCAGTAAATAAAGAAAAATTCTAATGTTTTTTGTCTTACTATTATTGGGTTGAGCTTTTGTTTAAGCCTCTTCAACTCTCCACCTCTTCAGCCCCACAGATCAATTTTGAAAAGCTCCCTCTTAATCCCCTTGCCACCCCATCAGCCCCCTCTTAATAAAGTAAGATTCTATCAGGTTTAACCTTATATTTATTGGATCATTTATTTTGTTTAGACACTGTTCACCCCATTCTGCCCCTCTTAGCATCCATACGCTGTTATATATCCCTTTTACTGGATAACCCAATAAGCTTTCTTCATTGTTTTAAAAAACTCCCTGCAGCCACCATTCAGTAGCACTTCTAAATGAGGTGAAATTATGTGGATTATTATGTCATTTTTAATCGAACTACATTCCCTTCCACCTTAGCTTTCCTTACATTTGTTAAGAAATTCACTTTAGCCTCCTCACAATTTATAAGCACATTGTTGGAGCAACGCTTCAATATTTGTTCTAGCTCTTTTCAGACCATTTTAACCAGTTCCTCAATTCCGGAGCCGTCAATTTTTTGTAGTTAATTACACATGGGAGCCAATGATTCTTGGGAGCCAACTTAACATGGGAGACGTAGATTTTGGGAGCTAGTTACACATGGGAGCCAATGGATTTACTAAATATTTAATTAATTAAAAAATAAGCATATTTCTTACGAGAAGTAAGTTAAACGTTATTCATCGAAAAGTTAATTTTTTGACTAAAAATATCAGAAGAAACATCAGTTGTTCTCTATTTATTGGGGACTTACAATGCAAATAATTTTAAAAATGTTTTGTCAATCATACAGCTACATACAGTTTGAGAATAACTTATATTTTTTTTCTCTTTTTTGAAAACTTCAACAAAAATTATTTCTATTTTTTCCATAAACTTTTGCTTCAAACATCTTCGGAAGTTAGGAATCACGTCGAAAAATTTTTTAATTGGCATGGCAGCATAACGTTACATGCTTTTTCAAAAATATTATTTAAAGGTCGCTTTCACTAAACCTCAATAAATAACAGCATCTTTGAATGCACTTTAAAGTATCCCGTCAACTGTTCTCAACATTTCAAAAAAATTTTCTCCATTAATGCGATTCAAAATTAGTTTAAATAAAAGACGCTAAGAGTTCTTAGAAAGCGCTATAATAAGTAGACCTATTGTTAAATCATTTCGAACTTTTGTCTGATTTACCCAAGTTTTTGTGACTGAATTGAAATAGTGGTATTCTAAAATATTAACATAACGAATCTTGTTGTGCAAAATTTTGGCAAAAGTTTCTGAATGACACAAATTTAATTGTTGTCAACGGAAAAGAATATTTTTACCTGCTTTACGTCCGTATGATAAAAGATTAAAGCAACTATTAAAACGATGATATTAGATATTTTATTTGATACTACAATAATTTTTTCTCTTCTGCATCATTTAGTACCAATGTCGTGAGTGAAGAAAAAAAGCTATTTATTATTAAAAAATTTAGGGTCAAGTTTGTCACATGACACCTAAATTTCTTATTAACAATTCTGATAATAGTTTTCCCAGTAAATTATACATGCATATAATTCTGCAGAAGAACGTTAACCGTAATTGCTGATTTTTGTAATTTCTTGTTTTTGGTATATAACGTTTTTATTTGTTGACTAATTTTTTCCCCAAAATATTATTTTTTGATTCTACTTAACTATTTGTAACGCTAAAAAACTTTCTGTTTTTTGCCAGTTATTTTAATTTTTATATAATCTTGCAGCTTTCTTTTTTTTTTAATCATAATATTTTTTGTTTATTATTCCCTTTAGTTTTTCCATATTCCTGGCATTATTATTGTGTAATAAGTCATAATGCCTGCTATCATTATAACCAAAAAAAGGGTTCAATTTAAATTTCTTAGATAAGGTTATTTACATTGAGTAGACGATAAGTGAAATTTTAATTTTTATATTTAACCGTAACAAAATGTTATAAATTTCAACAAAACCTTTTAATTAAACTTTTGTACCGAAAGTTCCATTTCTTTTCATGAAAATGTAATAAATAAGACTTGTATATTAAATTAAAAAAACAACGAATAATATTATAGAATATTTAAACCGTAGACCTTGCTAGCAGCCCTATTACCCACAAAAAAATAAAAATCCTCTGTTTCTCTTTGTAAAAATATGTTTAATACTTCAAAAAACTTTACCATTTTGTCTCCAACCTAGATCATGCGCACCTCTCAATAGGAACAAATTTATGTGCAATAAAAACTTCATATTATATAAAAACTTTACGTACATACTACTTTATTATATTTGTATTCATGTTATAATTTAATCTTTTAATGTTACGAATTTAATTTTTGAAAATAAATCAGTTATTTAAGAGATTTTTTTTTAAATTGAAGATATTTAAGGAAAGTAAACAGCGTATGTAAAAATGGTATTTATGTATAACGACATGGTAAAACTTTTTTTTCATTAAAGTCAATCGTATGAAATAATTATTACAATTCACCTTATTATGTTATAAAAAATATTAAAATAATAATTTCATTGATGCTATGTATTCATTTATTATATAAATGAACTGTGCCGTAGTATAACGTACAATTTTTTACTTTTTTTCATCTACTTAAAATTAATTAACATAAAAAATTTCTTTTGAAACAATTTTATTTATCTCTAAATTATTATCTCGTTCTATTTAAATATAAACTGTATTTTCATTTTTGCATCTTAAAAACGCGACGTATAATTAACTATGCAAAAACAGTGGTTTTCTCAAACATTATATAATATTATTAAAACTTTCACCTTGAGATTTATTTAAAGTCAGGAAAAACGCTAAGACTAAAGAAAAATTGTTTTTTATACAAAATAAGAGGTTATGATGATGAACAAAAAAATGTTTTGACAATGAAACGAATATTGACATTACATTTAAGAATACAAAGCAATGTTTAAAAAGATGATGATTCGATATTTTCTTGTACAATCAAGTGCTTATGACTATTTTTCAAAACAAGAAGAATCCTTATAAAATCTCCTGCTACAGCCATTTATTTATCACCAAAATCGATGTTTACATTATGTAAATTGCGTAATGTTCTTTCAACCATTTCAAAGGCTTTTTTGGGATCATCGAAGCCTCGCCTCATATAATCAAATCTACTTCTCTCAATTTTTATTTTCAGATACCTATTTCAAGAACGAACTTTTTATATAAATCTAATCGTAAACAAAATTTTTCATGACTGGTCATTCTTTTTGGAAGTAATGTTGATGCTGTACCAGTCCATGCCAGAGATAAAATATTTTTTCAACGAGAAATAAAATAATAAGTTAACGTTATCAATAAAAATGTTTTTCCTGAACCTCCTTAGCCATTAATAAAAAACAATTGTATCCTTTCTATTATATGTGATTGTAAAAATCGTGACTAATGTTTTTTTAATTTATCATACATCGAATCAAACATTTGAGTACAAAAAAATATTCTTTTACGGTACTCTTTACTTTGTATGTAAATTTTTGTTGGTGTGGGTAAATTTAAATTCTTACATGTTTTGTCTTTCAATTGTAAAATATCATTTTTATGTGAAAGAGCACGATTTTTGTACTTATTAAGTTTTAAAATGAAAACTGACAAAAATTAAGTATTTAACTGACATTTAAAAATTGGGGGGGGGGGCACGTAGAGCTCGCAGGGGGCAAAGCCCTGTACATACACTTATGCACCTGTCTCACGCTTTTAAAACGTGTTCATCATTTGGATCAGATACATCCCACTTATGGCTCACATTACATGTGCTCCAGTAGCGAGACTATCCTGAGAGCTGGGAAGTCTAAAGTCAGGTTTTAGCCAGCTCTAGCTCAGTCCTCAATTTCCAAGTAGGATGAATAGTATCTATATTTAGAAGTTACTTGTGGTCTATTTTATTTATAAAATAACGTACAAAAGTATTCTTCAATGCATTGAGATCTTATACTTCTTACGATGTAAATTATCAGCTGACAAATCTAATCAGACCACTTTTTTATTACTACAGACTTAGATTATTTAAAACAAATGAGACTCATAAAATAAGGAATTTAAAATTTTGGACAATGTCCTTTATTCAAAGGTTAAGAATCTTATGTTATTTTTATTCCCTGTATTACAGAAGAAACGTACATAAATCTAAAAAAGATTATATAACTTCTATGTGCTGATGGTTTAAAATAAGCTTGAAATTACTACAAATGCAAGTGACGTAGCAATAACAATCTCACTTAAAACATTTCAGCAGCCAATATTAATTGTGCACTGATGACGTTAAAGTTTACAATTAAGCACTTATATTTTATATCTGATGCTGTGCTAAAGACAATAATCTTATTATTAGTAATGTAAAAGACAAGGAAATTCGAGATTAGATTCCTATATTCAGATTTTAACAGTAATTTTATTAGTCTTATACAGTTTATTTTTGAATTGACAAGAAATAAAATTAACAATATAAGTAGATATATGAATATCAGTCAGAAAAAATGTTAAGGAGATATTTTAATTCGTAAGGATTTTATTGTTTGGAAACACAATGCAGCGACATTATCACGGTCACGTCTTTGGTTTCCTGCCGCATTTAAAAGCATCAGCACGCATTAAGTACGGTATACACATATTTATATATAAGCCAACTCTTGCTATGACACTCATTTGTTTCCTCTTCTTTTTACACAGCAGCAGTCAAATTCTATTAGAGGTGTTGAATATTGAAAGTCTTCTTTCTTGAAAGGATTTCAGTTCTCATCAACGACATAAAGTTGTGTTGGAAGCAGTTAACGCTGTGCTGGTATATTGTGGATGAAGAGGGGAGGGTCGGATAACACGGAATTGACTTGAAGTAACTCCAAGTAATAACTGAAGAATGTTGTGTTATATGTAAAAAGTAGTTGTACATAAACTCTTTACTAAGTTTAGGATATATGAACGCTTTGTTTATACAGTTATGATGTAACGGGTGATTGAGAAGCAATGCAACTTGATTTTTTAAGCTGATATTTACTCAGTACACGGCAAGTAAGACTAGCGAGCCTCTTGACAGAACAACGTCAGTGAACTGCACTCAAAGCTTGAACAGAGAGGGCCAGTCAATTTTAGTGTTTCCAGGCTGAAGTTTGCTAGGCTAAGACGTGCAGTTTTCACATATACTTAAGGCAAAATCAATGTCACTTAGCTTCTATCAATGCCAAACAAGAGGCTATTGTCCCAAATACACTACCGCATTGCGTTTTATCCGTAGCTAGGTGCCATGCATTTATAAAATTAGCAATTATATATTTCAAGCATATTGCTGGGATTTTTGTATATCTTACCATACGTTTACTCCGTGGCAATTTGCCTTATACTAGACGCGCACTTTTTATGTATTTAAGGCATACGACTAATACTAGAAAATAAAGGCAGAGACTACGTATTTTTTGTGTAGCCATGCATTAAGGGCATAGTTTTTCTCTTCGTGTAGACATTAACCCTTTCGTTCTTAGTGAGGTTTTGCATACCGCGTTTCCGATCTCCAAATCTTTGCATCCTCAATTTTGTCCCTCATACCTAGTGCATTGTCACTTTCTCGTACATCGATCCTAATGCACTTTTTCCTCCTTGTGTGTTTTTTCCAACTTTTATCTAAACTTTATCTATAAAATAAGTCTTGATTTCATGTAAGTAATTGGGTATTTGTTAGTAATACTGCTATTATTTTCATTGCCAAATTTTTGTATGCTTGGTGGTCGTTTAGTAATGTGCCTATTCAGTGCTGTTCGTTTAGCCTCGCAGTTCCCGTCCTCCAATTCGAGTTGAACGTTTTATTGGACATAGGTTTCGTATTTAAAATGTAACCCTTTTCTCATCATTTTTTCCTGATGCTACTGCATTCATAGTCATTGCGAGACTGCTGATGACGATCTGTCTATTCTGTACTTCTCTCATCTTAAGAAAAAGACCTTCTTTTTTGGTTGACCTTCATTTTTTTACTATGATTTCAGCTTCTTCCAGCTTGAAATCTGATCTCATTTTCTTATAGATCTTAGTGAAGCTTGCTTTGCCTTTCCTTGATGTCAACAACGATTTTCTTTTTTTTTTGTCTGGCATGTTTCCTTTTTTTGCTATTACTACTGTCAACAATAATCTAAGTAATAAGCTCTTGGTTCTTTCTGATCTTTTTTTTAGAAAATGAGTCAAGTGTATCTTTCGAAGCTTTCAAACTCCTATTTTGCTTACGTACCAGCATATTTTTCACAAACTAGGATTAAATTGAACATGTTATTTTCTTACCTTTATCCAATGTATACGTCTTTCTCTCAAATTATCGTTGGCTTGTTCCGGGAGATTCTTAATTTACTTTTCTGTCACTTCATAGCTGTCCTTGAGATTATCAAGTATGTCATTGCTGCTTACACCATGTCTCTCATCTATTTTTTAGACCTAATAAAATCACAATTATCTTTGTTCTGCTTAAAAATTGGCTGTCTCCATCCTGTTTGTTGATTTGACATCGATCTCAGGGTTGTTGCTAAAGAAGCTGCTAGCACTGCCATCGATTGCTTGACTTCCAGTGCTTGACAGTTTATCATGTCCATGTTTGGGAATGAATGTGAAGCCATTTTGCGAATTTTTCTTATCCGAGGTTGTCACTTCTAATCATCTGGTAGCAGTACCACAATCAAGTAGCGTAGTCTACCACTACCTCTATATAATCGTGTAATACCGACACCTGAACTTCTGCTGACACTCTTACCGGAACTAAGGGTTCTGATGCACCTCAGAATCTTGTATTTTATCTTGTGTGTGACCATATTCATTTCTGCCTGACAAAAGCCAGCGGTACCTATTTTGTATCAAAAACTAGAAAGGGTATAAACGAGCGCAACAGTCTTCCTCTTACCAAAAAAGTTATTTCTGGCCTGGGCCAGCCAGGAATCGCCTCGCCCCCTAAGTCCCGCTATGGAAAACTGACTTAAAGTTGTGTAGAACACTATTTAGTATTACATACTGCAGAGGTGCATGATTGTTTTTGTTATTGTTTTTAATGTAATTATCATGATTAGAATAATTTCTAGTATTAATATTATGATGAAAAAAATGCAGTAAATAATTCAGCAATTACTTAATAAATCTGAGGAAAAACTTAGAGCATGGTCAGCAGCAGTTATTTCTATGTGCTAATGAGACTAGACAACAAGGGCAACTCAGACCCTGTACAACTAATGGAAACCCATTACAAAGTAAAAGATAAGCCATCATCTATGAACTAAACTTTATAGTCCCAGAGAAAAAAATTGATACGAAAACTATAGAGATAAGCACACATCAAATAACTTTTTTCGACAACACATTAGACTCCCACTTTTTAAAGTAAATTTCAAATTTTTTTTTAAATGCTTAAGGAGGTTCGGCCGGTTTTTTCGGGGGGTGACCAGGTGTGCGGGGGCTTCCATAAGACACCCTGTTAAAGTAAATTGTACTAACCATGCATGAAAACGTCCGCCTACTGCATCACGGTTAATTTAACTATGTTTAACTCGTCAGTGCTCAAAAGTTAAACCATAAAATGTTATGAACAAGTTACGGTAAATACTTTAAAGCAGCTTGTTTCCGATAGTTTGAGTAAAAAAACTTTAAAACATGTTAGTTGCATTATACAAAATAACGTAAAAAAAGTAAGAGGAGACTCAACTTTCGTCAACTAAAGTGTGTTATGAATTTTCGAAAAACAAACTTTTTTCGCACAGTATTATAGTTTGAAGCCTTAAGAAAGGCTGGACTAAGTTTCAGAGCATGATTTCCAGTTTAAGAAATTCTAGAAGCAATTTCGTAAAGACGTCTCACTCCGTGTGAAAAGACCAGCTGACAGCAGATGATGCTTGGTTCTCTCCCATACACTTAGCATAAGACCTGCTTGCGAATTTGTTTATGTTTGCATAGATTTTTCTTTTAATTGCCTGATAAGGTGCACATTTTTTGATACGAGAGTCTTTCTTAGAAGTTAAGCTATCCATTTAAACCTTTTTTCTCATCATAAATAAATCTCTAAATTCGTGCCTCGAAATTCGTACAAAAAAGGATGAATAATCGCTCTCGCCCATAAAAGCAATGTTAAATCATGAAATTTCGGAAATTGTTTTCTTGAAAATTCGGCTGATAAAAAATATTGACAAAGTTCATATGTACTTTCAGCATGTTAAGGTATTACATTTTTTTTTTTTCAGTGAGTGAATAAGTCTCCTCAAAAACGACCGAACCTCCTTAACCGAATACGTTCATATTTATTTATACAGATGTACACACAAGTAGATTTGCACTTGCCCGCTCTTCGCCCCTCCACCCTCTCTAACCAATAATTTTTTAAGGCTTAGTAAAGTAGCTTAGTTATGCATTATCATATTCAGACGTACTGAAGTTTTTAGTGAGTGTTGGTCTTTAAGTTTTAATAGTATATGCAGGTAACGCGTAATGTCTTTCTTTGTTGTTTCTCTTTTTTTATTTCAAGCAAAAGTTTTGTACATATTTTTACGTAGGTTTACAATTTATTCATTTTTGACCAATCACGTATAGGAAAAGTAATTGTTTCGGATGTCAAAAATTGATGAAAGAATGGACATATTTATTAAAATAAGCGAAGCCATCTTGATTATCCATGTAAAATTTTTAGTACATGTGGTAAACATTTTCTGAGATTCCACCACTTACTTATGTAAACATGGTAAATGCTTTAATACATACAAAAAATTAAAATGCGTTCGTTTTCTTATGTGTCACAAACAAGTGTGTCACAAATCATCGTCCTTGTAAAAAAAAGGGTGTTAATTAGTGCAAAGTCACAAAAGACTAAGGAAAAGACTGAAGATGGATGGCAGGCGGGGAAAGTCTGGACAAAATTTTTCTAGGTTAAATATAGAAAAATCAAAGAATAAAATCTACGTTTGCAGAAGCTTCAAGAGGACAAGCTAAAAAAAAACCAGGTGAGGGGGGCATTGAAGGGAGGTTGAGCAAATGGCTAAAGTGTACTTGAAAGATGCAAAAATTTTTTGTTCATGTATTTTCGAGGATTAAATAAATAGTAATACAGTGACGTACAACAGGTAGAACAAGTTTGATGTTAAGTATTAAATTTTGAGGTAGAAGAATTATCCCAAAGATAACGTTTGATATCACAGATAATAGCAATGAAATACAAATTTTTGACCAATATTGCATAAGTGCGATGGATAGTAAAGTTTACCATAGTTAAAAGAAAAAACTTATGTAAGGTTAAGAATACATTTGAATGTAAAAATAAATAACTTTTTTGCAGACTTATCAGAAGATTATTTCCCTTTTCAGTAAGTAGCGATTTTTCTTCTTCAAGCATTTTTAACCAGTTTCACATCTAGTTCATTAAACCGTAAATGCTATGTTTTGTATAATATAAGAAATGAAATCGAGTACATGGAAGGAACTAACAATAAAGCTGTTAGTTACATAAGTAAAAGCCTCATAAAAGGACTTTAATGACTTTTTTTTAACAATGATATGTCTACAAACAAAATAATACAACTGTATAATCACTTACACTATACAAAAAAATCTATTTTATACCAAGTTACAACTTTACAAGACCTTGTATTCAGCGTTGATCAACCTGACAACAGGCAGTAAGTCTGTTTTCTAACATCAATAGCGTTTGCAGTTCAAAGTTATACCAAAAAAGGTTGCATCTTAATGACACCAACGAGAAATAACATGAGTCTATGGTTACTTATCAGTCATAAACAACTTTAACGTGTTAACTTTCATAAAGAACCTTGACTATTTTTTTTAATTTAAGGTTAAATCTATTCGTAAAGCTACTAAGGAATGTTAAAAATACTATCAGTTTTTTTAATCGTTAGATCTATAGTTAATAATGCTTGAACTAAATGCAAATAAGAAACTACTTATTCTAGTCTGATGTTTGTGAACTGGAAGGAAGCAAGCAGCACCACTAGAGCGCGGGTAAAACAATAGTAGTACTACTTATCCGAAGCGAAAAATATACTTTTTTTTCCTTAAACAACTTTTTATAATTAATTTAATGAAAGCAATTATTTTAATATTTAGCTGTCAATATCCATTATTAAAAAATATAAAAAACGTTGGCTATTTACTTTTTTGGTCACACTGGATCATCAAAAATCAGATATAATGTGCCCCGTATGTTCGCCTTGATTATAATTTTTACTACACCCTAATAAAATCTTCAACGTTTCCTGCTTGACAAGGGAAGTTCATTACACTTTCAAAACTTTGCAATTTCGTAGATAAATTACCAGCTCGAAAAAGTCCAGTATGATCACTGATTTTGTTCACTTACCAACCTTACATCCTTCAATCTGCATACATCGAGTCGCTTGTGATAGCAATATTCTTATATATTTAGTTTCACATTTGTGTAGTACTTCTGTGCCTAAAATATTTTTTGACTACAAATTTTAAGTTAAGTGAAACTGGTTGGTTTGTCTACAGAATTTTTGTAAGAATACATAAAAAACTAGCAACCATAAAAAAATGAATAATAGGTTGTACAAACATATTTTACTTTAAAAATGAAAGCCGACCTGCTATAGACCTCATGGAGATTATCATCCATATAACAAAGTCCTTACCAAGTACCAAAATACCAAAAAAAACAGCGCCAAACGGAAATTAATAATTGAATTATAATAGACTTTCAAAAACTTTCATCAATCAAGCATAACACATAACAATCTTGAAAATATTCTAGCACTCTTGACTTAAAAAAAATAACGGTATTAATTTATTTCATGACATACAGAAATAAAGAAGCATTATCATGTTTGCTTCTATTTTTCCTTTGCTTTTATTAAGATAACTATAATCTTTAGAATCATTAAATTTCTTAACACAATTTTCCCATGGATGCACACTACAAATCATTTACGGGTGGTCAATTCAAATTTTAAGAGCTATCTGAAACTTACATGCGAACCTGCAAAAACTAAGGCAACGAACAGAATGTGACTGTAACAGTACATCATTACATACATACAACATCACATTAGCAGCAAATACCAGTAAAACAACTCACTTAACAATAAACATAAACACTCTTTAAGCAGGAGCACCTCCAAAAATCGATACATTTTATCCTTTTCTATCCGTACTAAGAACACAGAAGTACAAGTTTCAAAACTTCTTTTTAGGAATATGAAAAGTAAAATGTTGAAATCCTCTACAATAGCACAAAAATTACATTTTCTCAATTACTTTATTAATATTCACGACGCAATAATTTGATTAAAACAAGACAAAAATGATTTTATAACGACTTACTTTAAAAAAAAATAGTCACATGCTACAGTTTTACATTAAAGCTAATAAAATAACACAATACAGCAATAAAACCAACCCCCCAGGACCTCAAAAAATCAACAATAGTCTGCATCATAAAAGGGCTAAAAATCTCAGTAGGTAAATATATGTGCCTACTCGTACACAATCTAACTCTTTAACAGTGCTGTCAACATGCTGAAAAAAGCGGTAATCACTTACAAGATCTTAAAAATCCCCAGTTGCAATAATATTTAGACATAACAATGTATCACAGACCCAAACAAACCAAAAGTAAAAATCACCTCTTTTTTGGCTCTCTCTCTCTCTCTCTATTTTCTAATTTTAAATATTTTTATTTCAGATATCAAATATGTTTTTTAGAAATATTATATTTACAATCGTTATAATTAGGACTGGCTGCATAAGTAAAGCAAAAATACTCAAAATTAATCTGATGTAACCCAGGAATCGCTCTGGTAAAGATACATACAAAATACAAAAATAATAAGCGAATGTTTGTCTGCAACATTAAACATCAATACAAAGCAACTTAAAATATCTTACTACAACCTGACAGGTATATAATTTAATGTTAAACTACAAACACAACCGTACGTGAGGGGAACATCCATTATAGCACCTTGTTTTAGATAATGAAAGGATTAGTAATGAAAATTAAAAAACAAGGTTATTGAACTTTGTATTCAACACACCACTAATACCATACAAAATTTAAAATGAAACAACAAATTCTGAAACAATCAAAATTTTCCAACATGTGTATGGGACTAGACAACAAACCATCACTAAACCCAAAGAATACACTTGTTACATGAACAAGAAAATAAATCGAAGTGAGAAAGTAGCAAAGGAACGGTTAAAAAACTTACAACCCAATCTTGCAGTGTTAAGAAATGTAGCATATTAATATAAAATTACAAAAGCTAAGTTGGAAGTGCGATCTGATGCCTTACTAACAGAAACTTAATACATCTTTTATTCGTGGTGTCGTGGTGTCAAGCGACAAGTAGCACCAACCTCATGATTAAAAGCTGAACTAAGTATACTACTAAGAATATAGTTCAAACTATAGACGCGCAAATATAGTCAAAACATGGGTTAGGTATTTCAAAAATAAGTTTATTGAATTTACTTAATCATTTAGACGAAGGTTGCCATAAATAGGTTGAAGGAAAAAATGTAGCAAATGCAAAAGATATCTCCGAGCGTGCCACAAAATCAAAAACGTCATACCAAACAGATGTGGTCTGTTAATGTTTGAAATCGAATAATTTGTTTGGAAGACCACATATGAGCTGGAGATAAAAATAAGCCATATAAGCTCTGGGAAAAAATAATTATATTATTGTATCTGTTCTTGCCCAACTGGCTCTAGAGGAAAGTGTAAGTATAGTGTAGGTATTTTAATGTATTTGTCAAGGTACACAGGTTATAAAATATGATTGATATCAGATACGGGAAAACATTAATTTTCACATACAATTTATCATGTATTATAATCAAATAAGTTTAAAAGTAATTGTCCTTCATAAAATGTTTATTGCAAACAAAAGTAGTGACTTTTTTGGTTATGTTACACGCCTTAACCTATTGTCTTTTATACTGTTATTATTCAGAACACTATGAAACATAAAATTGTTTACTCTTAAATTATTACTACAACAAGGAAAGCGCTGGAAATTTTGCTTATTCATTTTTTAACCAAAAAAATTTGTGTTTTTGTTTACTACGTTTTGCCACCAATACCGTTTAAACTACATACTAAGTAAAAAATCGGTTTAGTTTCCAACCGTCAGGGCCTTGCTATTTGTCGCTTAACACCGCAAATACCCTCAAAAATCTAATGGCAAAAATCATCATGTCAATGCAACAAAATCAATTTTGTTTTCAGTAGTACTGATTCAGCATGTTAGTAGTTAGTAGATGTGATAAATACCATGTATAAATATAGTAAAGTAAAATTCCACTAAATTAAAAATTAAAACAACGAGCAATTAATATTTCTACTCGAACAAATAAGAACTTGTAACTGTTCAAGCGTATACCATAGACAGTACAAAAAAAACAAGTAACCGTAATAGCACCATCACGGCTCGCATAATACCCACAGTGGATTACTTAGCGCTATCAGATAATATCCTCGAACACTGTTTTACAAATCAATCAGAACTATATAAATATCTTTTTATCGACGTGTATTTGTGCCAATCACTACCACGTGATATAAAACCAAATTCTTGCAAAATAGAAATATTCCGAAATCCTTAAAATATTGATCTTGACAATTGTAAGAAACAGTGACTGAATGCTAAGTCATCATGTATCACTTAAACCATCAGCTCCTCTTATTGGCTTTTATCATTAAAAAGTAAGTCCAGTATCGTAGCCATCTGCAGAAAAGATGAATACCAACCGCTGCGCCATCCGTTGGATATGGTATCATATAGGCAGATATTAAATACACCATAAAAGACGCCAAAAATACTTAGATTCAGGGACTAATCGATATGTAAATAAGAATAGTCACACCCACAAATATATCACCCCACTTTTTGCCCCTACGATGTTAAAACCAGAAAAATTTTTAAACTATGCTTGCACGTATTCACTCTAACAATAATCATCCGTTTCAGTTGATTCAAAAATTTAGAGAAAAAATATCACTACAATAGTAATTACTTAATAGGTATAAAACTATCCCTCTTAGCCCACATCATATGCTCTGTTATATTTATCAAAAGAGCTTTTAAGCAGTTTACAATAAGACTAAATAAAACTGGTATTAGCTATACACCTACCAGTAACGTCAACCTAAATTTTTACCGTAAACTCAGAAGCCTAACACACACCCCAGTGAACAATGCAAGACCTGCAGCAAAACTTATGGATCAAATTTATGATATTCCCAATATTCTCTTCGTGAGAGTAGCTCGTGACATAGGATATATGTATAGCGGTAAAACACAAGTTACCATTACAGAAGCAGATACAACAAAGGTCACGTATTATTCAAACATTTGCAAATACAATCTACTAACTCTGTAACGATAACATTAATGTTTCTCACAATAATATTCAACTCAGCTCTCAAAATCCACCAAGAACATCACAATAAAAAAGGAGTGGTTCAAAATGCGCACCAAAGCTTATCAAAAGTTCTAACTATTCAACGTGTGGGTCCCAAGTTTACTAAGCTAGAGACTGTTTTCGTCATAACTTCAATTAAAAAAGAGAGCGTAACTAGGTTGTAATTTTAGACAAAAATAAATATCATAATCGTATTCAGCACCCTTAAAAATTTCTCAGATTAAGTATTTTTAGCAGCTAGAACCAGGTTGGTTGGTTTTCATTTTCTCAGCCACTTGTAGATGGTAGGGGTGATCTACTACTCTACAGCTCGGAACACAGCAACATGGTTATTGTACCTCTGAAAGTGGAAGACTTAAAACAAAAATATTCATTTTTTCAAAATCAAAATTCAATAACATATGATTGAAACTTAATAATAAAATATAAATAAATACATAAAACAATCTAACAAAAGCACAAATAAAAAAATATAAAAAACAAGCAGCTGAATTTATGCAAAAACCAAAGGTAGGACTCATATAAGGGTGTAAATTACTATTATTTGTACGGTGCAACGACCTTATTATTATTAACTAGTACATTTAGTTTTTTAAGCAGAATTGTATCTAGTTTTTTGACTCTACTAGTTCTATGATAGCTGGATTTGTTTTGTTTTCCGGAGATTTTCCGAATGAAATTCATTCATGTATCCAACTTTTCCATAAATATTACATGGTGCGGGCTTTTGTTTCTGTTCATTTATTTTTGACTCTGATTTTCTCGCATTAGAGCTTGTGTTTACTGCTAGTTCAAGTTTTTTGAATGTGATCTGATGAACCTTGGGAGAGTAAGTACAATAAATTTGATTTAAGAATTTACGCTTAGTTTTGGATCGATATTAAATAAAAAATTTCTCTTTCGTAAAGAAAATTCCAAGAAAGAAATACCGAACTAACAAAAAAAGTGAGCTTTTGCGGTTCCATCCCAGGATATTTTACCAAATGTATCCAGAAAAGATTTCTCCCAATAACTCCAAGGATTTATCAAAGCACTAGTTTTAAATAAACCTGAAAATTAATCCAAAAGAGATCTCTTCAAAAATACTCTAAACACTTCTGGGAACTATTTTTCTTTTGCATTTAATCTTTGGCATTCAAAAATAAACAAATCTACCCACAGTTTCGATTTTGGTTTTTACTTTCACATTTTACTAATATACTTTTCACGATAAATTTGATTAGATTATCATACATAGGAAAAGGTTTTGGGCTGCCACTAGTAGAGCTTATAGAATAACCACTTCTAAATAATGACCATCAAACACCATATTACCTTCTTCATCCAAGTAAGACTTCTTCAACTCTTTTATCGACGTAATCAGAATTGTTATTACTGTGATCTCGGTAAATTAAAAATTACCAATAATTTTTTCCCCGCTCATTCGTAAGGAAATCTCCATGTAGATTTGAAAGCGATTCGAGCAAGGACCCACGTGCATCCGAAAAGAGGCATGAATCACCTGCAAGTTACTCGTAGCTGCAACACGATGACCAACTATGATTCATACACATGCACGAGGGCCTATGCTGACCGGAGACAACGAGCAAAGTAAAATCGAAATGATTATGAAAATCAATTGATGCAATAGTTCAACTGGGAACAGCTGCGCTGAAGTTTAATATTAGATATTAGTATATATAGATTGAGTTTAAGAGATACGGTGTTAAAAACTAGGATAACTTAGAGTTAAGACCCATAGACTGAGTGAGAATATTAGCAAATGCTAGAATTATTACATATGGCTAATACAACTTGTACACCATTAGCCAGCAACAATATTACTTAAACCTATGAAAGCAATCTTATTGACTTTCAAAGAATTATCCGATTTTTACCATTCATGTTCGCAGACTCATGGTTTACTGTGCAACCCTTTTGAATCGCGTTAACAATTTCATAAACATACTGCAATAGCCTAAATTGTAATCTTGTTAAAAACTGTCACTGTTTCAAATGTAAAGGAAATCGGAAAAGTCATGGCACGTCCCTCTTTTCCTGATACAGAGATGTCGAGAGAGAGTCCGCACTCTTGCCCCCAACACGGGTAACGGAATTTTTTGATTCCCCAGGGCACCCTGAGCTGACTTCCTCTCCTACGACAAGCAGAGAAAACCATAGTTGACCAAATGCTACTAACATTTTCAAATACATTTACAACTAACAATGAATGGAAACTATCGGTAAATCTAAGTAAGTTAACAATATAATAGTTTACGACGAGCACCCCACTACTGTTTCTAAATATGTACGTGTTTTAACTACAGAAACCGCTGTTGTTAATTAATCATTCATGATTATTTATTAGTCCGATCAATGCTTACGTGTACAGGTGTAACTAGCAGAAAATCTAGCAATTATTATAGTTATTAATATCTAAAATTAACTACTACTAAGACTATTATTAATACCACGAGGTACTGAACATCTATTCAATCAAACCTAAATATTAAGCGATGTTCACCGCTCTTTTTGCGTTGGGCTCGATTGAATGGGTGAACAATGTTTATTATTTGTTAAGAATGATAATACCACATCTTAACATTGATATTAAGGTATGATAAAATCTTGTAACTTTTTGATGTCAAAGAGGAAGGAAGGGCATGAGTAAGTAAATCACCTTCCCTTCTCTTGACGCACAGAGGAGAACAAGCCGGATGTGGGATGTGCCAATTTCTGAGTGGCTAAACTAGAGCAGCTCTAGCCAATTAGATTTTCGGCTATTGTCTTTTCTCCAAAATTTTCCCCCTGCAAGTTTTCCTGCGTTTTTCGAGCCAGCGCGTGACTGAGGTCTGCTTCTCGCAATAAAAAGGCCTGGAGGCCCAGAGGAGGTTCAGTTCAGTTCAGCACACGACATTCGACGATACCCTTCCAAGTAGACTAAGTAGTGAGAGTCTGACTCTGCTACAACCTAGTCTACTACAAAGCGAGGACACAGTCGAATTTTGTTTGTCACCCACGAACGATCAACTGGTAACCAGAGTCCGCCTCTACTGCCACTCGATCTTCTTCGAGCGCGGTTTCCGTTCTACGCTGGTTCAACGCCTGTACCGAGTTTTCCTTTTTAAATAAAAGTAAGTGGCAAGTTATCAAATTTCTAAAGTTTCTTTCTTCCTATCAAGTGTTTTTGTGCGAACGCCATTACTTGCCATAATATTAGTACCCGCGGATCTAGGGAAAATATCAAGTGTTTTTGCGGGAACGCCATTACTCGCCATAGTATTGGTATCCGCGGATCACCGGGAAATATCAAGTGTTTTTGCGCGAACGCCATTACTCGCCATAGTATTGGTACCCGCCGATCACCGGGAATATTAATTTAGCCACGCGCATACCATTGCTCTTCGTGGTAGCAATACCATCCGAATAACAAGGACCGATTGAATTAAAGCAAATACTCATAATGATATTAATGCATCAAAGTCAGATCATGAGTTAATCCATCTCTTTCCCACGTAAAGCCGATAAACGGTACCCTTACTCGTGATGGTGCTGACAGTTTTTAGATCGCAAACGGAATACCCTTCGATACGCCGCTCCGGGTAAAATCGACCAACCTTAAACGAGCCACGAGCAAGTGCATCAGAATATTGCACAGCAGTCTTTCTTGGTCACGTAAAAGCAGTCGTAGCCCCTTTGCGAGTACCGCGTCGTTAAGTTGAACTATCCCTTTAGCCCCGCGTCCCACCTACGCGCCCAGTGCAAGTCCCGAGTTATTAAGCGAAAGCTTAGACTTAAATCATACGTCACTCCGACGTAACATTATCTTCCCGCTGGTAGTTAGGCTCTTTACTGCTTTTATAAGCATGGACAGCTTCACCAGTTCCAAATGCTAAAAGGTGTGCAGACTTTCTGCTGAAAGAAAAAACTTTTTTCTTGTCCCAAGATATGAGTAGTCTTTGATTTTACCTCAGTGATTTTACTGTCAGCTTCTGACGATAAAAAAAATTTTGCCTTGACTTTACCCACCATAATTGTTTATTTTTAAGTTTCAAGTTTTCTTCTAACTTGAAACTTCTGATGTTTAGGAGTTGTCTTAAATAACTTAAAAATCAGACACAAATGGATGCAGAACAAATAACTGTAGTTTTAATAACAATGATAATTGTAAATAACAAAACAAAATCTTTAAACTAAAAAATATTTAAGTGTGGAGTACCTAAATCAATAATTATGTAACTCTAGGTATTCAAAGCTTACAACAACAGTTTAATATTATAACTTATGTAGTAAGAACATCTTGAATACTTGTAGCAAATTGACTAGAATACGTGAACAAAACGAGACAAGAGTGGCAAGAGTAATGATGGTCTAGCTGTGTTCTATCGTAATGACTTGTGGAGGTTATGAGTCACACCATCAGTTAAGTTTGTGTGTTAAATTTAACAAATTCACATATCAGTGAGACAAACAAGTTGAATGTTAAATAAAATTATATTTTATAATTCAAAGTATAAAACAAATAAGGTAGATATGAAAAAACTGTATTTTTATAATTTTTGTACACTTTTTGGCTCATAGAACATTTAGGTTACATCCTCGACAAAAATGTAAAATGCAAAAAAAGTTGTATTTTAATGCTATCTCTAACTTTCTTACATACAGCAAACTTCAAAAATATCATATAACAAAGTTATAGCCAAAAAAATTTTTTTTTTATTGAAACTTTTATGTTAAAATGAATGCCATTTTTTTCTCAAACGGGAAACCTTGCAAATTTTGAAGCATCACCTTAGACGTTCAATATAAAGCTCTGTGTTAAATTTCATCCCAATCCAACAAAAAGAGCATGAGTTAGTTGAACCAGTGGACAGTGGGTGCTTCAGAACCCAAGTATAAAATTGTACTTCTATCAAGTTATATGGCAGATAATATAATTGTCACTATAAACATACCTTCTACAAATATATTTAGTCCATGTTTAATACCCAAAATATATTTTTATCTAAAAAATTTGAAAAAACCATTCTGTAGTACCACATTATTTAGTATGGTAGTATTATATGCCAGTGAATTTCCCTTAATAACGATTATCTCACAGGTTTTTTTGACAAATATTAAATTGTCAAACGTATATTTATAATAGCATACAAAATACCCACAAAACATTGTAAATCACTTAACTGTAGCCTTTTAAAAAATGTTCCTATCCTATGCTTCGTTTAAAAAATTGTGATTTAACATGGAACCTTATGAAACAATCCCGTAAAATTGCATTTTTATGATCTTCAGAAATCTTCCCATGTCTGTTTGTACGGAAGATTGCTTCTAGATAAATTTATAAAATTTTCAACTAGATCCGCAATTTTTTTTTTTTAATAATAATAATAATAATAATAATAAAATAATAATAGTTATAATAATAATAATAATAATAATAATAATAATAATAATGATAATACAAGACAAAAAGGTCAAGTATGCGTAAAAGCATGTATGTAAGTACATCCATATGAGAACAATAATTTCCGCCGTTGCTGCATCTATTTGCACCCTCTTACCTCTTTGAACTTTTCCCCCAATAACTATATGATGAACATCCCTAAATTAAAAAAAACACTTTACTTACAAATAAAGTAATTGTAAAAGAACACAACGCAACATAAAATAATTATTGTTTTTAAACAGTTCAAAAAAAATTTTTTTTAATGTTGGAAAATTAAAAAAAAAAATGAAAAAATTGCATAAAAAATTGTTTATTCATTGTAAGAGTAATTAATCAATAATTGGTAAATAAATATTTTTTAATCCACAGAAAAGCTGCTCTGCTAAAATATACTAATTTCTGAGTTAAAAAAAAAAAAATATTTAAGGTGGTTCTTTCATGACTCCTGAGTCAAAGGTGCGACTGTCAAGTTGATATTCATGAATGCTGCTTAAATTTTAAACGATTATTTGTTAATATTGTTTATTGAGGCAAATTAAGTACCAATTTAAAATTTGAGATCATAATATACGATATAAGAGTCGGCAGGAATGATTATCTAAAACTTGAGCTTAACCTCTAAATACTAGCAGTGGATGCTTACCTATGCTTTCAAAATAGGAAACGAATATGTATGCTATCATTTTTTTGCGTTACTATTTGTCAGCCTACTCTGAAATTGTGAAGGGTAGTATATTGTAACTCAATAAATGATTCCTAAAGATTTCATGCCATTCTGTTCATAATCATTTCATGAAAGAGCCATCTTCACTGAAAAAATTAGTTCATGGAATAATTTGTTTAATAATGTTATTTATAATCGAACCAAATGAATCAATAAGAAGTAAAAAAAGTTTCCATTAAAAATTAATTGAAGAAAAAGTAACAAAATACTTAAGAATTGAATAAAAGTAAAAATCTGTGCTGTGCTGTGGTGGTGTGGCAACGTGTGTTGTGGTGTGAAAGGGAAAAAGCAGAGCTCAGTACGGTGAGGGGGTGGGTGATGGGAAAGTTACATCCAAAATCCGCTTCTGTTACACTTTTTCTGAAGGTTACGAATCTAAAATCGTTGATTTATTCTCAAGCATAACGCCCCTTTAGAAGTATAACTTTGAGAACTTTATTACGCCTATATATACATACATACATACATTCATACATATACATATACATACATGCATACATACATACATGTATACATACACACATACATACATACATACATATATACATACATACATACATACATATATACATACACACATACATACATACATACATATATACATCTATACATACATACATACATACATACACTCCTCATGCTAAGGACTGCCATAGCAATTTTTTACCATAATTTTTGTTCTACAAAAACAATAAGTTCCAAAGATACTAACACTTTTTTCACTATCGAAACTATAAGGCACTTCTGAGTATTATCCATGCCTGTTAATACAACCACAACACAGCAAATCCTAAAGCACACTATAACGAAAAAATTTCTATTAAAAAAAGTAAGAACTAAGAAAAACAGAAAAAATACTACAAAAAAAAAAAAAAGAAAAAAAAAAGAACAAAAACAAAAGATCACAAAATACTAAAAAAAAAAAAAAAAAAAAACTAAGTAAAACGAAAGTAACTAAAAACGAAACAAAAAATTAGCTGAACCACTAAAACCAAACCCCCCCCCTCCAAAAAAAAAACAACGACAGAAAGGTGGGAAGAGGGATCTGTATAACACTTACTAGTCAACACTTTTGACATACATCTCGCTACACAATACAATTATCAAATATGCCCTTACATTTATACTTCTCATAAAAAGGCTGTATTAAAATGCCCTTAGAAAACATAAAAAAGCAAGCCTTGAATATTAGCACAAATGCACACCAGCTAAACAGTACCTACGAGGCCGCTTTAGCATAGATTTAACGTTAATCATTGACGGTATACGATGTCTACGTGAAACCTTAGGGAACGCTGCAGTATACAAAAAATTTTGGTCTATAAAATAAAAGCTCAACATGGAGGATTCCAAAAATATAGCACTTATAAATATTTTCTATGAAAACTGGAAACTAATTCCTTATACAGCTGTACGTATGGCATACTTTTATAATCAATAACTACAGAGGTACTAACTTTAAAAGACAGACTATGTTAAATCATTGTACATCCTGTTATTAACTAATACCTATAAGAAGAAGCTGCACGAATTACTTTATTGAAAATTGAGAATTATATACTTTTTCTAGATGCCTAGTAAAATATAACAATGCCAAGCACAACTAAACTATAACTAAAAAAGCATGGTACTTTTGTTATGGATAAAATCACCCAAATCAAACCAAATCACCCTTAAAAACAATCAGACTTTGTAAAAAAATTGTTATAACTTTTAGACGATGAGCATGCTGATATATACTACAAAGTTGGAGAATGCTAAAATACATACCACTAATAATTTACGTGATCTATTTTCCTACCACAAAAAGCTCCCTTATACTACAAAAATGTAACCACCACTTCATAAACCTTACCATTCGCCTATCAACTGCCAAAGTTAATGTTTTTTTTTTGATCCACCTAGTATCGTATCAATAGAACCTTAAACCATAATAGATATTTACTAGGATAATACCCCTTAACAATCGTTAAAACGATGTGAAAAGTCAGGACGACTCTCTCAATTACAGAAGGTGGTTTATTATTACTCTTCGCACATAATCTCGTACGCAACCAACTTTACACGTTCGCGATCAGCAAACCAACAATAGCACAAAAACTAAAAACAGCGAGGATCTCATTTGAATTAGCTATTTTAAAAATATTGTAAATGATCAAAGTTAAAAATAAATATTAACTTTTTACAAGAGTTCGTAAATAATAAAGAATCTAATTCAGTCATTTGAGCGTGTTCTCGTCGAGTCTAAATTCAATGCATAAAAATTTTATTTGCTTACACCTTTAAATAATAGTGAAGAATCAAATAATCATACAGATAATATTTCTAATAGAAGATAGATCAAAATTTCTCCTCATAAGGATTTACAAGTAATACGAAAATTATATATTAGAAGCTTTGTGTGGCTTTATAACTGGTGTAACAAGCAATGTTTGTGACGCACATGATTCCTTAAATTTGTAGGGACAGGCATGGATGGAGGTAAACACTTTTAACATCTTATTTATTTACGAGCAAAAAATTATCTTCCAAAATTATACCGTATTGAGAAACTGAATCTGAACCATGATTGAGAAACAGCTAAAAACTAAAAATAAAATCTGTTAGAACCTATAGTGTGTGCGAGTATCTTTGGTAGCTTAAGTGGCAGAGCAGTTGTATTAAAAACAGAAGGTTGTACATCTGATCTATACCTGGGAAAGATTTTTTAAATAGTGTAAAATTTCTTTAAACCTAGTTTGAATTAGAAAGTTATTTGTGATCGTAAAGGAGCGTGGATGAACTGAGGGGGCTCTGAATAGTACCTCCATCTACATGTGTTCCTATAAATTAAATGATATATATGTATCACAAATATTGCTTGCCATCCACTAATACAATCACACAAATCTTCCAATGCGTAGTTCATTCATAAGCGAAAAATTATACTTTAAAATCGTACCTTACAAAAATAATAAAAAAAACTATTGCACTGATTTAGGCATGGTCTTTAAGGAAAAAAAATAGTTATAAAAATTTTATTGTTATAATAAAAAAAAAGATATGTTATAAATATAAGTGTGGTGAACATTGGACGGCAAGTCCGATCACGAAATCTAAATACTCCTCGACCTATTACAAAAGTGTTACTTGAAAATTTTGTTTCCTCATACAATAAGGACACCGCAAGAATAGAGATTTGCTTTGTTGGAATGGGTCGGTACCAATAATATCTTTGATCTCTCAAAAATTTGTATTTTTAAATAAACAAACAAAAAGTTATTCGGTAAAAATTTGTAACAGAGGACCATCTTTTCTGCAATAATTTTGTTTTTATCTGTAACTCATGGCATTTGATTGCAACTATTGTATAATAAATTACACAAAAATGTTTTTAGTAGGGTCACTGGAAGCTGAGATACGATGATTTTACTTTCTCCCTCGTAGAAACCGCCTAAAACAATTTTTCGACTTCGGACCTAGAATGATCAGGTCGTCAATGTTTAATCTCACTGTTGCCTATTTCAACATAACTTTTCATTAGCTTTTCAGTAGTTCTGTCTATTTTTTCTCATCATTAACGCAATTAACCGTTAAATGCATTTTTAAGTGTATGATACATTGACGCCTTCGACGAAGAAATGTACAGGACGGTCAGTCACCATTTACATTAACATTGTAACATAACATCCTGTAAATTTTTTTGTCGGAGGCGTCGACATATAGGCAGCATCAGGAGTTTTTTGATATCCAAACATTACGTTTGTGTTACAATTTATTGTTTTTGTAATAAATCTTGACTGCTAACAGCGAAACTGACTATTCGTATTATGAGATTGTACAAAAGACATTGTAGTTGACAAAATTAGCTTCGAGCAAAAAAAAATATTTTTATAAAATTATCAAATAAGGAAAAAATTAATTTGGAACAAACAAAATGTGACTCTTAATTAGTTATCGTAGTTCATCGCAAACTGAACTTTTTTTTGAAAACAAATCAACATCTTTTTAACATGACAACGCTCGTCATTTACATTCGAATGCATTTTTCTTATTTTACTACACACAAAAAACAGAAAACATTCTTATATTTTACTTTAAATAATATACTTGATTGATCTAGAACATCCCCCCCCCCCTGGATTAATTTAAGATTTGTACTATACAATACAGATAAATAAGGAGGCAAGCGTATGAGTATCTCCATGGAGCCGAACAATTCAAACTTATAAAGGAGTATTTATTTAATTTAAACTTACAATTATGATGAATTAAATAGTCGTTATTTAATGAGTGAGCTCATTAAATTAAAAGAAAACAAGTTGACTTTAAAAAATAAAAGTCTCTGATTTAAAAATTTAAAATACGTAAAGACAACTGCTTCACAGCTAACCGTCTGCAATAAGCCTCTATGTTTGTTACCACGTGCCCCTAGGATTCACAGAGGATATGCTCCCAATAACTCTCAAAGAGTCTTCGTAACACTAAAACTTATGCAAACGACGCAACGCCTTTCAATCGCGAGTATTGAAGTGACTGTCTTCAGAAACTCTTTTAAATTCTTTAAATAAAATTGAAGTTTCTAATTTCAAGTTAGGATGTCAACAGCCATCAATTCTTTTCAATAATATTTACCTTAAATTATAATCTATTTAAAATCAGAGATTTCTTGATAAGTATCACTGATAAACAATCCAAAGATTAATCTTGCTTTTAATCTCTCTGTCTCAAGTGGCAACTCAAAAACTTTAAAGAAACTCTTCGACAACTTTAGCTTTCATGAGCAACTTTTAAATGATTCTGACAATGATTCGTCAAAGCCACAAAAATTAAAAATAAATGTTCTTTGGTTACTACTAAATGTACTACAATTATATCATATTCATACTACAAAAACACGCATTCAAACCTTATGTTCATTCAAATACTTATCTAATGTCCTAATCAATCTCCACCTTATGACGAATTTTTTATTTAAACTATACTTAATTGAAAACAAGAAATAGTAAATTAAAACACAGGTAATTATAAAGTTCTCGATAATATCAATAATTGCTACGCTAAACCTCCAAGAGAAGACTTTGCGCACATGAGGTCTATTAATACGGCTTTTCACCAAGGAAATCTCAACCTCCCTTATAAGAGGCTCCATCCTATCAGTACTCTCAGACCTTCACTGTTTGAGAAGCGCATATCTGCTATCAGGATCTGGATTGGTCCCAGAATAGATTTCCGGGTCCCTTACTGCTCAGGGTGCGCACCCCTTTCATCGTAAGCTCAATATCCAGTTTGACGTAATCACTAACTGACTTGGCCTTTCTTGCCATGTGTTTTTCAACAATACTCTCGGTGGGTCACCTGTAAGTGACACGGCTGACGAGACTATCATAATTATCCAATTCAAGCTCTATACTCATGGACAAATCAATTTCAATTTACACTTCCATTTGTATCTTGTCTCGTAGATACCTGTTTAAAATAAATTCTCCCATTTAAGAAAACAATATGTGGGGTTAGTTTTATTCTATCATTATCATTATTATTATTATTATTATTATTATTATTATTATTATTATTATTATTATTATTATTTAAAACGCCAATGGTAACAACAAAATTTTACAAAAAATTGCATGAATAAACAGTTATTCTGTTACTGGTATTCAACTTAAAGATGTAGGAGATGTAATACAATACATTATTACTTTACATATCCGGGTAAGAATGTAATTTGCGAGCTTGTCCAACTATTATACTTTTATGGAATAAAGAGAAATAACGTAGTGTGTTCGACCTTAATGCAGCCACAGGTATATGGCTCGTGGAAAGAGGAAAACGCAGCATATACAAATGCACAGTTGCTCTGAAAAATCATAAAAATGACAAGATAGACGACGAGGATATGGCGTGTGCGAACGCACTGTCCCTTAGCAAAATCAGAAAGTTTAGGATAAGGCATACACGTACACATTGCCGGTTAGCAGGACCAGGAAGTCAAGATTGTGGCGTGCACAACTGCCCTGCTACTTAATAGGGCCAGGGAGTTAAGGAGACGACATGAACGAATGCACTGTCGCTTAGCAGGACCAGGAAGATTAAGAAGTGGCGTGCACTAAAGCACTGCCCCTCAGCAGGACCAGAATTCAATAAAACGACGTGTACGTATGCACTGCTGCTTAGCAAGATCAGGAAGTCAAGGAGACAGCCATCCAGCTTGTAGCACGAGGTCACGTTGGAGTTAGAGTTGGTGGTTGCGATGGTGGCAACAAGTCAACATCGTCAACTGCGAGTAATAGTTATCACAGCTGTCCATGAGGTTAGAATCATCGGCGATGTCTGAGTCGTTTGTCCTGGCCACAACAGATCAGTTCATCTGGATGCAGATGTCGCTACTGCTACTGCCACTGCTATCGCTGTGGCTGGGACTCTTGCTGTCCTTTCGTTGGAATATTCTGTAGTGCCATTTGCTTTTTTTAAGGTTTCCTTTAACGCAAATTTCTAATGTAATAACAATTCCTAGCCAATGCACTAAAATGTAGCTGACGAAATCAGCTTCGCGCAAAGGAAAAGACATCATTAGAAAATCATCAAATAAAGAGAAAATTCATTGTTAATAAACAAAATGTAACTTTTAGTCATCGTAGTTCATCGCAAAGTTAACCTCTTTTTTTTAAACAAATTAATAAAATCTTCTCAATATGACAGCTATCATCATTTAGATTCGAACACATTTTTCTTACTTTACTAGACATACAAGACAAAAAACTTTCAGATAGTTCACTTCAAATATATTTTCAATTGATCCAGAACAGGCATTTTGCGATAAGTCGTACCAACAATACGGCAAAATAGACAGTACTATTGGAGAGTTGATGAGAAATAACGTTTGGTTTTTCTACATAGAAAAACTACAAGGTTTTTTTTAATAGAGTTGTTTCAAAGAACTTTAAGCACCTCAGATTTTGTTTGTATTGTATAAGAAATAAAAGATGTATAAAATACCAAAAATATGTCTATGTATTTATATCTGAGTGTTAAAATGTACTCACTACTTGTGCTGAATTCTTACTACATGGTGCATCATAAATTTTGGATCCTGTCAAAGTTCAATTATCAATGATTCATTGAAGATTTCCATTGATTAAACGTGGTTGCATTGTTGTTGTAAATGTTAGTTTACTAAAAATATTAAATTTTATACATCCAACTTATAAATTGTTTTCGATGGTAATATTAATGAAATCATCTATAAATTTCATTGGTATTCATGGAATTAGGACCGGATGCCTAGGTGTATGAATAAAGAGACTAATTTTTAAGACAGCAAACTCTTCGATTACGTTGCTAAGGCGTAAGTCAAATCGTTGATTTAGTTTTTAAATGTATACAAAATAAAAAATAACACTTTTTGCCGTACAAGTTGTGACTAAGAGATAAGCTAGCGCCACAAGTCACTTTAATCCGTATAGACTAAAATCTGACGGGTAGAGGTAGTTACAAAAAAATTTTATTATGACCATTGGATTAGGTAACGGCAAGTATACAATACGGACCCTATGGTGATTTTAAATACTATTACTCCTTATCATAACAAGCTGATAAACTGATATCACAAAAAAAAATTGGATCTCTCTGAATCGTAAGATTGTTTTAATATTCGTAATGGGTTCATAGTAGATATCCATAAATTGAACGTAAATTCATGGTTTTTATGAATGTTAATTTATTAGGATCTATAAGTGGCTTAGTTGTGACACTCAACTTATATTTTATATTAATTAGATATTGCTAAAATGATGTAGGAAAGTTGTAGGTATTGTTGGAGTTCTGTCATGCTGTCTATATTTTTTGACATTATGTTCATGTATTTATCACTACTTTTTATATTTTTAAAATGATTGTTTACTACTATAAATTCAAAATAATTTTGCCATTTGTTCACAACATTACTTATTACCAGATAACGAGCTCTCATGTGGAAATCTTCGTCGCTATACAGAAAATAAGAAGAAGTTCTGAATAAACAATTTACGTCCCCTTTTACGCTAACTTTTATATTGTTCATTTTCAAAAATTTTAGAAATATTAAGTTTGATTTTAAATTAAATTTTAATAGTACAAAGTACTAACGATTTTTCCAATTTACAGTGTGGAACACTGTGAAGAAATTATTTCCGTATTCGTCATTGAATCTGAAAATGAAAAATTCTTTCTAACCACTTATATCAATTGATAAAATATAGAAAGCATATTAGTTACAAAAATAATATTAGGTATACGTTAAATATTTAAAAAATAATGTATACCTTCTTTCTCTAAACATAACGGAGAGTTCTATGAAAAACTCTCAACGTACCTTAATAGTAACTTTTGGGTGGTGTGGAAATTTACTGACAAATATATAACTAATGCTTAACGATGTAGATTAAAAACTCTTTTTCCTTACAAAATTCTGGGCACCAACTTCTTCTGACTAACAGATGAAATTTAAAGACTCTCCTTTTAAGTTAGAACAGTAGGGCGTTGGCGCGCGGAGCGCGCATGGGGGCGAAACCCTACTATTATATATATATATATATATATATATATACATACCCGAACAGAAATGAAAGTCGATTGCCTCTCTAGTTCATGAGGCCCTACTTAGGCAGCCTACTGAGGGCACAAGTAGGCGCGTCAGTGGGCGTGCGTGAGGTATCATTAGGCAACCCACATAACCTACCTTTATCTTACTTCTCGAATAGTATATACAGTTATATCAGCTACAGTGGCAGTGTAAAGTGTAGCGTAAAATTACACACAGGTACACAAGTTACAAGAGTCCTTCATTAAGTCCTATACAAATGATTAATGAGTATTCTTATACATATATGAGACTGACAAAATTAATCGACATTAACTTTGTTGTCAACTAAACAAAATTTCTTAAAGTACTGAATTAGAAATAATAATTGGTGTTTCAAAAAATTTCATAAAAACCATTTAAGAACCGTACTAAGATTATGAAATTTAACACTTAACAGCTTGTACACTGTCATTCAGATGTCCACCGTCAAATCAAGTTGATCTATCATTCAATTAAATCAATATGCTTTTGTATGAAAAAAAAGTAAACTGTAGTGTAAGCATGTAATTTGTATTAATTTCTTAGTGATTATTTAAAAGTTCCTTAGAATTAACTCACGAATCACATGTTCATATTGTAAGCTTGATATCAATTGTGAATGAGAGATATTTTAAAGGTGACATTTATATCTTTATTTATGTAAAATTTCTATTTATCTTGGAATTATATTTTTGTTACTACACGTGATTAACAATGCCGTGATAAAAAATTCTCATTGAAAAATTAAATATAATTTGTTAGAAATGAAGCATGACTTTTATTCAATTATAATACAATGTAAATTCTCATATGTACATATCTATATTTATCGAAGGAAAGGTGGTTATATTATGTCAATGGAGGCAGCCTACTTAGGGCCTACTAAATGCCAGCTGACGCTGCCAACGTAGGACCTCAGTTGGCAAGTAAAGCAGCCTAAGTAGGCCCTACTGATGGCCTACTCACAATTTCCGTCCGGATATATATATATATATATATATCTTCCTATATTATATAGTTAACTTAGTGGGAAATTCCACGAAAACCCCCCACCGCTCTTCACCAACCCCCCATAAAATAAGGTAAGAATACATTATTTTCTTGCTTATTTTGACATATTGTAGTTTTTCTGAAAACCCCCACAGCCCCTCATAGACCCCCACACATTTTTACATTTCTTCCGTAAAATATTTTTTATATTCATTCCATATTTTATCTACTTGAATGTTTTCTGAAATCAAAAACCAAGCAAAAAATTGTCCTAACTAGTATGAAAACATCATTGTTATGGCTTTTTTTTTAATTTTGTCGATTTCAGAATCATGTTATATTAAACCCATTGCAATTGCAGTATTCCTAAAATTTTTATATTTTATTTCATTATGTTTTTTAACGTCTTCAAACGATGTAGCCCCATGTAATTTATTTAAAATAAGTTTTAAAAAAAAGCGTTGATGATCTTTTGAAAATATTCTGTTAATCCACCTATAGCAATATTTTTCAGTGTAACTTTCCTTTTTTTCCAAATTTTAAGTTTATTGTCAAAAATGTAATGTTCTGGAATGTTAACATATTTAAGCGATTTTGCAAAATCATCTACTTTATTTAATTTAAACCAAGCTGTAAGGGGTACTTGATAATTTTTTATTACAATTTTGATTTTATTTTCTTTAAATATGAGTTTTTGTTTATTTTCAAGATGAACAGCTAGATTTACAACTGTATGACTCTGACCACAAATTGGATATTCTTGAAGTCTCCAAGCTGCTTCCACTGGACTTACATATCTAGCATCTACGTAACTACTAATTGTACTTTGTATTGATACTGCTTTGTATTGATGCACAATAGTCGGGAGTTGGGGGGTTGGCGCGCAGTGCGCGCAGGGGGGCGTGAGCCCCACTACTATATATATATATATATATATATATATATATATATATATATATATATATATATACTAATAGGGCTCAAGCCACCTTGCGCACCAACACCCCAATTTTTTAATATTCTATGAGAAATACATTTTTACAATTTTTGTGTATTTATTCTTATTTATTCTTAACTTTTTTATTTTTCAAATTTGAAAAACTTATTTTTAATAAATTACATGAGGCTACATCGTTCGAAGACGTTAAAAAAAATAATGGAATAACATATAAAAATTTCAGGAATACTGCAATTGCAATAGGTTTAATGGAACATGATTCTAAAATTGATAATATTTTTGAAGAAGCCATAACAATTAAGATTCCATACCAGTTAAGACAATTTTTTGCTTGGTTTTTAATTTCAGAAAAAATTCAAGGAAATAAAATGTGGAATGAATATAAAAAATATTTTACGGAAGACTTTCATAATGAAAATAATAATTGTGTTCTTTTACACATTAATTAAATTTTGGTATCGAAAGGTAAATTATGTGAGTCTTTTAGTTTACCGACACCAACTAATAGCAACTATATAAATAATTGCAATATTGAGGAAATAGCTTTCAGTAAAAAAATGTTCGATATAATTTACACAAATTTAAATGAAGATCAAAGAAAAATTTTTAAAACTATTTGTGAACAAGATGAAAAAGTATATTTCATAGATGATCCTGGTAGATCCGGAAAAACCTACTTATATAAGACACTCATTTATTACTTTATTTCTAGAGGTAATAAAATTTTGTCAATGGCTTAGACAGGAATTGCATCTGTATTACTACTAAAAGGTATGGCCAGTCATAGAAGTTTTCATTTAAGTCTAGACTTAGATAATATTGAAAGTGTAATTTTAGAATTTGAAACTGAAAAAATAAAAATAAGGGAAGTTAATTTAATAATATAAGACGAGGCTTCTATGATTTTGAAAAAAGCCCTAGAAATCGTTGATAGAACGTTGAGAGACTTGTGTAATACAAAACTCTGCTTTGGTGATAAATTAATAGTACTTGGAGGAGATTTTCGACAAATCCTTCTAGTTATAAAAAACGGTTATAAAACTATAATAATAAAAGAAAGTATTAAATTATCATTATTATGGATCTTCTTAAAAATTTTAAAATTACAAAATAATATCCGTTCTAGTAATAACGAATTTTCAAAATTATTGTTAAGAATTGGAAAAGGGGACATAAAAACATGTAACATTCCTAAATCCTGGATAACAGAGAATGTCTGTACCAAAATATTTAGTAATTACAGCAACTGTTTTGACAATAACGTGATACTCACTTCACATACTGAATATACTTTTTTTTTAAACAAATAGATTTTAAGTAAATTACATGGGGAAACCTAAACTTATAACAGTATCGATACTGCAACATATAAAGGTGTTGATGAATCAGATGATAATATTTATATAAATTTTTCTGTAGAAATGTTAAACAACATTCGTGAGGGCTTGCTACCTCATGAACTTAAATTAAAAATAGGTATAATAGTAATGTGAATTCGAAATTTTAGTATATCAGACGGATTATGTAATGGTACACGATTGCGAATTACTAAATTACTGAAGTGTAACGTAGAATGCGAAATAGTAACGGGAGAAAAAATTGGTAATAAAGTTTACATTCCAAGAATTACATTCAATACTGGAAATACTTTATCATTACCTTTCATTTATATAAAAAACAATTCCTATCAGTTGTAGCATTTGCTATAACTATAAATAAGTCTCAAGGTCAAAGTTCTGATAATGTGGGATTATACTTAAAAAAACCTTTATTTACACATGGTTAATTATACGTGGCGTTATTAAGATGCAAAAATAAAAATGGAATTTTTGTTCAAGTCGATAGAGAAAACAGCTTAGAGATTGAAAATATAGTTTGGAAAAATTTTTTTGAGTATAATAATGTATCTTATAATTATAACATGGTTTAATTATTATTTTTTTATGTATAGGTGAAATTTATTAATTAATAATACATATCATAAATGTATATCGTGTTTATCTATTGTACTAATTTAAGCATTAATTTAAAACAGAATAGAAATGGACGTAAGTCTTCGTGGTTTAATCAGGCTTTATAAGATGACTCATAAAGTGATGCGAAACTTTCATTGTTTGTATTAATGATACTCTTAATTTAACTTAAGTTTATGTAAGTAAAAAGAAGAATTGTGTATTAAAGGACTATATAAGTGATGATGATAT
Source organism: Copidosoma floridanum (assembly GCF_036245765.1). Lineage (NCBI taxonomy): Eukaryota > Metazoa > Arthropoda > Insecta > Hymenoptera > Encyrtidae > Copidosoma > Copidosoma floridanum. The sequence goes on along the minus strand of NW_028321905.1, from coordinate 1,724,456 downwards.
AATAATTATGCCGTGAAAAAATTCTTGGGGGTCGGTGAGGGGGCCGTAGGGGGTAGGCGGGGGATGTGGGATGTTCTGGGAAAAATACTGTCTAATATTTCCATGTGATTTGGTAGGAATGTGGTAATAGACTTTAACACATTGACAGGGCTGGCAAAATGCAACGTTACAAAATGCTAACAGAAAAAGTCAGCCCACTAAAAACTTCATGCTTACAAGGAAACTAAGAAATCCAATGAATTGAAATACAATTAATTGTATTTAAGCTTAGCTGATTATAGTATTGTGCACTAATCTGTAATTATTTGATTAAATATTAAAACATACATTGTTATTATTCCATGAAGCCATACGTGGTTGAACCCCCTGGCTTGAATACAGACTTATACTATACTTCTATACTATACATGGAATATTTTGTGGAGGGTCAGTGGTGGGGTGTTGGGGGGCCATGGGAAAATTTGTGGGGGGGCTGTGGGGGGTCGATGAGGGGCTGTGGGGAGTTTTGAGAAAAACTACGATTTGTCAAAATAAGAAAGAAAATAACGGATTTTTACCTTATTTTGTGGGGGGTTGGTGGGGGGGAAAATGGGGGTGGTGGGAGGTTTGTGTGGAATGCCCCACTGAGTTAACTACATAATATAGGAAGATGTACATACATATATATTTATATAAGGACTGATTCTTAGGATAGTATATCTCTAGATTAAGTTGCTAAAACTAAAATGAAACTGTTAATATGATTGTAAAAAAAATATCAATATCCTATAATGTACAGACTGAAATCTACATCTCAAGGGTGGTGAAAAAATTCTATTCGCTCTATAATGTATCTGGTTAACAATATTTTACATATCAAGCTAACTCGTCATTAAGAAACGATATCTTAAAACAACTTTAAGTCCATAAAAATCATCAGTTCTCTTAGGTTCATGCTTCATTTTTTTTATGATTAGTTTTGGTTGAAGTTTCATTAAAAACTGTCGTAGAGAGCAAGGGGGAATAAAGGATCAAGAAAAGCATATATTTTTAAAACTAAAAGAGTCTCAGGTCTGTGCAAGAGTTGGAGGTGGCAAATTGAAGTAGTTCACAGGAAATAATGATACTTTACCTCTTATTTTGTGGAGGAAAAGTCGGGAGATTTGAATGAATCGAGGAGGGCAGTCACGGAGTTTGATTAGAAAGTGTGAATAGCAGGGAGAAGCTTGGGGGTATGAGAGATGAGGTTGGTCACTTAAACTAAAGATCAACACAAAACAATCAACACAATTTTAACTAATTTTTAGATAAAACAACACTTATAATACAAATTATGTGACGGGCAAGGGAGGCCATCACTCTCATTTAACACTAGTAAACTCTTTCATACAGGAATATAATATACTCATTAGATTCTGCCACCCTGTAAGTTTTGCATGCCAACCCAAACAATAACTTGTTATTTCATGATTTTTCAGGTGATAACAAACATATTTCTCAGTTCACTTGAGTTTCACTCTTTTTTGCGGGGGGGTCAAGGGGGGTCTGAAAGATGTATGTGGGGTGCTGTAAAGGATTAGTGTGAAATGTCCCAAACAAACAACTATATAATAAGGCAAGAGAGAGAGCTATGTTTCTTTATACTAGGATGGCTTTGATCCCTTGCACGATTTGAGCGCTAACCCCCATAATTGTTTGTTATTCATTATTTTAAATTAATTGTTTATTACTCTTTTTAATAAAAATATATATTTACATAGAAAATGTGTTTGTGCAACTTAAGATAGTTCTTACTCTTATAAGGAGCTAGAGGAAGATACTATAAGGAGCATCCTTTTATCCCATTTTTCTCTTACATTTAATGATAAACATACAAAGGAGAATCATGCAGGGGGTATGTGGAGGCACCAAAGAGCTGTGGGGGTGCAGGGGCCTGTGGGGGTGGTGAGAGGTTTGAACATAAAGGAAGGTAAGCTAAAATAAGGAAGTAAAAATTGATTTTTGTTTTTTTTTGTGGAGGTAGTAGGGGATCTATGGTCCTTCTATTATTGTTATTATCAAGAGACTTAGAATGCAGTTCAACTTATCTGTAAAATAAATAAAATACTAATAATAAACAAATGACTCTTTTACAATAATATTCATGCAAACTATCACACAGACTTGACGAACGAAATTTCAGTCCTTAAATATCAGTTGAATTCTAGAATTAGTAGATAAATGCTGTGATTAATTTAATTTACCAACACCGAAAAATAATTTGCAGCAGAAAGATAATAATGAGGAAATTGCATCCTATAAACACATGTTTCAATCTATTTAATTTTCATTGAATGACGACCTAACAGATATTTTCAGAACTATTTGTAAAAACAAGGATAAAATTTACTTCTTATAATATATACTATTTAATTACTTACCGTTTCTTACATCTTATTTTCGTATTCTAAAATTAAGCGTTAATATTTGATCACAAAATAAGTAATATTCAAAATAACTATTGAAAACTGGAAAAGGAAGAATCAAGACATTTAATGGCCCTGTAAAAACAAGAACAAAAAATGTTTGTGAAAAATTTTCATTGAAAATTATGGTTGTTTAATAAACAGTGTTATACTAACGCATGATTATCGATATACTCAATTACTAAACAATAAAATTCTGAATTAAGTAAAGGGATCTGCAGAAACGTATTTTAGCATAGATTACGCAACGTATAAGGGTGTTGATGAATCAAATTGTAATATCTACATTAACTTTCCAACAGAAATATTCAATAGTATTTAGAAAAGCCTTACACCCTATAAACTTGATTTAAAAATTGGAGCAATAGTTCCGTTAAACAGAAATTTGAGTATAGCTGACGGCTTATGTAATGGTAAGCAGTTAAAAATTACCTAACTATTAGAGTATAATATTGAAGCAGAAGCAGTAACTAGAAATAAAATTGGTAAGACAGTTTTTATACCAAAAATAATATTAAATAATGGGAATACATCTTTAGTGCCATGGATTTTGTAAAAAAGCAATTTCCTTCAGTCTTAGAATTTGCTATTACAATCAATAAGTCTCAAGGTTAAAGTTTTAGCAGTCTATGTTTTTACTTTAAAAAACCTGTATTTTCACACGAACAGTTATATGTTGTAATGACAAGATGCAAAAATAAAAATAGAATTTGTATAAAAATTGAACGTGAATACAATTCGGACATAGAATATATTGTTTAGGAAAAAATTTTCGATGACAAATTAATTAAAATTCAACAAACAGATGGAGAACTAAAAGATTAAATTTTAATGTTAATTTTAAGTAGAAATGATTCATTATGAAAAATATTCTTTGTGAACAAAATTTTAAATTTGAAAAAATTATAAATACGGCTCAATTTTTTAGTGCACTAAAATCATTCAAATCAAAATCACAATTCACTGCATAAAAGTCTTGAAATAATTATGTATGCTATGTATAAATATAACTTTATAACACGATACAATTATACATTGTGATGTTCCAGATTTATTAGGAAATTTTTTTTGAAAAACGTTACATTATTATATATATATATATATATATATTTACATTGCATGATGTATTTCTGTTTCTGTACTATTAAGTTTATTCAGACAAGTTTTTTTTTAATTATACGTATGTTAAAATTGATGTTCAATCAATATGTTACAAAAATTTTTCACGTAAATTTTCATAATAATACTGATTTTTATTTATTTTTTTATACGTATGGAAAAACCGTTACATAAATTTATGTATTAAATTTAAGCTTGTTATCCATATACTTGTACTCCTAATAATTTGGGGATTATAACTTAAATATTTATTTATTAAACAGTTTTATTTTTATACGAATAGGATAACAGATGAACGTTCACTCTTTAAAATAATATAATAGTGTTTATATAATAATACTAAAACTTTTTTTTAAATTAAGAATAAGGATACTCGTCACTTCATAGATTTGTAGGGCTTCTGGCGATGACTGTAGAAGTTGTCATTTTTTTGTTTTACTGTTAAATTGAGATTTTCAAGTGTACCCTTATATGCCATGCTATTTCATTTATTCATCTAATAAAATTGTCATTTAAATAAACATAATACTAACAAAAAAAATATGCCAACACGAACTTCATACTTATAAAATATAAATGAAAATAATAAGAATAGTGTATCAATTTAATCCTACGTCATGACTATGAAGTAGATCTATTTGCCTCCACGGCGGCGTGGAATAATTGTTAAAAATTATATTGCTATACAACTAAAAAAATGTATTTTAGATTTGAAAGTAAACTTAGACCTAAATTGAAGTCATCTAAGCAAAAATTTTAAAATACTGTATGTAAGGTGTAGATTGCAGAGAAGTAGAAAGAATTTTTAATGAATACGAATTCATCACGACAGAGGGAGCGTAGAGCAGCGAAAAAAGTTCAAAAGGTCCATAAATCTTAGCAGGGAGGAATCGATGGAGCTTAAGAACAAATAAAGTCTTTAAAAATGTGGAAGAAAACAAAAAAATTTACCCATATTTTGCGGGGGGCTAGAAAGAGGTAAAAAACATGGTAGAACAGCCCCACCACAAGATTTATAAAATTAAAAATGACATATATCTACCTATATTAAATAAATGTTTATGTGAGGCATGCCACATAAACGCCCCACGACTTCCACAGCTCCTAAAATCCCCTCACAGACATCAGTTGACCCCCCACCACCACCCTTACAGCCCCCCTACAAAATTTATGTGAAATTTTACGTTTTCTCCGTTATTTTAGCAGAAATGTAACCTTGTCCAGACCCCCCACTGCCCTCACAACTACGTCATAGCGCCCCGAGTGACCACTTCACATACGCTTTCACTCCACGCAGAACTTCTTTAAACCCCCACGCCCCTCACATCCCACACACCATTTTTGTAAAATATATCTGAAACTGTATTAACCATCATGGACCCGGACACTAACCCACTTACTCATCGTAGTTTACTAGTAAAAAAATTTTAAATAAAATAATATACATACACATATGTGTGTACGTACTAAGTTGATTAATGCATGCTAACGTCACTTCTTTTTTCTCTCAATTCTTCCCACGGAACTTGACCGGCATCATTAGCATGAATAAAATATTGGCTTTATAGTACTTATTTTTATCCCATTTTCCACACTGCCGCGCCGTGGAGGCAAATAGATGTACTTCATAGAGACGAGTAATGACTTATAATGTAATTAAGAGAAATATTATGAATTAATTTATATTAATATGTGTAGGTTGTCTACATTTATAAACAATCATTTTAACATATATATATATATATATATATTAAATTTTTGACACAAACTCACTGTTGGACAGCAAAGATACTACTACATAATTCTCACTCAGCCAGACTGCGTAAAGTCTGGTTTTGGTGTATTATGCCAAAGCTACAAGCAGTTTTATTACCTATAGGTCATGGCATGGTCTAATAGAACTATAGTCAACCGAGATGTACTGCCGATAGGTTCCGTATCTGATCAATGTAAGGCCGTTATCACACGTCTGCAGAGAAGAGCTGCGGATTTCAAATAAAAAGTTCCTCCACCCTTATCCAAACTATCTTAGGCTATACACTAAGATTTCCGTAACACACAATGCACAGCGCTGCAGCATCATATGTGGAACACACCAATGACTAAGTAGTACATCGTCTAAAACGTCTATTGCAGAGCACTACTCGTCAAGCTTATACTTCTAGAGAAAGTATAGAAATATATACACTTACAGACTGACAAGGCAGCCTAAGTTTTAGTAGTACAGTAGGTCGAGGAACAGTATGGAAAAGGTCTAAGTTTTCTCTGGTTGGTTCCTCTATATTTAGGAGCCACACTTCTGAACAGAACTAGTGTGTCAATGGCCACCTCACAAATCCCTACCAACCTCCGCAGAATTTTTTTGGGTTTGAACTAAATATAAAAATCCCTCCATTACTTTCCAACGCCACCCCCCCCCCCACATGTAAAGTAGAATTCGAATGTTTTTAACATTGATTAAACATTTCTATTGTTTCTAAGAAGCTCCCACAGCCCCGCATAACCTCTTAACAGCTCATTATTTCTCTTGTCTCCGTTATTTCTCTTGTTCCTAGACAACGGTCCATCCCCCATCATACTTAATATTAATAACTTATGCTTCATTTAAAAGATTATTTTTTTCATCAATTTTTCTACACAGCTAAAAAAAAAGCAAATAGGTGGACCTTACTTTTTAATTAAATATGTAAAATATTTGTACATGTAGTTGTATCATGTCATATAAATACATGTGATGAATAATTAGTAATAGTAGTAGAAAAAAAAAAAGAATTCAATACACCGAGAACTTTAAGCTTATAAATAAATTATTTATCCTAATTTAAAGAACACACCTGCCTCTAACCTATTTTTCCGACTTGTACGTGTTTTAAAACAGTTATTAATCTACATTTATTAAAAAAAAAAAAAAAAAAATTTAAATGTATTCGTATAACTGAAATTCAAAATATAAAGAAAATTAATAACATCAAACAAATGTTTAAAAAAAAATGATATATTAAGTCTTTTATCACACGTATACCAAAGTAATATATTATATTACAAGGATTTTGATGAAAAAATTATAGTTTTTATTCTAAAAAACTGAAAATCAGATTTTTTTAACCAAAAATTAGTATCATACAAGAAACAAATTATGTTATATGTTGTTTTTTAAATATGAAATAATAATGAATATTATAACTTTCATATTACAACCTTCAACGTTGTTAATTTATTTTTAACAATTAACAAGTAAAAACAATTTATTATGTGAAAATTTCTATTCAAATAACATTTTCTACGACCATGATACTTTTGTTTCTACTTAAATAAATAAATAACCGTTATTTTTCATCTAAATAAAGCTACACATAATTTACAGTAAGAAAATTTGGATTTTTATAAATATTAACCTACATTACCGAAATTTTGACATAGAAATTTGTTTATTGTTATAGCACATGCCATGATGATTAGAAATTACTAACAATACGAAATACAAGAAAAAGTTAAAATGCTCCATGTGTTTCCACTTATTTCTGGAATAAAGACTATATTTTAAGTTTTTTCTTTAGTAATTGCTTCTCTTTCTGTACAATACTGTTTATAATCGTGTTCCATTATACAGTTCATATTAGGGTGATTGAAAAAAAATAACAAATCAAACTCGTTGGAGCTATTTAAAAAATTTGATTTACCCGCTAATTTCGTAAAAGAAGACATTTCTACATGGCCCAATGATGACAGCTTCAAAATTTGTGTAGAATTATTAAAAACTTTGAAAGTAACGTACGACGCTGCTAAATAGGGAATATCACTGATTAAAGAATGTAACTGTTGCCCAACTAATAATGAAGAACAGTTGTAGTATTTATTACAGGCTGTTCGTGGCCATCGACAACGTTTTTCTAGTTGTAATAAAAAATCTCCTCAATGCTCAAATTGCTTATACTTTGGTTTGTTGCGAAGAAATTTCTTAAAACCATTATATTTGTCTGATTGAATGAAAAAATATCATTGGTCAACATTTATCTAAAGTCCAATTTATGTTTGACAAAAAATTCGATCCTCACTTTGACACTAAAACCAATAGTTTCAGCGTGATTTACCAACTTTAATCAAATGTTAAAAAAATTGCACTTTGATCTTGGATAAATTTTAAGCACGTGGACTAATAAAAAAATGTTATCAGACCTTTTTTGTAGAGCGTTCAATTTTCTATCAAGATTTAAACAGCGATTTATGAGTTAATCAGTTTTTTGAACGGTATAAAAATTAGAAGAAGCAAAAATAGTTTTTTCCATGTTATTCTTATGAGAATTGAAGAAATGTGGCTCATATTTGCACAGTAATTGTTTTACATTTAAAAAAAAACTTTTTAGCCGGTTTGGAAGAAAAAATTTTTTTTTTTTTTAATCACTCTAGTCCATATAATACTTAAATAATTATGTTTACAGATAAATCAATACAATTTATAGTGCTATTGAGTCTTATTCCTGGAGGTTTTTCAGTTGGAAAGTATTCGTATTAAATTTATTGTAGACGATGTTGTGCTACAGTAGTAAGTGTAAAATAGTTTACAAGTTAGAAGTAACGACTGAACAGTCACGATGTATGTTATAGCGTAGTCACGCCATATTCACACAATATATACATTTATACATACATAAATACATGCACACATTCATACATGTATACATACACACACACCCACGCACACATCTCTATTTACTTTCCTACATTATATAGTTGTTTGTGTGGGGCATACCGTACAGGTCAAGAAAAATTCTAGGATGGGGAGTATATAAGGGGTAACCGAGTGGACGGAGGGTCGTGGAGGTCTGTACAAAAACGGAATTAAGCCGAAAGGAAGGAGAAAACGACAGTACTTCAACATATTTTGTTAGAAGATTGCTGTGGGAGTGGTGGTAGATCAACAAGGGCCTGTGGGGGTTCGTGTAGATTTCCCTATGCAAACAACTGTGTAATATAGGTAGACATTGTTTTCGTATATAAAGAAGTTATAAAAAGGCAGCATAATTTGCAGACTTCATTAAAAACTTGAAAAGTTTGGAAGTTGTGCTTAATTAATCATATGTTAATTGCTATATCTTTACTGTTGTGATACAAAATTTTTGTAAGGTCCAAAAAATTTTCGAATGATGTTAAATTTTTAACACAATTTTAAATTGATGATCTTCTAGAGATACAATATTCAGTTTTTTTAAAACAAATTTTTTTATACTATTTTTACGTGTTTTCCATGATTTACCTCTGGTTCAATTGCCCCTTGCTGATAGGCTGAAGTTACAGGTACAACAGAGCCAATAAAAGATGCATAAGCTTAAGGGACACTCCAAAATGAACAAAATGAGACAGAGATTTAAGAAATCATTCCAAATAACTTAAAAAAACCGAAGACTTGCAGTGGAAGGGTTATACAACCCTTATAACTATAGAATAATTTATTAGTATAACTTAGTTTTAAGTGATTTTTCTCTGCTTATATGATGGATGGAAAAATGTAGCAGAATACCTTTGAATATTTCCTATTTAATGTTTTTTTTTTTTTTTTTTTTTTTTTTTTATAACTTTAAGTTTTATTGTATTTCTTAATGATCGATAGTACTACACCGTAGAAAAGCAAAATATCGAAAGGAAATCGATTGGTGCGCCCTTGTGCGTCATGCGGTTCAATTATCTTTTCATGTTGATTGGTATCCAACCCTTATAGCGAGGGCATTTTTTGATGTAAATAAAGTTCCGTCAGTTATAAAATGACTTCTTTTTATTCATCCCAACATCCTGTATTACGGTCCCGATCCTTACTACAACATCGTTTTTTTCAATGGTTTTTTTTTGTTAATTATCAGTGTGAACCACCACACGTAATACAGTATGCTTCTCGCTAGTAAGTAGAGACTCTTGAGTTCACCATATTACTTCCGTTAGACCTAAATATCTACCATCTAGAAATTGTTAAATTTCATCAAAAATTATGATGTATGTACCGTTCTTTCACAAACCGTCCAACTTTTTATAAAAATTGACCTTTGACTGAAATTTTTTCTACATTTTCTGTATCGAAAAAAAAATACGTATTATTTTTTTTTCATCCAATTTTATAAAAAATAGAAACGATCTATTAATTGACACTATTAAGTACAAACTGTGGGTGATGACAGAAAGAATTTAATTGCAAACCTTAATATCTAGCGTTGATAAATTTTTAGAACTTTTAATCAACGGTTTAAATAAACTACTGATACATTATTTTTTAGTCAATGAACAAAGAGAGTTCTAAATAAAGAAAACTCAGTTAATATAAAATTAATGCATTGTGATTTATGATTTTTCTTAAAATTATGCCTTTATAATTTAAAATTCTGTGTAAAGTATCTATTGGAATAATGATCAGGTATTAATACTTCCTTTTTCAATTTTTCATCATGATGACAAAGAGGAGTTAAAAATCAAAAGTTCTGCTCCCATTTCTAAATATTTACGTCACGATACAACTGCTGTTTGTCTTTTTCAAAGACAACTCGTGGAATTTATCAAAACAAATGTAAAAGTTATGAATAAAATAAAATACTTTTCTGATGGTGCAAGTGGACAATATTGAAACAAAAAGTTTTTTATAAATCTTACTCATTACATGGATGATTTTAAAATAGCAGCTGAGTAGCATTTTTTTCTAATTTTATATGGTAAAGGAGTGAAATGACTTGCTGCTAAAGCTAGCTTTCAAAGAATAATAATCTTATCAACACACCAGAAGAGTTCTTTAACTGGGCGTCTGAAGCTCTAGCAAATATAACATATCGCTGTTCGACTAACAATGGTTATGAAAAAGAAGGAAAAAGTTTTTAACGTATTGTCAGAAAGCTATAACAATAAATGGCACTTTAATGTATCATTCCATTGTTCCAGTTTTTCCTGAAGAATTGGAGGTAGCATGATTCTCATTGCATAAAAAGAAAATTCATGTAAAAATTTTTTAATAAACAAAAACCATACACGTATAGTATAGTATATAGTATGAGAGTGACTGTAAGTATTTAACAATGTAATTTAGAACAAAGTACTTATTCACTAATACTATTGTACTGAAATCCTAATAAAGAAGAGTATTTATTTCCTACAATAGCGTTTTTTATTTTTTAATTATTTCCGTTTATTCATGCATTAATTTTATTTGCTAACCAATATTATTTAATTGGAAATGTGGAATGATAATTTATATAACATAAAAAAACGATACGGAGCAAAAAATAAGGCATGCTATAGAATCCGCACTCCTATAAAACGTACCGCAGTAAATAAGTTTATTTATTTCTAACAGTGATAATGATTTTCCAAGTTAACAAAAATACGTGTTTTATAGAAAATTTGACATCAAATACGATAGTGACATTAAAAACAAGCTACAAGAGTAGAGCAGTTGTTAAAAATTAATTTAAACATTTCAATTTATTGTAACAATATAAATTTGCTTATAATTTTTTGTGAAACAATTTTTTAAATTAAAATTTGCTTTCTTACCTTTACAAAAAAAAGATTCTAGCTTAGATAGAACCAAAGTCAATTTTTGGAAGTTAGTCTGTAAGCCAAAAATCTTCGAATTCTAAAATATTCTAAAATATTATAAAAATTATCTAATTAATTATAAAAAAAAAAACTTATCCCTTTTTTTATACAGAGCATATAAAATAAATTTTAACCGAATTAACATTCTGAAGGTCAGAAAGGTGTTCGGTTTGTAAAAGAAGGTCCCATATTGTTAATAGATATGTTACCAGCAAATCATGCTCACTAAAATTTATAAAAGTTTGTACTAGCTCAAATTTTAAGTTTATCCCTCATCGTAATTTGTTCATAAAATAATATATATATAGACACACACATATATATATATACATAAATATATACATACGTATGTGTGTAGGGAAATATTTTAATTCGTAAAAATTAGATAAGTATTAGTAAGATTCCGCAAAAATAGTATAGGGGATGGATGAATTGGAATGTAGGAGAGGGTTGTGGAGGGTCAAGAAACATTCTGCGAAAGGTTCTGACTCAGATGGAATATGAAACAACTAGCGGCTTTGCCCAAGACTCACTAAATGGAACTCTGTAGTATGTTGACACGTAATATAAAATGTTTTTAATAGAAAATTTTACATCTGTTCTTGACATTTCTGAAAATGAAAAAATTAGAACAAAAAAAATTTTGTTTGAAATCCATGTAGTTTTGTTCGAATCAAAAGCTGCAGGGATATAAAAAAAATATGATGATGCTAAAAAGTATCGTGCGTTCCTTACATCATAAAATAGATATCAGCCCTAAAAGGGCCATTGATTCGTACTTTTTCACGTTATAAGACAAAAAGGATTATTTGTTCTGTAAAAATTCAATACTGATGAAAAATATAAATTAAAATTATCCATTCCATCATAAAATTTCAATATATTATAACATTTTAAGTTTTATTCCCAAAAGAAATTAAAATAATCTGATGATGTAAATCACGAGTTCTTGAAAGCTCAACATGCAATTGTAGATAAATAAATCAGTTTGATCTCAAATCTACACCTACAAAATTGTAAGTCTGTCCTTGTGACTTGTTAATCATCATGGCAAAAGAAACTTCGACCAAAAACTGTAAACGCTTGAACTGAAACGGTAAATCAATGAAAATCATCCTAATTCTAGAAATAAAAGCTATTTTTCCTCATGCTGGACCTGTTAAAATAGAAGCTTCTATAACATTATTTCACAAAGTTTTGATTTTAAGTTAAGTCCTGTTACACAAGTTTAGAAGTTGAATATTACGTAGTAGCGTAATAAGAAATCTAACTTTCCAACTTAACTTATGGAGTGGAAATTCTGAAGGAGTTAGAGAGTTTTAAAATTTTTGAGAATAATTAATAACATCTTCAGTTGCGATGACTAAATCAATAGAGAGGTACTCTCGATAATCAGCTACAAACTTTTGAAGAATATTGTTGTTAATTTCTTCTGCTGTTGAATTTCTCAGTAAAATTATCGCTCTCTCACACAATTAATGGTACCATTTATTAGCAAACTTTTCAATATCCCGGTAAACTTAAGAAATTAAATCATCGAAAGTTCTAACCAATTTCCCAATTGGTTGTCCTGCAGTGATTAAATCATTTTCATTTCTATCGTACCATTGCCAATTTTTAACAATTGTGTTGGAAATTCTGTGTTTTCTCCACTGAGATGTGCTCTCATATTAGTACGCAAACGAAGAGACTCCACATAATGCCAGAGAAATGATGATTTTAAATAGGCATGAATGACATCAGCTCTAGTTCCTCTTGGAATTACTGGTAATGTATGCCTAAAATCACCAGCAAAAACAAATGTAATGCCACCCATTTATTTCTGGTTTGATCTTATATCTTGTAATGCCCTAATAATTGCTTTAGTATGAGCTTTCTGGTTTATTGTACACTCATCCCTTTCGATAAATATTGTATCATGAAGAATTTTTCCAAGAGGTTCATTTTTGCGTATTAGGCACTTATAATTTTCTCTAGAAAAAATACATAATGGAAGTTTAGAAGTGAAGTGAGCTGTTCTACTTTCACTCAAGAGAGTAGCAGCAATGCTAGAAGATGCGACAGCAAGGAACCGTTTTCCAGCTGATGTTGCTTGGGCCAACATAAGATTGATTAGGGATGTTTTTCCAGTGCCTCCAAGAGTATCCAAGAAGAAGACTTTTCCATTATTATGCAAAACACTATCAATTATACAATCAAAAGCTTGTCGTTGAACTGGAACCAACTTCGAAAGATTTTGCTCAATGAAATAATTTAAATAGTTATAATGGTAACTACATCTAACGGAATGCTCAAAAGGATTATAAATACTATGTTCACCTCGAAATGGTAAATTTAGCCCAAATTCAGCCAAATTTTTTTTGAAACAGAGATGATCTTGTTTTCAATTTCAATTAAACCTCTGTTGAATATTTCTTCAGAGAACTCAAGTTCAAAATCGTCAGATTGAATTCGTCGAGAGTGAAGAATATCTTCGCATAATTGTTGTATGAACATATTTTACAAAACTTGAGGTTGCGATGGCTCACAAAAAACTCAATTAATTGCCAACAAGTCACGTAATTTAGATTAATTTTCAGACAAAGCCTCATCTGCGAGTGTTTTTTTTTCCATTGATCGTCATTTTCCAATAAACCAAGTGCGTAGCAGGCAGCTTTGAAAGTTGCGTAAGTAACACCATCAGCGGTTTTCAAGTACTCAAATAAAGTTAGGCCTCAAACATATTGTATCAACATTTGAAGATGGAAGCACTCCGATTTATTCTTTTCGCAATTTATTATCGTACCATCAGTAATAGGTGGCAACTTCGGAACACAAAAGAGTTATTTAGGAAAATCATTCATTACGCAAAGTTCAAAAAACGCAATCAACGTTGTTTTTCTCGAGTTAGGAGAATTTGTTGAATGTTTTGCCAATTGATGTAAACTTTTAAATGATTGCCAAGGTGGACATCTAAATACAAGACTGTAGGATACCGTGCGTGAATCTTTATCACAAATTGTAACTATGAAACTATGATCTCTATCTGCAGGAGATCTTCTACGGTAGGTAGGATAACAATCATCTGCAGTTTAAGTTTCTTGTAAAAAATTTCGAGAATACTGTTTAGTACATCTTCCGTTATCCATGGTGAAGTCATGTTGAATTCGCCGCCAGGCCCATGAATCATACTTTTTGAAGTAATGTTAAACAGCAAGAGATCTTGTTGAGGATTTGGTAATTCAGCTAAAATTATATTGTCTTTTTTATCTGGCTGAATTTTTGTTTTTAGCCATAAAAGTATGTGCAAGTGAGGTAGGCCTCATTTTTGCCATTCGACACTGTAGATCCAAGCATTAACTTTTCCGTTTATTGCTTTCTTAGTGAGAACATCTATAAGCTTTCTTAGTTTCAAGTAAAAAACTTTTGAAACAATATCATGTCTGCCTGAAAGTTTTTGATTATTGTGTAATTCGTTTTTTCTTTCCGACCACTCAGGGTTGCATGTGAAGGTAATGAATAAACATGGACGTCCAAACGCACGTACGGACGTCATTGCATCTTGAGTTTTTTCATGCATGTATCATGGCGAGCCAGTAAATGAAGAAGGAAAATAACTGGCTGCCCAATACTGGTGAGTTCAATGTTACTATCAATATTGACTGGATCTCGTAAATAAATGTAATTTTCGGCACACAATTGTTTTTGATGTGTTCGCAAGTAGAGCAAACGCTCTGTGATAATTTCTGCCATCATATCAACCACAAATTGATTTAGTTAGTTCTTATAATATAGCAGATAGTTCATACTGTCAATTCACAACATAAATCTGTAAGAGTAGAATTACATGCATGCATGGTGGAGTTCAGAAACTTGCTCAAACCGCCCGTATCGACCATGTAGAACAATATCTCTGGTACCTTTTTCTTCGTAAACTATGAGTGAAGCAACGTCATTAACCCTCGGTGCGTTGTATTGTACCCGATTTTCACCAACAGGAGTACAGTCAGCATGAATAAGCAATCTTAAGTTTTCAAGTTCATCGACTGTTCAAGATTTATAATTAAATTTAAAAGTTCTTGTAAGGAAATTGAAATCATGCATAATTTTTTGCAATGGTTCTATCAAAGTTTTTTTAAGAGTACTGTCAGACCAAATGTAAATTTTTTCTGCTTGAGACATGAAATAAATTTGCAAGCGGTGCGGAATTTTGTCCTTTTCAGGAACTAAGCTGCCAATCGAGTGGTACACTTGACCTTGAATCTTGAAAGTTGGCATTAAGATTATTTTGCCACTAAAAAAAGTCATTTGAAATTGGGTATTATAACGTCTTATATTGTCAACAAAATGCTTTGACACAGGATGTTTATACATCAACAAACACTTTACCAATTTAGAAGGGCTTTCCAACGCATCAGGAGTAACTTTACCACCAGAGCAACTAAGTCCTGGGACCTCATCTATCCATTTTTAGTATCACAATGAGTACAAATATATACCATTCCAGCTATTTGAATTTCTGAAATTTCTGATTTAAGTAACCAATATCAGGGTTATAATGAAAAGCTGATCTGTCACTTATATAAACATTAATTCATCGATTTTGATGCCACTGTTTCAATCTCAATAATGTTATGCGTCAGTTTCTCGACGCCTGAAATTGTAAACGTTTGAAGCATTTGGAGTTCTCCTTCCTACTCGCCCTCTTGCAATTCTAGACATCGTTAAAAAATGTTAACATTAGATGGCCCTTAAAGGGAGCGGTCAGCAAGACTCAGTTAGCTGAGCGCAGACTAGAGGACCAATAAATCCTGGTTAAATGCTTACAGTCGAGAGAATGATGCAAGGTTATCGGTGGCCGGGATTCCTAGCCTCACAACGAACAGCTCCACTCTCGATGTCTGTCAGTGAGTAACTGACTTGGTTAAACGTTGGCTGGCTTTATATAGCCCTACCATTAGTGTACAAACCATTGTAAGTAGTTTAAAGGTTTTTCTCTCAATTAATAAAAAAAAAAAAGATTTATTGGCGAAGTAGTTTAACGTTAGATGGTCCTAAAAAGGACCGGTCAGTGAGACTCAGTAAGCTGAGCGTAGACTGGAGGACCAGTACTTCCTGGTTGAATACTAGTAGTCAAGAGAACAATGCAAGGTTGTCGTTGGCCTAGATTTCCATCCTCACAACGAACAGCTCCACTCTCGACGTTTGTCAGAGAATGATTGACTTGATTCAATGTCAGCTGGACTTTATATAGTGGACAAATTATTGACTTACATCGCTTCAAGGTTTTAATCTGAAATAGTTCTTAAAAATATTGTTGGCAAAGTAGTTCAACGTTGGGATTAATGATTACGTAGTAAACGTTAATATAACTGATAGCCCTGACAAGGGCCGGTAGTTATGTTTTCGGTTATTCTCAGTCGTTGATAGGTGGCTGGAGGTCGATGATATGACACACTAGATCTGGCGTTCTGTTAGCGGCACATATCTGCCATTTGACTTGGCTCAACCAACGGGGATCGCATATCTCGGGTATCCGGACCCGCGATAGCTTGACTCTTGACCTCGGAGTCTCTGCATATGGAGAGCGTACTGGAGGAAGGTACGCCACTGGCTGAAGAATACCTCGTCTTTGAGTTGTTCTCTGTATTACCAATAGCTCACTGTTGGTAGGAGAAATGAGCCTGGAAAATACCTCTTCTGTGCGTATGCTGTTAGGACGAACCACTGAAGAAGAGGCCGATATTTTCAGCCAATGTAGCTGCCCACATCCCTCAGAGCTGTCTTCCCTAGCTCGCTGTTATAGTAAAAAATTCTCTGATGACACCAGGCTGGATAGTTAAACGGCCTCTAAACCCTGAAGTGTTGGAGCGGGTTGTACTCTGGCCGGACGTGTCCTGGTATTACGCCGGAGACGTTGCCGTTCAGAACGCTTATTTTTTCGAGGCATTCGATGACCTTGCTGGTTCAGGGTGGAATTAGACGAAGATCACTGACCCATTGGAGAAGAGTGTCGTTGGTAGCTGGAATACCCAGATGCACGACTAACAACCGTATTCTTGACGTACTACCGGTGAACGACTATGGTAATCGCGGAGAAGCTCCGGCCTATGATAACCACACTTATTTAATTCTATTGCAGGTAGTTTCAATTTAATATCAATGCCACCTAGCAAAATCTACTGAACTAATGTGAAAAGCTAGCGTATTTTTTCAAAACTTTAAGCTTACTTATTGCTGTTATTATTATTTTTTCGAGATAAAAACTATACTAAAACCATCTAAGAAGTGTAAAGAATTAGTATGCAAAATTTCAGCAAGATCAGTTGTGTAATTTTCACGCTTAGTGATTACATCGGTTTTAGCGACTTTGTTTTATAAAAAAGTAAGATAAATAGTGTTTCACTCATATTTTTAAGCTCATTTATCGTTACGCACATAAAAAGTGATGATCATTTATCATCGCAAAAGGCTATAGAGCTATAAACACACTTATCAACAAACTGCCTGTAGAACTGCACGTACCAGGATGGCAATTTTACGGACTGGATACTAAATTAGGCAAGAGATTAGCTCGCGGAGATCCAAGTATTAACCCATGAAATTAAACTTGTAAACAACACGACATAGCCTACTCTCAGAATTAAGAGAAAATTGCGGTAAAAACACAGATAGCAAGAGTCTCGCTTTAAAAACGTGGCAAAGATTTAAAGCCAATGACGCTAATTTAGGGGGAAAAGTTGCTGCTTCAACCATCATCAACGCCATAAAATTTAAATTTAAACTTAGTATGGGATTGTTTCGTAGTACGAGTTCCAGTAAATAGAATTAGAATGAAATGGAAAAGAACAAGAAATCTCTTCAAAAAGCTTGCTTTGGAGTGAATCGAAGTCTATCGTTTTAAGTAGTTGTGCTCGGAAATTTATAAGTTTGGTATATGAGTGAGCGTAGGAGGCTATAAAAAAAGCTAGTTGCAAGAAAAACATTGTAATTTTTCGAGTATTCCTTATACCACTAAAAATTGGTAAATTTTTACCGTATTTTATTTTTGCAATTGCTGGCTTAATTGCTTCAGGTGCTTTTACTAATGATGTAATTAGAGTTGTCGAGGCTATTAACGATGCTAAAGTCGCTCAAAAATAGCTAGAGGAGAGTAATAGGCATTTTAAAGAAATAAAAGCACTTTAACAAAGAAAGGGCTCTTTTCAAAACCGTTTAAGAACGTTTAAGGTCCATATATAAGGCGCGGGAGAAGCTGAAACAATTTTAAAAAAAAATTTTCTGTGCAAAACTGTCTACCAAGCTCTCACAGATCATAACCTGATCAAATTTGCTCAAGTTTTGAAAATTTAGCCATCTGTTGGAAAAAATACGACATAACTTAAATGATATGGAAGTCGACAAATATTAAATAGTTGGATTAACAAGTTTCATAAAAAAAAAAAAAAAAAAATTGTCTCTCCTAGTCACAGTTTAATGCTTGAAAATGCTAGTTAGATTAACATTGAAGACAAAATATCTATTATCAATGATCATTTTAGTTTGTAAGTGTTAATACCTTTCAGTATGATTTTGCTAAAGATTATTGCAAAATTGTGGTGAATGCAAAACATAAATTAATTCATACCAGATCAAGCAATTACGTTGATGCAATGATATAAGTACCTAACAATCAAAATTTTGAAAAGTACAAGCTGATATTGACTTAGATTGAGTGGTTTGTGACTCATATAACTAAATTAGACAGGCGAGAAATTCGTTTGCTCGATATTACTGTAGAAAACAAGCCTCTTTCTATGAGTTCTTGCAACTGGAAGTTGTATAAAAATCCTCTATTACTAAAAACTTCTAGGTTTGTTTGGACAGTCAAAACATCTAATCAGTTGGCAAAATCTCGTTATATTATTTTGGACTTTCAGAAAAAAACAAAAAAATAAGCCTACTTCTAATATCAGTCTCTTCGATTATAACAATATTAGCAATGTAAAATTTCTTTTAACCCACACTAATATTTTCATGAAAATGTTAGTCTTGATATTCATAAATGTTAGTTTTCAACAATATGTATAAGAATTTTTAAGCAAAAGAATCGAAACCAATGCTGAATAAATCAGATTTTTACATGATCGTATCACAGAGTACAATCCTATCAGTAGTGACGTAAGAAAAGTTGTTTAATCACGTCCATGGAATTGCAAAATATTCGAGTCTTCAACATAATGGAGTACGTGGTGAATATCCAGGGCTTTAAAGACATGGCAATAATTATGTGCTTGAAGAGTTGACGATGCTTTTACTTCATGGAGATGATGAGCCACTAGTATTCTTCTTTTAGCCACCAAATTCTTGCGTAGACCAAATGATAAATATAAACGCGTAAATGTGTTTTCAGCTGACCTATCATGAATAATGTATACACTAAGGTGATATTAACTATACAGAAATTGATAATGTGCTTCATGAAAATCTTAAAGATGCTTAAAAAATTTTTGTAATTCGAGAACTGAAAAAAGTGGCTTTAAAGCTTTAATTTTCAAGTTATTAGTATGACTGATTATACACCATTTGAGCTCCCAACATTGGCTACTGCATGCCCCCACTATTATGCTACATATAGAACTTGACAGTCGCATCTTTGACTCAGGGGTAATGAAAAAACCACCTTAAAGAAATGAATTGAATTTTACGTTACAATCATTATTCGAGTAAGCTTTTCTCATACTATCCTAACGATTGAGACCTAATAATTAATTGTTATTATCCACAGAAGATTTCTTAAATTAATTAATTAATACATGGCACATAATTCATAGTGAACAGCTATTTATCATATCAACAGTTTTAACTCATTCCAAATCGTAGGACATTTGGAGATCATAATATCACTGTATCTTCTTTACTGCAAATAGAGACGTAAAGGGGAGAGAGTGCAGCACGACAGCCAGAGTATTGAGACCGATCTGGAGCCGCTTTGATAGAGAGCATAACACATCCAGCACAAGAGCCACACTACAGCACTATTAGGTATGCCTGTGATTCCACAGCCCCCTACGACTACGAGATCAATATATAAGTTAGATAGCTCCGTATCTCTATAGAGCCAAGTGACCCCGTATCCTCTTAGCTATAGTACATCAATCTTTGATTACAATATAATCCCCATCACAGCTTTTGCTTCCACACCTTAATTCTAATTTTAGTGAAATGGTCAAAATAATTAAATACATTTCTGACACTCTCTTTTCTGTAGTTACTCGTCCTAAAACTATGTTTTGATTTTGTGGATGTATGCATCTAACTGTAATAAAAATTTCTCGTATTTTGCGACGGTGAAAAAATAGTTTTCTGTTTTATTGTTTCTGTTAAAATTGTTATTAAAAGTACTCATTAACTTTTATTCTTTGTGATAAGATTTATTCAATATAAACCGTTTTAAAACTATTTTAAAAGGTGTAAAAAATAGTTTTGTTGTCTACTCCTGCAATAACTTGGAAAAAAGTAACTTTTTGAAATACTTTGTATGAGCATTAATTAAATGAAACATTATTTGCACAGCAATGTGCTCCAATTTTTTGGTTGCCACCATCGGTATAGTTATATTCATGAAAAAAAGTACTTTGCAGAAGAAGCTTAAAGGTTATTCCTCCAAGCATAAGAATGAAAACTTGAAGCTGTTTAAAAGTTACAGAAAATAATCCTTAATAAGAAAATAACATTCTTATAATACTCTGAAAAACAATGTATATTTCAAAATATCAATTATATGTTGTACTTACCTCGAACGCAAATTCGATTTCATCTTCAGTTAACATGATAATATCATCATCTATTGCAAAAATTGCTTCAGTTTCTATGTCATCAAAAGGATAAAAACGATTGGATAACAAATTTTCATCTGTTAAAATAACTTTCACTGTCTTATGAGTTTTAGGCCACCTTGAAACTAAAAAATTTGATGAAGTATTGAATAATATCTTATATTTTATATTTCTTTGGCTACTTACTTCTTGGAGGACTTTTGTATTTATTGTTCCAAATAACAACAATTTTCGTAAGACTTTTTACTCTTGACAGTTTGTTAATAAGTAAAAATAGTAAATCTAATCTATCATAAGTAAGAATAACAGCTGTAAATCCTTCAGTTCTTGAAATAGTTAACGGAATGAGTACTGGAGACACGATTTCCTAAGAATATTAATTTTTTTAGAGCATTTATAAGTTAAAAGCAAACGTGATGAAAAAAATCAGGTTCTGTAAGAAAAAAGCTGGACTAAATATATTGTAATGCATTATTGTAACCTAAAATTCTTAGAAACAACATCATATGAACATCCTCTTTAATAAAAGAACAATTCGAAATAGAAGACCATTAATTATATAATTATTAATTTATCTTGATAATCAATTTTTTTCCTACAAGTAAACTTTTTTCAGCCATATGTTAACCTGTTTTGTTGACTTATCTTTCACAATAATGTATAGTGTAATCAAGCTTACGTAATATTATTGCCTTAAGCTTAACAGGAATTCTCCTTTTGCATTAACTAAGAAGTTATATACAAGAATTAGATTGTATCATTGATATGTAAGTTTTTCCAGACCTAAATATTTATTAATTAACCACTACTTGCATTTATACAAGATAAATAACTGTGACGAGGATTTTTCTAGCCGATCAACAGCCATCCCGGATCCCCTCACAAAACTCTCACTCATTTTCTTACCCTATCCCTACACTCTGGATATCTCTCCTCCGGGAGGTCTGCCACAGGTGTCTGGCTCGAGAACACCAAACACTCCTGAAAAGAAAATAGAAGGGGGTAAATGGGGGCACTACTTCTTAATAAACACTCGCGGATATAAATTCTCACAGCGCTCTCGCGCTATTTATTCACCTTAAGGCACACTCTCCACAACTTCGCGTCTCTCTCTCTCTCTCCCTTTTCATATATTTATATACTGGCACACTAATCTCGCGGTAAATATCTTCGTGCTGTCACCTCAGGTCGTCCTCTTTGCCAAACTCCTCCCTGGCTCGACTGTTGGTGGCCAGCACCTAGGCTACACACACACACATATACACAACCTCAAGCATACTTTCCGCTCAATTATATCTTTCCTATCCCTATATAACTCCTACACCCATTTATCCTGACTCACTCGGATCGTCCCTAAACCTTTACCTCGAAATAACACCTAGTGCACCATCCTCCGTGAAGTGACCTTCTTTCTGTCCTCGCCGTCACCCAGTGCTACCTGGAGTTCGTCTCAATCGTCGTGTAGACTCGGCGGCACGATTGACTCTCGGGCAGTATTGTTCGGTGCTCTCCTATGCTCTCTTTTTAGATCCCTTTCCTCACTCTCTGCACTACCAGTCACTTCTTCCTTTATCCAATCACTTTCTCTTTCCTATCTGCTTTCTATGTCGCTCCACGCAATACTGACTGCATTATGGCAGTACACTTCAACAGATGCGCGCGCCTCTCCCGTGTATCCGAAAAATCTCCAACACGCCTAAAAACGGGTATATTATTGAAGGTTTCAAAAACTAGGGAATCGACGTGGCCCCTCGGTGCTCACACCTCTCCAACGTGTCGCGAGCCCTCGCCTATCTCCTTCTCTATCTTACACACATGCTCACCCAATCATACCTCACACACTTTCAATCCCTTTTATGGTCTTCGGTCCTTCTCTCTCCTTTGGCTTGTAGTCCGCGGCACCGAGAACACACATTAAGTAATGTGTTATAGATGTACATATAGAAAATATATATGTTATTGTAGGACTCGGTAGCCACCGATGACTTGCCCCGAAATATAGGTATACAGTGACGTGATAGCTTTAGCTACCACATCACATAACGTTTTACACAAATTTCCGTGTTAATCATAAAAACAATAGTGAAAGACTTTCTAATGGTAGAATTTTTATTCAACTTATTTTAAAAAATTAACGAAAATATTCCTTCTCGAAATATTTGTGGATTAACGTCTTAAAATCGTATTCTAGTACTCATTTTATAAAGAAAGGATAATATGAGATTGGCATGTGCGTACACGAAGAGGATTGAGCGCAAACGTCTAGTTTCATTAATTGAGATACACGCTTGTCGTGCAAATTGAGTTATATATTCAGCTGTAGAAAAAAAACACTAGCCTTAGTTCTTAGTTAAAGTTTGGTTTTTTCTCTTTGTTATCGCCAATTCAATTATTATCGTGTCGCGATTCTTCCTCGCAGTTGCAACTAAATTCATTGTACGAATGTTTGTTTAAACAAATAAGTTGCTTTTTTTTCAAGAATAATAACTCAAATGCTGTTTCATTTCGTTATTATTACCTGCAGAATATTATATGAAGTTATATGAGTCTCTGCTGATCGAGCGAATTATAGCAATATTAACATTTGGTAGCAGAGCAAAGGTTTGGGGAATTTCAGAAAATAAAATTCTCATTTTTATTATATTTTCGTCTCTTTCAAAACAACGCACTCATACACTTGCATTTGTCCACTGGACGTTGCATAAAAGGAAGAGAAGAGAGCACAAGTTATCAGTTTCCTCTTTCTGTGGATTTTTGCATTTTGCGCCCACACAGCCGAGCTCATTGTCTTCTTCAGGTTGCGTGTCCTTGGCTGTAAGTTATAGAGTCTGCAGGGAGGGAAGGTATCTTCGGTGAGGTATACACAATGCTTTATTTATGATTTTCTCTCTTTTTCTTACTCTTCACTGCTGTTCTTTTTAAGCTTGTATACATCTCGATACGTTCGACTTCTGACTTGTCAATACTGCAAATAGATTACATGAATTATTAACTTTGTAACCTTATTTGAAGCTAGTTTTGGTATTTCTTATCACTTTCGTGATGGATAAGATATTCAAGGCTCAGTTTAAATTATGTTTCAGAATTACAAATTTTTACGTGAATTCTACTAGCAAGGTCAAGATTAAAAGTGAGACACAACATCATTTGGAAATGCGATTAAATATCCTAATTAATTATTGGAAAATGCTTACTAGCTGTCATGATGATCTCCCGAAGTATGAGGATAAGCTCAAGAACGAGGATTATTTCAAAAATGATGTTTGTACTTTTATCGTGACTGTTAATTTAGAAGCTAGATCACTGATAGTCGGTAAAATCGAGGCTCTTAAAGCAAATTTACTACTATCGTCAAATCCCCTACCTATTAGTAATTCAACCGCAGAAGTTCAAATAACCCTACCTTCTTTACATCTTCCAACCTTTTCTCATAAGCAGTTTTCCTCGATTGTTAAGAATAAGGCAACTATTTCTAACGTTGCAAAGTTGTAACACCTTATGAGCACTTTATCAGGTTCAGCCACGCAGCGCCTAAAGGAATTAGAACTGACCGACGCGAACGTTCAAATCTTATGGGATAAGTTGATAAGGCGGTATGATCATGTTCGAATTCACCTATTTAACAGTATTGAAAATCTCATTCAAGTACGGCTGCTAAAAAAACGTAAACGTTCCTAAATGTAGTGTTCTACATTGATTTAGTCCTTTCTTGGACGAACAGGGGCTACTACAAGTCGGAGGACGACTTGACCGTTCGTCATTATTGATATATGATAAAGTAATTGTATCAACAGAGGCAGGTGACTCTCGCAACGAAGCAAACTTATACCTCTAACATAGCGCCTAGAAAGGGCTCACGCTAACACATACATTAAGTCTATCTAGTTTCAGGTATAGTTCTAGCCCGTTGTGCCTGTACGCACTAGTATGGTCGTGTGCGTGGCCCCCTTCTTTCAACGATTTTTACTGAGACAAGAGCTTGTGTTCACGTCGAGCTCTCGCCTCTACTCACTCCTCGGTTAACAGAAGGCCAGCGCGAATCCTCTGAAGCACAGCCAGCTGCGCCAAAGTCAGCAACTTTCTCGTAGCAACAAGTATTTATCGTTTCAAGAGCCTTTTGCAGCCATCTATCTCGCCTCGTCTGAGATCACTTATATCTTTCCTGCCTTGCAGAAAGTTTTCAAATATCGTTTCAATTATATTTTTTGTTGATTGAGCAATACGCTCGTCAAAGAAATCGACTTGTATATTCAGCTATACAAGAAAACTCTAGCCTTAATTCTTAGTTGAAGTTTGATTTTTTCTCTTTGCTATTGCCAATTGAATTTGTATCCTGTCACGATTCTTTCACGCGTTTGCGACTCAATTTATTTTACAAATTTTTATTTAGATAAATAAGTTGTTCTGTATCTCAGAGTTATAGTTCGAATGGTGTTTAATTTCATAATTATTACCTGCAGAATATTATATGAAGTTTTGTTGAATTTCCAAGACGTCGATGTACGACAAGAAAAGGGAGTATACATGTATTTGAAAAGGTGATTCATGGCTTGATTAGCTTTAGAGTCTCTAATAATTGAGCGAATCATAGCAAACATTGACAAATAGTTAACGTCGATTCGGTCTGGTCAATCTGATTATCTGATTAGAACCTTTCTTCATCTATTATCGCTTCCGGCTTGGTCACGCCCTCGTACACGGATTTTGTCAAAAAACACACATACATCGAAAATAATCAATAAAAGTGCTTACATCTCCTGTAAAAAGAGCCAGGCATCGTTTCGATACCATAAGCCGAAAAAGTATAACAAAATTAACCTTTGTGTGTGGTTATGGTAGTTAACACTTGTGATGCGGCATCAAACTCTATTTGTTGATACGCTTTGTTTGAATCTAATTATGACGGTAGTGCATGACCTTGTACGGTCGCTAGAACATCTAATTGTGCCAAGCTGTCCTGGTACAACATCACACTCTGTGTAAATCGAAAAATTTAATCGTATCATTCTCAACATTTAAGTTCACAGTAAATAAATTAATATGACTATTAATGCTCTTTCTAAATTTGATGTTGTTACCATCTATTTTACACATGCAAGCCAAGTGTTTCGTTTGGTTACATATACGACGCACATACCCACAGAATCTTCAATTCAACCCTATACGGTTTGTGTATCATCAAGAAAAATACTCGATGCCTGATTCTGGTTAGTTTTTCTCACTGGAACTTGACTTCTCTTCTGACCCTTGTCATTTTGAATCTCTTTGGTCTTTGTTAGATTACTTCTGCGTCTTCCTTAACTTTACCTTTACAAAGTTCACAAAATTTTTCACCAGCAGAATGTGGGCTGCGTCATGAGTCACTGTTTTTATAGTCAAAACCTTTTTAAATTGCCAAATTCAAGGTCAAATTTTTCTAATATAAAAGCATTTTCTTAGTGTTATCATCAATATAACCATAAAAATTGATTACGCCGATGACTATTTAACTTTTTTGCAGAATTAAAGTACTGTGATAAAAACTCCAAATTTGAACCAAATTTACCAATTCCACCTCTTTCTATTAGCGAATTTTTCTTAAGCTTGAAGCGCTTAGTGCTTTTATTAGGTACTGGCTGTACATGTTTTTCTGTAATATCAATTAAGGCCTTATAATCCTTTAAAGCCTTGCTGTCTAGCATGCACAGATTTCTTTTCAAGGCGTAATTTTACTTACTAAGTAAGGTTAAGAACAAGGCTACCTTCTAAGCTTTGTTTATTAAATTAGCTTCAAAATAGAGCTCCAATCACCGAAACCACAGCTCTTATCTGTTTTCTTTATTGTAAAACGGTTTCATGGTTCTAACTATGCCTTGTCTAACCATTGCACTAAGTTTTTCTGTTAACTCGTTAATTTTACCGTTCGATTTTGAATTGATTGCTATTACACCCTATAATTCTTGTAAATGCTCAAGAAAGAAACTTTTGCTCAATGTACACTTAGTATACTCGTTACCTCTGACCGTTATGATACAAACACCTAACATGGCAAGCACTTGCCCTTTAAAGGTGTATACTTTACTTGTAGACTTGCAATATGCTCTACGTAGTCTCAGCGCGAACTACGTAGCAACATTAAAGAAACAAAAAAAAACCTCACCATTAATCCTCATTGGCAATGTTACATATTGAGGTAAAGAAATAAGCACAGTAGTTTGAGGCACACATTTATTGTTACTTATAAAGGAAAATATATGTAGGTTTAGAGAGACAGTAAGACGACTACGCTTTGCATATAGTCGTACTTGTAATGTAATGCACTTGCTTGCTCGTTACAGTGTAGATGCTTGCTATAGATGCTGCATGGCGCTACTTACATATACTACAATATAGTTATTCTTTGTAATCTATGAGCTTTCAGATTTTATGAAATTTAGCTGGTTGTTGAACTCAATTGTTAGTAATTATTATAATCATTTTATTTATTTCTATGATTTAAATAATTAACAAGGGAATTCACATGAAGAGACCCAATATTATACCCAATATCACACATTACATATTTTATTGAAGTCTTCCGTTTTACAGTGTCATATGCTACAACTTTTTCGTACATACTCTGCACATCGTTGTCATTCTAATTACTTACAATATTTTTTACAATGTTTGGTATGTAGTGATCAATTTATGCTTAATACATGTCATCATATAATCGGATACTTTTCTGAATGCACGCAAATTACACTCGACGCAATGTATAATAAATTTGTATAAATGATCAAACGTTACTTTTTTAACACTAAATTTTGATGATACTTATTTGCAGCTCATTTTGTTTCTTTGATCTCGGCATTTTTTCATCATAGCTCATCATAAGCTTCAAGGATCAGTTGGACCCAAAAATCTTGATGTTTTGCACGTTACTATTGTCCGTCAGCAAATAATTTTCTATGTTGGAAAAAATCGATTTAACCTCGCTCTAACTAGAAACTTTTAAAGGAATTTCTTCGAAATCTACGCACTTCTTTGTATTCAAGTCTACTATATATTTTTTCACCAAACTATTGGTTCAATTCGTAAAGTTTGCAAATAATCTAAGGAAGCAATTATTGTTGATGCTGCTTTGAGATTATCAGTTCCCAAGTAGGTCAGTTTTACTATTTCAAGCCCCATTTTAATTATCAGTTTCCAAGATTCAGAAATCAAAAATATACAAAAAATCGGAAATTTTCCGTAGAGTTAGATGCACTGTAACTTAAACAACTAACATAATGGGGGCTGATAGAAAATTGAGGCTGCAGTTGGAAAAAAATGTTTCTTTTGTATAAAAAAAAGGAAAGGTTCGTATTAAAAAAAGTTTCATACAAAAGTTTTGGTAATAAAAATTTAGTTGGGACTGAAGGTGTTAAAAAACAAATTTATTTTTAAAAAACCGTTCACATCCCTTTTTTTTAATGCTTGTATCTCGGTGAAACACTTGTATTTTTTAACTTAATTTGGTGAAAGTGTAGCTATTGGCTTAAGGAAGAAGAAAGTTTTTTTTAAACTTAAACATGTTGAAAAGTTTTTGCAAAATCGATTTTTTGTAAACTAAGACTATTTTTTGAAACCTGTATAGCTCATAGACCCTTCGATTTTCCCCAGCTATTTGGGGCTTAAGAATTTCTCTTAAGTTTGCTCTAACGTTTGTCAGTATTGCGCGCTTTTTAAATTGACCAATAATATGCAGAAAGTCAGTCCAAAATTTTTTTTTTTTGTTTCATAATCAAAAACACCATTTTTTTATTAAAAAATTGTTTTCTGTTTATCGTTGCTCATACTATTGGATAGCTGGTATTTTTTAATGAATTAACAAAAAAAATTTTTTATGTATGACCTTCTAGAGCCAAGATATTTTTTTTTTTTTTTTTTTTTTTATTCGGGAGGACGCTTTATACGCCGTACCGCAATCAGATTTGGACATATTTAAGTTACTTTTAAAAAAAATATGTTGCATCTACATCGCATAATGTTCAAAATAAAAGCTGTCAAAGTTAACCGTGCGAAAGCTACTCACTATCCCTAAACGCTTACATCTATATGTGTGGTGTACAACATTAACTTTGCGTAGAGCAGCCATAACGTATACATTTTATTTTTATGTGAATGTACAAACTTTAAGGTAATCGATAAGGTAGGCTTGAAATTCATGCCACAGCTGTCAAGAAATATGAATATGGTTTGAAACTGTAAAAAATGCAGTTATTCAAATTAGAAGAATTTTTTACTCCAAGTCTATGAGTTTCACGTATGTACAGTAAAATGGTGCAGGTAAATAATAAGTAATGATTATGTATTATAAAAAAATAATACTTTTATCATAGAATATTATCTCACGCATACAGTATGTAATAAGGTTTTTAACAGAAAATTTTTACAATCTTCTTTTTTTAATACATCGCTTATCCTTATTGTCACTACCACTATCGTCACTATTTTCAGCGATTATTGACAAGTCAGCTTAACTGATGACATCATCATTACAAATGTTATCCACAGCCGATTCTTCGACATCGGTCTCATTTAGAATCACTTAAATATCATAATCAAGATCATCTGTGACAATGGCAATTCGTTCCATGTTAGCGCAACTTTCAGTATTACAGGTTAATGACATGTTGGAACACTTTAATCTATTTTTTTTGCAACTACAAATCTTGCATTAACAGCCGGTTTCGCATCTGCATGCTATCGTCTAGAACCATTGGATATGAGCTATAATTCGGAAGCAGATTATGACTGTCAGTAGTCCAACCCCATTGTCCAGGGTCTAGTAAGTTGCCGAGCCATGATTGTAGTTACAAACAAGTTCGGTAGGCATTTTGAACGGCTAAGCCCTCGGTCGGTAAAAGACTTGCTAAATTGAATGACGACCTTGATGTTGATTTTTTTTTTAACAGAAATCTTAAATCATGAAGTGTACCTTCGTATTTTGTGGTAGAGTACAAATATGTTATGTTTTTGCATCCAGCTCGAGCAATGTCGGTGTCTAAAGAATTTTTGTCATAAAAAACCTCGAAATTTGGTAGCTGCAACTTTCGTTTATCAAATGCTTTGCAGATTTAATTTTTGCCTTGTTTAAATAAACAAGAGGTTGTGTCATAACCTTATATAATATATGGATACAAACACTGCACTAATGTTAAATGAAATATGCATTACGATACATGTGAACGTCACTAAATACCATTCAAAAGTAAGCAGACGAAAAAAAATAGAACAAAGTGGAGTGGCCAAGGACTTCAAAATATCTCCCCCTCTCCCCCCCTACATACTCAGTGCAAACGTTTGCACGATGCAAACGTTGAGCCCAAATTATAGTGGTTTTAAAAAATGTCAGTAATGTTTTGTCAAGTCAAAACTTTTTTAATTAAAATTATAAGTATTAAACTCACGTATGTCTATATCTAATTACTGTACGACGAATGATGCGTCCTCACGAATTCAAACAAAAAAATAACTATCTTGGCTCCAGAAGGTCGTACATGAAAAAAATTTTTTTTAAATTTATTTTAAAATACCAGCTATCGAATGGTATAAGCGAAGATAATCAGAAAAAAATCTTTTTAGAAAAAATGCTGTTTTTGATTACAAAAAAAAAAAAAATAATAATTTTTGGACCAACATTTTATGTGTTAGCGGTCAATTTAAAAAGCGCGCAATACTAGCAAATGTTAGAGCAAATTTTAGAGAAAGTTTTAAATCCCAAATCACTCAGAAAAATCAAAGGGTCTATCAAAAACTTTTCAATACTTTCAAAATTTCCAAAAAAATTTTTCCTTACGACAAGAGCTACACTTTCACTAAATTTATTTAAAAATATAAATTTTTTACCGAGATACAAGCATTTTAAAAAAATGGGATTTTAAAAGTTTTTTTTAAAATAAACAATTTGTTTTCTTATACTTTAAGGTCCAACTAGCCCAGATTGATCCGTAATTTATATTTCTACAACTTTTGTGTAAAACTTTTCTTACTACGAACCTTTCCTTTTTTTTAAACAAAAGAAACAGCTTTTTACCAACTTGGGCCTTAATATTCTATGGGCCCCCATAATGTCAGTTGTTTACATTTTAGTGCATCGAATTCTACGGAAAAATTTCGATTTTTTTGCTTATTTTTGATTGCTAGATCGCGACTTAGGACCACTAATCACACACCAACTAGCCTAATCTTCTGTTTCCAGAACTCCATTTTTGACAGGCCTAACTTTTTCCTACAGTTATCTGTTAACTGTCAGATGAATGTCTTAAGTCTGACAGTTGCTTTTTGATTAAGCACAAATGTATGATACTCATTGTACGAAAAAACGGGGTATAAAAGACGTTAAAAGGTGGTACATCACATTTGAACTTGTCAAAACTACGCAACCAAGCATTATGTATGGTATTACTTGGAAAGCAAGTATAAAGGCGAGACTACAAAAACGTTAAATGTAACGTCTTTTACAAAATACTTAAAAGTATGGTCAAAAACGCCAATATTTTTTTTATTTCTTGGAAGTTATAACAGTCAGTTACTTTACTATAAGGAATACGCAGACTACAAACTTTAAGCACATACAGTTATAAATAATAAAAGCTCAGAATGAAATTTCATATCAATGATATTTTACTACAACTATTTTCTATGCAGTATATTGGACATCCACCGCTATCTTATACATGGTTTATATATTTTTTTGTTGCATCTTAATGAAAGAGAACGTTTGACGATTTCGTCATTATTTTTCAAGTCATCAGAAGAATGATAATGAAATTTTCTGAATTCAAATCCGTGACTTATGCAAAACGAAAACATTAAACAAAATTAACTGCGTAAATTTGAGGGTAGGCTTCGTAGCTGTTTAACATAACAGTGCAGTTTTTACAATTTTTTCGGACACGATTAATGTTATCCAGTTTATGCGGTTGTGAATCACAGCTACCGTTTATCAGCATTTATAGCAACCCAATGCACACCTATTTTTGTACCATTGTTAGTGTTTATGACAAGTGCTATCGGTTTTGTCGACACCCATGGAATCTTATCGGACGAAAATACACTCACAGTTCGCCAAGGAACTCACGAAAGTAGCTGTAGTATCAGCAGACTGCACAAAGCTAATTTTGTGTTATTTTTAATAATCTCTTGTCGATATTGCGTTTGCAGAGCGAAGATTTAAGTTTGTGAGCATTATCCCAGGCACATTAATGTGTTCGTTAATCTGGCTTTAATGCTTGATGCATTCAATGATTCACTACTAATAAGGCTTTTGAAGGTGGGCCGTCAATTTTATATTTCAAATACATCACTTAACAATTTGTGATTTTGTGCAATTTATACCACTTTTTACAACCTCTGACGTGAGCTTGAAGTGTGTTCTTTGCAATATTATTCAAAGTTTTAAAAACTGCTTTCAAGGGCACTTTACCCTCAAAGAAATCAAGTCCATGATAATATAATGTCGGGACACAAAAAATTTTGTCGTTGCGCCTTCTTACTCAATTTTCATACGCAAAAAGGAGGTGTTGCTACCCAATTTTTGAAAGAACCATTGTTCAAATTAACGACGGCAACTCCTTTCGGCACTGTCATTTTTTTAAAACTTGAAATACGAAATGTTTACAATGAGGCCCATTGATTTTTATAAATAGTTGAGCGTATTAACAAAAGCTGAGATGAGAGACAGTTGACGTGCCCTAGCAGTGAGTGTAAGTACACGTATTTAGTGGCGTTATCTACCATTTAACTTTAACTATGATTTGATGTGGTGGATCTAGTTCGAGAATATTCTCGTACTCAGCATGCACTTCAAAGTAAACATTCAGAGTTGGGACGTCAGAAAATCAAACGTCCAATCTAGCGGTGCCGTGTTTAATAAAGTTCTAATGAGAATATTCGTTGGCTGACAAATCTGGTGTTAAATCAAAAGCACAGAGGCAGTAACTATTGTCTGACACTTATGATTTCAAACTATCTTTCTAAGTTTTTTATTAATCTCAATTATATTCTGAAAATTTAACACACGTGTTCTAATACGTCATGGCTCTATCTATCTCTCTTTATCGTCATTACTAGATTGTAACTCGATGTTAAAACTAAAACTTTACTATGAGTGATGCGCTGCAGCTTAGAATGAAGAAAATATATTTTCCTTACGTCTTCCCACCAGGGTGAAAATCTAGACCGGCTTCGGTCTAATATAAGTTTGTCTAATCAACATCTTCATCATCCACTGTGTTCTCTACTTTTGTTACAGAAATTAATTTTGTCACATGAAATAAAGTTAATCCAGCTTTCTTTTTTCGTATTTATTTTGAACATTGAATTTGCAATCTTATTTATTATCTCGAATGGGCCAATGTATAATTCATCTTATTTCTTTCTGTTTAATTTGTAGCCATTTTCTATGTATACGGTATCTTCAACAATGAATTCATAATATTTTATGTTTTTATCAAATAATTGTTCACTGTAATTGTGTGACTTAACAATCTTTTTATAGGCCAATTTTCTATCTTTTATCCAATCATCTGTATCATTTTTTCAACTTTTGGGGTAAAGTAGTTGCATTAGTGCCATCTATGAGGTACTTTGGTGAAAAACACGTAACTGTGTGTTCTGTTTCATTACATCTATCTACACATTCTCTGGCGACTGTCATCCAGGCTTCTGTTTCGTCTAGATTTTTCATTGCACGCCTAATTTTGTTCACTAATTTCTGATTCAGTCTTTCGTTGAAACCGTTTCAAAAATATGTATTCAGCGATGTAAAAATCAGTCTTGTTTTATGTTTTTCTAGGAACTCTCTAAATTATTTAGAATTTATACCCAGGTACTAATTCGTGAGGGTTATTCTGATTTGGTCCGTTTTCAGTACTTCTTTGACTAACTTAACAAAACCACATGCAGTTTGTGTTTTTGAAGTATCAGTAAACGCATACCTTGTAGAATGGCCCACTAATAGATGGAGATATTTTTTTGTAGATCTAGATCCACCAAACCCTTCAATGGTATCGATAGACATAATTCCAAAAGGTTTTTATGCAGGTTGTAAGTGTGATAGTAATCCATATTTCTTTTGATCTCTTGACTCACATTTTTTACAAATTTTACAATTACTACAAATTTCTTTTTTATTTTTTGTCAACTTTTTTGATGTGTACAAAAGGCTAATTTTTTTTGCATCTGTGTTACACCTAAGTGACAGCATTTTTCATGTACATCTTTCAGTAAACGTCTACTTAACTTTTGTGACAGAAGTATTTTCTCTTGGTTATTTGCTTTCTTATAAAATATATTCCTTTTTTTCATTAGTGTTTCGTTGTTGTTTTTTATTGCTTTATCATTTCTTTGATCTGTCTTGATGTCTTCTATCTTTAATAAGTTTATTCTTCTTAAAGCTTCTCCTTTAATTTCTTCTGGCTGTAATATTAAATTTCTACTCAAGCAGTCTACTTCTATATTTTGATTTCCTAGCATATATTTTATTTTAAAGTCGTATTATCACAGGTAATAAGTTAAGTCTCCTAATTCTTTATGTGTTCTATTTTTTTTATTAATTTGCTCCAAAGGCTTGTGATTCAAATATACTGTAAATTTTTTTTTGATGAGCCAATGTTGCCGATAGCTGACAGTTTTTTTTAACCCTAAGCATTCCAGATGTACTGCCTTCTTTTTTTTTAGTTCGTTTAATTTTTTGAGAAGTACCCCACTGTTTTTTCTTTTTCATTAGGCTGTCTTTGTTTTAATACTGTACCAATACCTTCTTATGATGCATCACTAGAAATTATTGGCAAATTTTTATTAAATATCTCTAATACTGGTTGGAAGAATAAAAGATTCTTTATTCTATTAGATAAATCTTGACATTTCTTAGACCAACCAAGTTCCTCGTTTTTTTTAAGCACTTAATGTAATGGATCTAAAATTAATAAAATTTCTGCTAAGTATTCATGATAAGAACTTATTTTTCCTAAGAACTATCTTATACTCTTTGAGTTTCTGGAGTAGGAAAATCTCTGATAGAAACTAAATTATCTTTAACTAGACTGACTGAATTTTTTTGTATTATATGACACAGATATTTAACTGAATCAGAAGCGAACGTGCATTTTTGAATTTGAACCTTAATTCTTCTTCTATTATTGCTTTTAACACTTTTTCTATATGTTTTATATAATTTTCATAAGTTGAAGAGTGTATGAGTATATCATCTCTATAGTTTACCGAAAACCCTGTAAGTTTATTTTTCCTTAAAATACTACTTAAAATTGGTTGGAAAATTGCTGGTGGCGTCTTTAAACTAAGTGATGGACATGCTAATAAAAAATTTCCATCTTGTGTGATAAATCCAGTCTTGTTTATGTCTTTAATACGTAGGAAAATCGACCAAAAAGCTGAATTTGTGTCCAATGTTGTAAAATATTTACAATTTCTGGTTTTTATAATTAAATCATTTATTAATGAAAATGGTTGAGTTTGGTTACTCTGTAAAAAAAGATAGAAAGTTTTATTTACCATATTACAATTCGACTGTACAATATTAACAATCTTACTTATTGCAAAAGAAATGACAATTAGTGTTTATTTATTCCTTCTGCTACACTTATACTTTTACGCTATCTTTATAAGCTTTTCATTAATCTCAGTTACATTGTGAAAATTAAACACACGTGTGTTTATACAAAATGTCTTTATCTATCTTTCCTTATCAGTATTACTAGATTGTAACGCGATGTTACAATAAGACTTTTATCATACGTGATGCGTGGCAGATTTAACTAAAGAAAAAAAAATTTTGTTACATATATCATGCAGTTATCTTCCTCTTTCTCTTCTTCGAAAATGCAACACTCTTATTTTTTTGTTTCCTTGTTCTCGTCTTTTTTTTGGTTTGTTTGCGCATTTTTAAATCTTTTTCTTTTTGCCTTTACTTTTATGACATCAACGCCTCAACTACACAGTTTTATAAAACTATTGAAACTGAAATGGCTCATCGTCAAATTAACTAATTTTGTATCCTAAGCCTTGCGTAAGTTTGGCCAATTTCTTCTAGGCATTTTTCTTAAGCGTACTACTTAATTCTATTACGCAAAATTAAATGCCTCTTTGAATAACGTCTACACCAGCTTAAACAGCTTTTATCAACACGTCTGGTAATACGTTTAATGAGTGGTAAAATTCGTCAAAATACGACGGCAAGAAGAAATCTGAGACCTCTATGTGTCCATGTCCTTCACTCCGTGTCCTCGTTGGTAAAACGTTGTCAAAATTTGCTAAATAAACAGATCGAATTTCATTTCAAAATTAAGCGATGCGTTTATTCACTGCGCACTATTTGGAACAAACTAACTTAGCAACTACGTATTCTTGTATCATTTCTTCCATATTCGTGTATAGATAGGGGTGTATATATTATTTTACTTGAATTACAGGACATTACATGTGCTCATCATTGTATAGCTATAATGTGCTTTTTACGGTAATACTTCTCTCACAACCACTTACTACGTGTTGGAATGTCAGTGGTAATTGAATCTTTGTTATACTAACACTCTATTGGCGTTGCAAACGAATTTGCTGAGGTAATTCAATGACGTAATGCGTAGCAGTATTATCAGCGTAATATTGCATACTACTGTGGCTAGGTAACAAAACGTTCAACTCGTTCTCCATTTCATATCTTTTAAATGATGAAACCTCACCCAGGAATTCAATTTTTCAGGATACCCCTCTCAACTGACAAAATATTTTTTGGAACGTTCTTTACCTCGACCTTTCAATATTCTCTCAACCTCGACGAAATTCTCGTTCAGTTTTTTCCTTACTTTGCTCAATCTGTTAATGTCTTCGTTAGCCATTTCTGAGAAAACACATAGGGGGGCTACCACGTGTAAAAGATATGTACAATTCTGAGTAACTTTAAACTCTAACCACTTTTTTAGACACAGCCTTAAGCAAACACAGTTCTCCTCTTACTGATGCAAACTAAATCTCCAACATTGTGCTTTAAGGTTTCATTACTATGTTTGCCGTAAAGTTGTTTTATGACTTCGTAAATTTGTGCAACATTATGACAAATCATGCAGATTGTTTGTACGTGTTAAGCATTGCCGTATTATTCCTTTTATACTTATTATGAAACGTTTAGCTGTTGCAGCTTTCGTCTATGAATTACGTGCTATTCTGTACTTAATCTCATTTCTTGTAAAGTGATTTGCATTTTGTGTTCTACGAATTCTTCACCTTTGTCTGTTTTGAGTGACATTGGTCTAAAATTGCCACTTTTTGATGAAATATAATGAAATGATTTTGGTAATGTAATTCAATATTTTGTCCTCTATCAGTTCTATCCAAATATTTGCAGACGATATAATGTACGTTTTAAAAGCTCTCAAGTCCGTTAAATCGGCTTCCCACATCTCATTGTGCACGTTGCAGCTTCGTCTAAGACAACGATTTTATGTTAGTCTATGTAAGTTTTAGGCATTATGACTGTTTAACCACCTAATTACGTTGGATCAAAAAAATTTGTTTTGCACAATACTTGCAAGTGTGTTACTACCAGCGTATGCAGGTCGTTGCGCCACTTTAAAGCATTATTCGACCCATCCAGCCAAGGCCATCGAGGTAATTGGGTATGCGGTGGCCTTTTGCTCTCTTCTCAACAAATTTGACATATTTGCACTATCTCAGTCATTATTCGGCCACCATACATGTAACCGTGCCGTCATTTTTATTTTTACCATGCCGGAGTGCAACTTGTGTAATACTTTTAAAATAACTGAGTAAAATAAAGCTGGGATTAAGAGCGGCGTTGGCTCAGTGGTAAGCGTGCTTGCTACTGATACAACGCTGTTCTAGGGGTCGTGGGTTCAATTCCCGGTGAGTACAGATTTTTTCAAAAACTGTTTTCACCGGAAAAAGTTTCTATGTAACCTCGGCTGCTGCGGGGCGGGTTTTTCCGTGGAATTTTCCTTCAGAGTAATTCCAGGGTTTTTTCCTTGCTCCACAGATCTTCGGGCCTGGGTGAATGTGAAACAGTGTTAGGGCCTAATAGGTAGGGATTAGCGGGCCCAATGCCAGGCAGGGATCGCCGGCCTTACCGGCGAGGAGTGGCCCCTGAAACATGGGGCTTCTCCGGGGATGCTAATTAGCCTGGATCCGATGCTTTGGACCCAGGCTACACAGTGGCGAGTTGACCCAATGCACTTTCCCCCGGTGCAGAGAGTGTCAGCTATCGGCGACTGGGCCAATAGGCTGTCGCGGTAACCCGACATAAAAAAAAAAAAAAATAATAAAGCTGGGATTACTACTTGGTAACCCCGTAACAAACAATCTTCCTCAAAAGTGAAGTTTAATCTCTTTTCAAAATGTTTAGTTTCTTTATGACTCTGAAGTTTGCAACGTTGCGTGCAACGAAAATTAAAAAAATTTTTTTTTTTTTTTTTAAATGCTTTAAACGCTTTAAAAAAAAGTAAAAGAGGCTCCCATCAATTTTTAGATCATAAAAATGTACCCTTCTTGAGATATAAAAGTTTAAAGATTGATTCAAAAGTGTAGGCGTAAAAAATGCATTTAGGCCTTTCAAACTATTCAAGTGAGATTCATATAGTGTATATAAATCAAGGTTAGTCTCTGTCTACATAATAACTCATAAAAACTATCAAAAAAAGAGCTCCTTGCTATGATACCATCAGGATAAAGCAATGACCCATATATCCCAATAACCCAAAAAAGTTATAATAGAATGTATACGCAAATACAAATGACTTGAAAAATAAAAAATCATCCATACCGACACTACATTTTTAGTGCTAGTAAAATAAAATAACTGAAAATGTATATTTCCCATCCTCGGAACCTTAGTATATTAAATATTTAATTGTAAAAATATCCGTAATGAACCAAAATTTCGAGACATTTTAATTATAAAGGGTATACGACACTGGAGATAGCAGGAAAAACAGTAAATTTAATGAAAACGTTCAACAGTTAAAGCACTTTTCGTCTTTCAAAACTTGTTACTTCTTCCATAGTTACAGTTTCTAAATTTGTAAGCCACCCTTGAAGTATATTTTTCTTTACGTTAAACAAAGTAGTATCTTTTTTTTGTTTTAAATGCTATTGCATTAAAATCCAAAACGACTGACTTCAGAAATATGATTTATTGGTGTAAAATCAGTATCAATAATGTTTGTGATATTGTTTAGGAGCAATCAAGATAACGCATCAGTTTTTATTTTGTTCTCATTTTATATATTCTATATGAAACTTAAAATATGATAAGAAATGTGCCCAGCGTTGCAAACAACTGGCGGCTATTAATAGAATTCCAGTTTCTGGGTAAAAAAAATAAACTGCAGGGGCTTGTGGTTTGTCTGCAACGTGATTTTTTTTCTAAAAAAATAATCAAAAAAACGCTTCAGCCCAAAAACAATTTTTCCTAACTTTTCATTAATGATAGCACGTTGCGATTCTTTTGGAGATATATTTTCTGACGCTTATGCAATCAGTCACTTTGTATCATCCTTGTAAATATGCGAAAGCACTGCTAACAGACCATAAGCCGATGCATCACAGGATAGTACTAATAGTAGATTAGTATCATAGTGGGCTTCAAAACGTGGTAAAATTAGTTCGCCCTTTACCCATATAAAAGCCTATTTACGATCATTGGTCCATTTCAAAGTTTTCTTATTTGCACAATTGTACGAAACATTTAATTTATCAGCTAAACGCTGCAAAAGACGAGTATAAAAATTTATTAGACCTAAGAAAGACTGTAGTTGTTTCTTATTTGTGGGAAGAGATACTTCCACCATCGCTGTGACCTTTGTTCTTGACTTATGCAGGCCTATTTTATCAATAACGAATCAACGTCAGTCTAGTTTCTTCTGCATGATTTTACACTTTTTTTTTACATGAAAATTACAGTCCTGGAATCCTTCAAAAACTGCTCTAAGGATTCTTAAATGTTTCTCATCATCGTGCCCCGTTACATATGTAATATCTAGATAAATAAAGGTTCCTTTTATCATACTTTTCATTATTGATTCAAACTCGCCCGGACAACTCTGTATCCCCTCTGGAATTTTCGTACATCTAAATAGACCTTTATATGTATTAATTGTTGAATGTTTTCTACAGCATTCCTCGACAGCAATTTGCGTACATGCATGAGGTATCTAACTCCGTTAGTTTTTTACCATTTTGCAAATTTGCGAAAACTTCTTCTATATATAAGGTAGTGCATTTCTGTTGGTCACTATATTTTGATTCAAAGTAAGCTTAAGATCCCCATAAATCCGAAAATTTCCGTCGCTCTTAATTATAGATACGATTGAAGTTGCCCATTCACTTACACTATCAAAATCAAATGCCTACAGTCAATTAACCGCTCCAGTTCATGCCTACTAGCGACGACCCTGAGCCAGGCAAAACAAAAAATTGAACAAGATAACATTCGTGACTCATTGCCCAGTTACCCACTGAGATTTTCTAGCATTCCTATAGGCATTCCTATATATGAATGTCATACATTTATACTATACCTATATAATTTACAATGTGTTTCACTTAATCAAAAATTTCTGAATACTAAATTTTTTGTTTCCTCTAAAATTACCGTAGCACATGTATCAGTATCCCCTTCTAATTTTACTTTTAATGAAGTAATTTAAAATTCTAAATACATGTGATCCGCTCTCAATTTAATTGCGCCACTTACTTTTAAGACTTTGGTTTCATTAAAGTTACGTAAAACATTTACTTCTCTTTTAGTTTTTATAGAAAATAAATTATTGATCGAATACAAATTGCTTTGTAGTTCGTATTGTTGATTCTCTTTTTTTTCGCTATCCTCCTCGATAAAATTCATAGCTGGAGCTAATTTCTTCTTCTGCAAACACGCTGATTCAAAATTACTTTTTCTCTTAAAAAATTATCCGCTTTAAAACGATGCTTACAAGACGACGCTCGGTGATTGGATGAATGCCACGGTGATGATCGGAGTGCCACAACACTAACAACAACTTAACTCTTCGTTATCTCATAAGTCCAACGATTTACCCCCTCTTCTTACAATAAAATGGGTCTCTTGGAATTCATTAGTGCTTTGCCTTGGTGTATTAAATTTGCTTGGATTCTTGTAGTTTTTACCTTTTAATTTGATAATTTCTTAATATCTGTGATATCCAATCAGCAAATTTCAAGCTCCCCTGGCGTTTATTTCAGCACATTCTGTAACGGTTGCTTCTTTTAAAGTCCTTTTGAACGTAGTTTTTTTTAAATTATTCTCTTTTATTATCATGACTTTTTATACCACGTACAAGTTGATCTCTTAACACTGTATCGAGATCCGCAAAATTATAATGTAGAGGCAGTTTTATCAATTTTACCACAAAATCTGCTATTGTCTCGGTGTGCCTTGCTTAGCTAGATAAAATTTACAGCGTTCTATTCCTATGGGACTTCAGGACGTTTACGAGCTATATCAAAATATTTAAGATTTAGCTGAATTTTGGAAATGTTCTAGTTTACTAAAAAAAATAGAAATATAAATTTTCTAGATTGTTTTACAACGTTGTTTAGTACAAATAAAATGCGCTAGTTAAAGCTGTAATATAGGCTCTTAAGATAATTTTTAAAAAGTTTATATCTTTCGACCCAGATATACGATTTTTAGTTTTTTGGGCTTAAATTGTTAGTATTTTAATACAAAATAAACGTTACTTAAATATAAGCAACCACTCTCTTCTATCTCTCTTGTGTATGTATTATGAATAATAATACATACCCCGCAACGAAGGTTGGGAACATCCTTAAATAATCACCCAATAATTTTCTTAGTATAGCAAACGACTTTTGCAGTAATTTTGTAGGTGCACACAAGTTTCTTACGAACTTATAAGTCTCTTTCTCTATAGTAGTGAGTATGACTGCTGTTTCTTTTTCTTTCTTGAAATTCTTCGCTTCAAAATGTATTTCCAATCTCTCAATAAAAGTTTTTCAATCACTTTTATTGAGACAAAATTCTAGTTTTATCTTTGACGTCAAATTCATTTTGTTTGTAGATTCTATGTAGTCACTATTTTTACTTTCTTCTGAATTCTTATCACTCTGTTTTTCTTTTTCTGCGATACCTTCGAGCACTGTCTCGTCTATCAATTCTATATTATCTTTACTTTCAATTACTGCCCACAACGCACTTTTTAGTAATTTTCTCAAATCGTCTAAAGTTTGATTTTTATTAAAACCTATATTGCGATTACTTAGTTCCTCTATTACTTGCTCTTTTCTTAACTCATATATTCAAGTTATTTGCTGATTTCCGCTCATTAGCCGTGAGAAAAAAAAAATTCCATTCTTGTCACCAGTGTGAAGTAATTGTCATATAAGGTTTAATTATTAATAAGGTTTAAGTAAATAACGTAGATATCTTCATTCCAATTATATATTTTAATATGAGTGAGTATATATTAAACGTAGTACATAGAGAGCCTAGTATAACACACAGTGCAGGTAAAAGCTCATTACTCTCTGAGTGCTATTACGATATATTGATAGTTAAATTGGCCTCCAATCACGTGACCGAGTAAAATGCCCCCTCTATTGCGTGTTGCATTACAGACAGCACTTTTTTCCTTCTCCTTCGGTTTAACATCTGTTTCTTCACCTTTAGGCCAATTAATCTACGAAGGCTCAATGTTAAATTTGACGTTAGTGTTAGCAGAAAACAAAAAATACGTTGACAAGGTTATATTTACAAGACTTGACGTCCCTAAGCAGCATTGTCCGAGCGCCCGAGTAAGAGCAACCAGCCAGACACAACACCAGCGGGCAGTCGATGAGCGACGCGCAAAAAAACTCAACGGTAACGTTATCATACTCATCGTTCCGCTAAAGTTAACGATTGCGAATGATTTTTTTAATGCAAAATGGGTATTTGTTAGTAAAGTGTGCAAGTTTTAGGGTTTTACGCGTTTCACCGACGCAAAGGGATTTAAAAAAAAAAAACCTAACTTGGCTCCACATAACCGTATCATGAAATTTTTTTTTTTTTAATTCGTAAAAAAATAACTACAATGCATTGCAGTTAGTTATATACGTGCAATTATCAAAATACGTAAAAAATTGAAAAAAACCGATAGAAAAAAAAGAACTTTTTTCGGAGTCCGATTTCGGCATCAAAAATTAAAAAATTTTACTTACTCCAAACATTGCATGATAAAATAAGTATAGACGAAGAGATAAAGCCTTGAAAAGTCGCTCCAGCATGATTTTCTGACGTCTATTAAAGTTTTTACGAAAGGTGTTTTTTTCGAAAAAATGCGATATTTCAAAAATTTTTAAAATTTTTCGCTAAAAAAAAAAAAAAAATTAAGGTTTGTGAACCAAAAACTTATAATTTAACCAAACACCAACTTTAAAATCTCAAAAGAAAAAAGTTATTAACAAATTAAAAAAAGACGATTTCTGATGATTTTTTCAAGTTTCCTCAGCAACTACACATTCAAATTATATCCAACGCGCGTCAATCGATAGATTTTTTTAAGATCTACAACATTGTCATTCAACTTTTCGGCATTGGAGGTCAACTTTTTTTTCAAACGCGAAAAAAGTGATTTTCGGACTTTCACGAATTTTTTCGGTTAACTCAGCCACTGAATAACCGAAAAAAAACGCTATGTTTCTTGAATCATTTTCTTTTATATCAACGTATTAGTTGTTTTCTGCTAACACTAATGTCATCCGTTACGTAGATTAATTGGC
Source organism: Copidosoma floridanum (assembly GCF_036245765.1). NCBI lineage: Eukaryota > Metazoa > Arthropoda > Insecta > Hymenoptera > Encyrtidae > Copidosoma > Copidosoma floridanum. Next base: position 1,680,748 of record NW_028321905.1, on the reverse strand, counting down.
CTACTTTGTCTTTTTTTCACTTGACCAATTCCATCCTCGTACTTGATCCGTCGAAAGCATGATTCTTTTCTAACTGTTTTATTTTTCAGTCACGAGGCTCATTTAATTTTACTTTATTAAAAAACAACTTCTTTTATTGAACGTATGTATTAAATTTTTATTTGGCGATTTTGATTAATCGTTGGCGTCGTTGTCATCGATCAGTAACTTTAGCATTTGGGCTTTTCTAATACACTCTTGTAGCATTTTTGCCATGCAAAGTGCCATGGCAAACTGATCACGCAACATTAGTGCACGTTTTTTCCTGTCCATGAAGACATCGCTCACAAGATCGACAATGCTTGATTGAGGTATGCAAATGCTAGCTATGATGATGGTATACTTATTGTACACTTTTGTTGGCTCCACTCGTGCATGGTTTTTGTTTATCTTCTAAAAAAGTTACCAAATTGACGATCATATCATTTGAATACAAAACGTCGCATTTTTCATTTACCCTCCTTAAGCTGATTTCCATCCTTCGTAACTGCATTTCATTATTACTTTATCTCCAGATGAGTCGTTAAGCGAAATGATTCATAAGGATCAGAATAACTATTTAATAGCAATGTCGTATTAAATCTCTTACCAGCAGGTCCTTGTTGTCAACTTTTTATTAGACTGTTTTCACAACTGTTTCAAATTTTTCGTATAATGTTAAAAAGTCCGTGTTGAAACGCATTGCTAACCGATCTTATCTAACAGTGTAGCACAAGAAGGTACAACTTTTCAAACTGTTTATCCGTTGATAATGACCGTAAATTATGACTTAACTGATCTCGCTTCGTTAACATTCACATGACGTAACAAACATCTAATGACGCTATTTAAATGCGTTTTGGTAATGCCCTCCATAACGATCCCATTTAACGAAGAGAAATAAAATACTGTCCGAGGAACTCACTTTTTACATGCTAAGTATATTACTTTTTACATGTGACTCATCGTCGTTTAATCTGACAAAAAAAAATATGTCGTAAAAAAAGTAAAAAGTATATCACATGGAAACAAATACATCCGTATCTCGCAACTGAATTGTTCTGCGCAAGAATCTTTAAATTATCATTTATTAATACGATCTATACCACCAAGTCAGTTGGCAATATGCTCCCGAAGAATAAAGAGCCTTCGGAAGCTGAGACTATTTCAGATGGTGCTGTTGTTTTATTCAACAGTTTGCGCAAACCACAGCGTGATCCAATTTTTTTGTAAAATTTTTCTGGCAAGTCGTAAACAACCTTATAAGTTCATTGAGTTTTCAGGGAATTTATGTAAGAAGTTAAGTTTTAGTACATCATTCATGTTTATATCATAAGTGTTAGGAGTTTATGAGACAAATTTAGTAAATTGGGAGATAATGACAAGAGATTTTAGACTCGTAGAATTCACAATAGCTTTCCCGATGAACATCCTTTAGGGCTTGAAATATTAACGAGTGGGTGCATGTAGTGGTTTATTTTAATCAAATTACTTATACATTAACAAATCATTGTTCAATGTAAATCAGAGGTTAGTTAAACGTTGATTTATCATTAAAAACCATGTAACTTTATTAAATAATATAAGACGTCCAATGACAGTTGGTTAATAATTAAAATAACGTCCAATGGTGGTACCATCAACTTTTGTATTTATTAAAAAACAAAAAAACGTTTCGGCCGTTTGGACAATGTCCCGGTCCTTATCAGGTACAAAAATCTATGAGTAATAAAAATTCTTTACAATACAAATTTGGATAAATACAATAAGCGCAAATAAAGTAAAGTATATAATATACCTCTGACTCTTACGAAGGGGATGTAAAATCGTAATGCAGTCAGAGTTTCAAGTTTTGTTGCTTTTATACCCAGCACATATACAAATGACACAATTTACGCTCACAAACCATCAAATAAGAATCGCAAGCAGTTCCTTGTAAGACATACGTAAACAGATCATGTTTCCCTAATACCATAAATGAAAGGGTCCTTTAAATCATGTACATCGAGTAAGCCTCCTTTCTTAATTGACTTAACGGGAGACTTGTAACAATTTTTCAATTATTTGTATCTTGTTGTCTATTAATATTATTATTAAAATAATGTATATTTAACATTTCCAAAAACAGGCGCTTTTTATAATTTTGTTCCATGTTAAAATTTTTGTTTTATTAAAATTGAAGTTGTGTGTAATTTCAATGCTATGTTGTGATAGTATCGATGTATCCTTTTTTTTCTCTATGTCTCTTTTATGCTCTACCATTCTTAATTTCAAAGCTCTCGATGTTTGATCGACATAACAGCAGTTGCAATTCGCACATGGTATGTGGTAAACGACATTATTTTTATCGAGTGGCTCGGTTACATCTTTTCCAAGTGAAAAGATCGAATTTAACTTATTGTTTGAACTGTATACAAGACCAATGTGAAGCTTCTTACAGAAATATTTAATAGGACCGTGCAAGTGGGGAATATACGGTAATGATAAGATTAGTTTATAATTACTATTTTTTCTATTGCAAATGTCAATCATGTTCATCCTTTTTAAGGTATTTATTCTTTTGTTTAAAAATTTATAAATAAATCCTTGAGGATAGTTGTTAGCTAGTTAAAATTTATTCATTGATTTTAAATTATCATTATGAAATTGAGTATCTGCTAACTTAATGGAAAAGTCTACTAATGTGTAAATAATACCTATTTTATGTTGTATTGGATGGTGAGAGAGAAAATTCAAGTATCGGGCTGAATGTGTGGGGTTTTGGTACCAATCAGTTAGCATTGTGTTATTTTGTTGAATAATAATTTTTAAATCTAAGAAACTAATGCTGTTGTTGTTGCATGTCTCAACAGTGAATTGTAATTTCGGACAATAGCTATTAAAAATGTTTTTAATACAGTTAATATATTTAGTAGGCACACATATGAGAATATCATCCACGTACCGCACACACAGTGGAACATCAAAACATAACTTCTCTAAGCATGAAATTTCAAGCAAACGCATTACAAGATCACACAGTACTGGACTACAGGGACTCTTCATTGGAGAGCCAAAAACTTCTTTATTAAATTTGTTGTTGACATAGAAAAAAGTTGATTTCAAAATTAAAGATACACCTGTGCAAAATTCCTTAAAAGAAACATTGATTTTACCATTCAAGAATTTCCAAAAATGTCTTATTGCATTTATGATTAAGGTTTCAGAAGTATTAATAAATAAACTAACGACATCTAGACTAATGAGAGTGTCACCAGGTGAAAGGATAATATCTTTTAATTTATTTTTCAACTCGTCACTATTTTTTACGTGTGATTTCGACAGCGTAATATTCTGAATCAAAAAATTAGAAAGAAATTTTGAAAAAATGTAAGTAAATGAATTTAGTGTCGAGACAATGAAACGGATAGAAAAGTCGTTTTTGTGTATTTTTATTAGTCCGTAGCATTTAGATAAGTTTTTTTCATATATATCTTTATCAAACTTATTTAATTTATTAAAAATACCGTATTGATCCCACTTGCTTACAAAATTTTTTGTATTTTTAATTAATTGCTTTAAAAGATTATTTTCTAGCTGTTAATAATATTTATCATCACTTAATAATTCTTCTACTTTATTAATGTAAGTTTATTTGTCAATGACAACAGTGATTAGCTTTGCAGTATTACCTTTGTCTGCTTTAGTGATTAAAACGTGTTTATTATTTTTAAGAATACTCGTGTTCACTTTCAATTGTCTTAGAAAACTCCATCATTTAAAGAAAGACGAGTAGATACATTATGTTTATTGTTACCAATAATGTTAAGTAGTTATTTTCTGACAGTCTCAAATTTTTCCGAATACTTTAATAAATGTTTAACATTCTTAAAAAGTTGAAAATAATCACATTTATTAACATAAGAAACAAAATTAAATTTATCACCAAGTTCTAATTCTGCTTGAAACACAATCCGGTAGCTGTGTGTTAGAAAAGTTACATAGCCAGTTTTCTTTTATTTCACTTATGCCTTCATTGTTGACAAATGCAGGACACCAAACCGGGCCAGAGTCACTGACACTTGTAGCTGAAAGTGTATCGTATACACCTTTTCCGAAATGTTAAATATACATTATTTTAATAATAATATTAATAGACAACAAGATACAAAAAATTGAAAAATTGTTACAAGTCTCCCGCTAAGTCAATTAAGAAAGGAGGCTAACTCGATGTACATGATTTGAGGGCCCCTTTTATTTATGGTATTAGGGAAACATGATCTGTTTACGTATGTCTTACAAGGAACTGCTTGCGATTCTTATTTGATTGTATTGTGAGCGTATATTGTGTCATTTGTATATGTGCTGGGTATAAAAGTTTTATTTACTCATAGATTTTTGTACCTGATAAGGACCGAGACATTGTCTAAACGACCAAAACGTCGTTTTGTTTTTTAATAAATAAAAAATTTGACAGTACCACCATTGGACGTTATTTTAATAAATATTTAATAAAGTTGTATGCACAGAAATACGTCTCAGCTCCACTGCCCATCCATTTACGGGTTGTCTTAGGTACTAAGGTAATTGTATATGAGCAAACTCTCCCGCTCCTCTCACTGTACACAGCTACCACACACTTTCCCGCAGCTATCCCTCTGCCACCCCCTCGACCTCCTTACCAATACACCTCACTTTTTATGTTTCTGTCAAATCACGTATGTTTTTTATGTGATCTAACTCAATAACATGTAGATGATACCTTTCTGATTTATATCTTTCCTCGAAATATAACATTTTTTATTCATTCAAGACTTGACAGAGTTTAGAAAAAGGGGTTACTTAATGAACACACACAATCAAAATTTTAGAGCAAGAATTTGTTATGTAAGTCAAAAATTGTGACACTTCCTGTGCCGTTTCAACCCATCTCTTCTTTTAAACCTCTCTCACGTTCATCACACGATTAAAAAGAAAAATTTTTTTTTTCAAGGTTTTTTATAAACTATGGTATTCAAGCTTGCATCTGTGTAAATGTATATCAACGGCTTGGTAAAAGACATATTCAACTTTTAAAACTAGTAAAAAAGGAATGAGCTTGAATTTGTGGAACAGGAAGTAACACAAATTTGGGTTAAAAAGTTAGTCAACCAAGATTTGGGTGAATTAATTCTTATTCATCATGTTTTGTTAAGGCAACACTGATATTTACCATAAAGGTACACCTATCTAAGGAAATAGAGATTTTTTATCTACCAAATATAAATAATTCATGTTGTAGTAATAGAGCACTATACTCATTTAAATATATTTGATTTGAATTATGTCACGGTCCTCCAAAGAATTTCGAAATTAAAAGTGGTCAGAGATCCGTTGGGAGTGAGATATAAGAAATGAATAGATATGAAGGGTGTTTATTTTTTTTCTAATGCCAGTTTATTGTTATAACGTTTTACTAACCATTTGTGTCAGCCTCATCAGGCTACAAATTTTGAACACAATAATGAAACACATACACACAACAATTAAATTGTATGGAATACAAATTATAACCACTGGTATGCGAAAATTCGTAAATGTTTTGACTCACTCGTTATAGGTCAAACGACAGACTAATAATAAATTACATAACATAACAGCGCTTACAGAGGCGAAGCAACAAAGGTAGATGGTTGATGGCGTTGAACTTGATCAGGACATTTAAGCTTTAGTAGGAAAAGAAAATACGCTCGATTAAAGGAAAGTATATATTTTTTCTACTTAATGTTGTTCTTAACCAGTTTTGTGTAAAGAATTTCAGAAATAATTCTTTTGTTTCAATTAGGTTATATGTCAAGGATTTTGATGTTGTCCTAATCGAATTCATGGTTAAAAGTATTTTGATGTGTGCAAACAACGGAATCAGAATTTTTGTTCCTTATGTGTTCGTTGATGTGGACTTCTGCAACTCGTTTTGTCTCACGCCTATATAACGCAATACAGTTTTTACAATGGTTTTAAATACAACACAGAAGGAACGAGAATATGCAAAGAATTTAAAAGCAACCAAAAATTTTTTACATAAAAATCCAGACATTTTTTTAACTCCTGCTGATAAAGGTAATGCTACGGTATGTCTGAAAAAAAGTGATTATGGGGAGGAAATGCATAATTTGTTATCAGACACATCGACTTATAAAATTATCTCATGGTTAAAAGTATTTTGATGTGCGCAAAAAACGGAATCAGAATTTTTTTTCCTTATGTGTTCGTTGATGCGGACTTCTGCAGCTCGTTGTGTCTCACGCCTACATGAAGCAATATAGTTTTAACAATGAAATTTTTGTTTAACATTTGTCTCTTTAAGTTTATCTGTTTTATCTTTTCCTAAACTGACGACGTCTTTCAGTTTCTGGTTGATAGGGGGGTAAGTGTGAATCTTGTAAGGTTTTAATACGGTTAATATTTTTTCAACATTACTATATACATATATACATGGTATACTAATTTTTCAAACAGGATGAGTATTTATAGTAGTTTTATTGTGATCAATATTTTTATGTCTTTTAAATCTCACGTATAAATTTTTTTAATGAAGCTCGTAGGATGACTATTATTTATCAAAAGGTTTGTGACTCTAGTTACATTCATACCGTGAAAACGTGTACTTAGAAGTTAGATTGCTCTATTATCTAAATTAAAAACAGTATTACTTTTGTAACTACTTGGATGACCCGAAAAATCATTTAAGATACATCCGAAAAAAGGAGATTTTTCAAACTAGTCATGAGTAAAAAGATTTAAATTTCCAATTATGGTCAAGTCTAAAAAGTTAAGTTTATTGTCAATCTCTATTTCATGCGTAAACTGTAGATTGGGATAATATGAGTTAAAAATTTTCAATATTTGGTCAATGTGATCCTCGTAAACAAAAAAAGATGGGTTAATATCATAATTATTTTTTAAAATGGAGAGACTGTCATTTTTCAGGTCATCCATTGTAAGGTCAGTGAGCAGTGGTGAAATGGGAGACCCCATTGGCGTGCCGAAAATTTGTTGGTAAAACTTATTGTCAAAACTTAAAAAAAAGTGATATTGAACAAAAATTTTGTGCATTGTTGAATTTTGCTAATAAGGATTCGACATTTGTTAATTATATTTGATGCACGTCGATCGATGGTCTTTAATACTAAATCTACAGAGATGTTTGTAAACAGAAAACTGACATTTAAATACATTAACCTGGAATTACTAGTAAATTATGTATTTTTTAGTTTATTTTTTAATTCAAAACTATTATTAATGTGTAGTTTTGGAACATTAAGAGAATCATTGAGTTCATTATAAATTGTTTCCAACAGAAAATATGTAGCGCTATTGACAAAAGAAACGATAGGACGTATAGAAGCATCGACCTTATGAATTTTTGGCAAGCCACAATATGTAGCTGAAGTCGTGTCTATGAGTGACATAGCGTTGGTATGGTAAGTTCTCGAAAGGAAAGTGTTAAGGTCCAGATTATTTAAAACAGATTTTCTTTTGTAGAGAATTTACAGGATTTTTAAAAATAATTTTATAATTCGATGAATCTGATAACAAATTATGCATTTTCTCCACATAATCACTTTTTGTCAGACATACCGTAGCATTACCTTTATCAGCAGGGGTTTAAAAAATGTCTGGATTTTTATGTAAAAAATTTTTAGTTGCTTTTAAATTCTTTGCATAGTCTCGGTCCTTTTGTGTTGTACATAAAACCTTTATAAAAACTGTATTGCGTCATATAGGCGTGAGACAAAACGAAATGCAGAAGTCCACATCAACGAACACATAAGGAACAAAAATTCTGATTCCGTTGTTTGCACACATCAAAATACTTTTAACCATGAATTCGATTGGGACAACATCAAAATCCTTGACATATAACCTAATTAAAACAAAAGAATTATTTCTGAAATTCTTCACACAAAACTGGTTAAGAAAAACATTAAATAGAAAAAATATGTACTTTCCTTTAATCGAGCGTTTCTTCTTTTCCTACTAAAGCTTAAATGTCCTGATCAATTTCAACGCCATCAACCATCTACCTTTGTTGCTTCGCCTCTGTAAGCGCTGTTATATTATGTAATTTATTTTTAGTCTGTCATTTGACCTGTAACGAGTGAGTCAAAACACTTACGAATTCTCGTATACCAGTGGTTATAATTTGTATTCCATACAATTTAATTGTTGTTTGTACGTGTTTCATTAGTGTGTTCCAAATTTGTAGCCTGATGAGGCTGACACAAATGGTTAGCAAAACGTTGTAACAATATGCCGAAAAAAAAAAGGAAGTACTCCTTGTATTTATTTATTTTTTATACCTTGCCCCCCTCAAATAACTGATCACTTTCAATTTTCATTCAAATGTGTGTTCTACTTCACAGTCGGCTGCGATCATAGGAAAGAGAGAAAATTTTAGGTACGTACATGAGCAGGCATGCAATCGTGATACACAATAAAAAGTGTCTTTGTCAATATTCTTTGTTTTTTTTAAATAGGGTAAGATAAATACAACCAATAATCAAGACGCAATTTATTTCGAGTTTTATTTGAAATATTTAGAACTGATTTTTTTATTTTTAAACGTCGTGTCAAATGAAAAACTTATTTAAACTGCAGAAGATATTTTTTATGAACTTTAATATAAACAGTCATTTTAGTCTTTGAATTTTCCCGTCTGTTAAATAGATTACCTAAATATCAATGCGGCATATTTTTTTCTGGTACCACTTTCTGGGGTGCAGATGTTAAACTTAGCCCCTTGTTCGGTCGGTTCTGGGATGCCATCGTTAAAGCATGCAAGCATCACATTAAGCGTGTATTTGAAGAGACTGTTCTTACATAAGAAGAGCTTGCTACGCTTATGGCCAATACTTAAGTGAATTCTTAATCGTAATATTCTTCCTACTTTTTTTTAAGAAACTGAAATAATTGGCAAGGAATGTAGACTATAACACAATTCCATGAGTCCTGCAATGTTGAGTTCTTTTATTTGTGTTACTATTTTTAACTTGCTCGGAAAGGACTATTTGTATAGTTTTTGTGCATTGTGTTCGCATTCAATTAATTTTGTGATGGCTTCAAAAATTTTAACCACTTTTACATCAAATTTTTCTTACGCAAATAACAGATCAGATTTCATTTATACATTCTTTAAATTATTTATTTTAATTTTATTAACAAACGTTTCTGCTATAATCTATTTGACTTTTATATTTATATAGCCATTTTTGATCGTGTATTTTACTATACTTTGTACAAATATTAATTTTTGCTCGATTTTAAAGTGTACCGTTAAAATCTCTTCGTTGAGACATTCACCAGCAAAATACAGTATACGTTAATTAATAAAAATTCATTTATTAGCGTTCATAAATTAATAACCATTTAGTTACTTAATTTGTTTATTAACATATTTTGACCAGAGTATAAAATACAAAACAATAGCAATTATTGTACAATTTTGATCCTGCAGAGGTAATTCTCTTACTTGTTCACTGACCACTCCAATATTCGCTATGCGCCTATGTCAGGTGATGCCGTCGAGTGAGAGAAATGGTCCCTCGCTAAAATCGCCAGAATGCATGGAGCCTTATAGGAAAACTTTTTAATAAGTTAAAAAAAAGTTTATTAAGAATGGGTTGACCAAATGAATCAGTGATTTAAGTGTGTATTATGTTAATGTACAGTAATAAGTTATGGTTGGTGTTGTCATATTTACTACAAGATTGGGAAAAATATAAACATGGATTGCGACTGTGCTAATACAACATATATATGTGTATACACATGCTTGCACTTGTATGGAGCTTGAGAAACACAAGTACTGCTCACATTAAGCTATTTCTCACAACACAGTATTGAATAAAAATTAATACTAATGACAGGTTAGGTTAACTTTTACACATTTGTAATATGTTTTCATGGATTACTTGTGTTTTTTTAGCTTTACACAAGTGTAAGCATGTATATGCACTCAAATATGCTGTGTTCTCATAGTCGCAATCCATATTTTCATTTTTTCCAATCTTGTAGTACACATGGCAACACCAAACAAAATTTATTACTGTACACTAACACAAGACACACTTAAATCACTGATTCATTTGGTCCACTTACTCTTAATGACCTTCTTTTTAATTTATTTAAAAATTTTCCTATAAGACTCCATGCATTCTTGCGACCTTAGCGAGGGACAATTTCTCTCACTCAATGGCACCACCTGACACAGGCGCATAGCAAATAGGAACTAAAAACAAATTTAAATTTACTTACTAATTTCCATGCACTTACCTTAATACTAATATAAAATTTCTTTTTTTTTCGTATCCATTATTTTTGCAGATAAATACTTTATCTATCATCCATTTCACGTTGTTTTATATATTTCTTTACTTGTTTTTTGTCTTTTTCTTCTTATTTATTGATTGATTTTTTTTTTTTTTTTTTTGATAAAATTTGTATTTTTATGCGTGTAATTATTATTATTTAATTATTTTATTTACATTACTTATAAGGTAATAGTTTTTTGTATCCACTTTTTGAGTGCATCATTAGTTGTATGGTTTTGTTTGTCAATTAATTTAAGATTCATAGGCAACTCATTGTAAAAGTTGATGGCTGTAATGTAACTGCTATGACGAATATTTCTACTTTCCCAAGGTGACTTTCCAATGGAGAGGAAATACCGTGATAATTCACTATCGTACGTCTCTACTCGATGATTCGCGCTCTCGACTCTCCCTTCACTGGATCTATCTGAAAAGGAGATTCGCGTAAAGGTCAAATGAACAACCTAGACTGACTATTACTTTACTTTACGTATTCATTATAATAAATGAAATACCTCTCTTTGGTCCCAATCACACTTACGTAATCCCTCGATCGCAACCACGACGCCAGTGGTGCGTTCAGACAGACACGATGTCCACTTATGCAGACACACACACGCACCCGTACTCGAACTATTAAATCACCTGATCTGATCTCTACCACGGCCCGGTAGAATCTCAAATACTCTCCTCATTACGTGTCACGACATTCTTTTACGATTAACCCCACGCTTGCACCCGTACTACTTGTCCCTCTCTGTCGTCTACTCGTCTCAACCTCTACTTATCCCCAAACACTTTTGTTATCACCTTCCACCTTATTCTCACAATCATACCTTATCTCTCGGTCTCTTTCTCTCCTTCACACACTTCACCCAACACTTCAGTCCCCACGTCTCGACAAAGGCCTGATCGGCGCGCGCACAATCACTTTTCTCGCTCTTAGTCTCTCGGCACTCACTCTTGCTCTTCTCATCGTCCCTACCAGCCCCCACGCCGCATACCTGCACACGTTATTCAGACACCAGCGTCAGCACACGAGTCCTCTCTTAGAATAACGCTATACCTGACTGACTACTCTAGAGCGGCTCCCTGCTACACAGGGCGTCATCAGCGGGGAATATGTCTATATTTGGATTACGGGTTGTTCGCAGTCTCTCTCTCTTTCTTTCCCTCTCACTCTCGTCCAGGCACCCAGAGTCCCTCGTCCTCGACGACGCGTCGTTGAACAGGGCGGCTCGTCCATCCGTTAGACGGCTGCTCGTCCTGGTTGGTTGAGGCCTCGGGTATCCTTCTCTCTCTCTCTCGCACTTAATATTCATTTATTCTCTGCTCTCTATTTCTGCATTCTTTTTCCTACACCTCGCGCTCGGTGGTCTCACACCCACTGCCCTCTTATCGATCGCGTCAGTCCTCAACTCGTCACTCAGTAGGTCAATTAATTATCTTTTGATCCACCGATCCTGTTCCTATCTTATCCACCAATCTCTTTCATTTGTGCCGCCACCACGACACTTACAAAAATCTCCATACGCGCTCTTCAGACTACCTCAATCCATTGGCACTTCGCGCCTCGTCCTTTCTTCTCCTTGGAGAATGTTCGCTACAACAGAGCATACGGAAAAGATTACGGATATACATCAGTGTGATTATTTAGCTTCAGAGCAGGGGCGTCGACTGTGGCGTGGCAAACAAAATTGTGAAGCAAATTTTGCCACGTCACACTGCTTGAAGGTGGTTCTTTCATGAAATGATTATGAACACAACAATATAAAACCTTGAGAAATCATTTTCTAAAATAAATTTCTCCTCAGAATTTGAGAGTAGGCTGATGAATATAAGCGCAAGAAAATGACAAGTGAACAGTAAATTTTAAGCATGCGATCTTATGGCATCTAAGCAATCCTTTACTGAAAGTTTAGCCAAGTTATTCACTTTCTAAACAAAATCAAGTAAAAAACTGACACAATTACTGACACGTAATACAAAACATACTGCCATCTCGAAACACATGTGATCACGGACCTAATCAAAAGATATTTAAATAAACACAGTCATACATTTTCCTGTCTTATGTTAAAAGTATAGGCAAGCATCAACTGCTGGTATTTTGAGGTTAAGTGCAAATTTTACAAAATCATTCCTACGAACTTTTATATCAGATATCAAGATCTAAAATTTTGAATCAGTACTTAATTTGACTCAATAAACAATACTTACAATTGGTCGTTTGAAATGAAAGCAGTATTAATAAATATCAACTTGATAGTCAAACCTTGGACTTGGGAGTCATAAAAGAACCACATGAAGTACTGCTTTCAACCTTTTTGCTAACTACGTAAGTTTTCTTCTGGTTATGCTTTTGAAATTCATATACTGCTTTTTTAGCTCTTGGTAGTACGTTCATAAGGATTCATAAGCAAAGTTTTATCTTATAGTCAGCGGAATATTTAATATAAAATTATTTTTAGTAATTTTTTTAGTAATCTATTTCGTATTATTTGTACTATTTCTATAGTGTTATTGTAAGCTTTTTTCTGTGCTATTATTTCATGATTTACTACGGTACAAAAAGATTTCGTAAATTTTGTTTATGTATCATGATCAAGGTATTTAGAAATTTTATAAAAAATATAAATCAAATATTTAGTTTTTTTTTCATATTTAACGTGTTTGCCCATCTCAAGTTATAATCGAAAATTAATACTAAATACTTGTCATGTTCTACTTATCGTGTCTTATCTTTTTTAGTTGTCTTAGTATTTCTCGGGACACTATCATAGCAGTTTCCAAAAGTCATACATACTGTTTTTCCTATGCCTTAACATAGTTTGTTTAATGTTAGCCAATTATCATTAAGATAAAAGCACTGATTCACTTTGTTTTTAACTATATCTCAAGGGCCTTCTGTAAAAATAATAGGCGTGTCATCAGCGTGAATACAAAATAAAGCCACAGTGCATGAAGATTAAAAAGTCATTGATGTAAATTATAAATAGCAGTAAATCTAAAATAGTTCCTTGTAGAACCCCAATGTGTAAGGTGCTGACTTTTTGTTCCCGTTGCTAAAATAGCTTCTTATCAGTTTGTAGGCTGTATCTCTGATACAACAGCAATGTAAATTTTCTAGTAGTACGTTCTAATTAACCGTATCGGAAGCCTTAAGAAAATCTATAAAAGATATTACTACTGGCTTACTTTGGTCTTACTTATTGTAAATTTTTGTACCAATGATTGAAATGCATCTTTGGTTCCTTTAGTTTTGTTAATTTCAATTGGTTTCTAGATAATATTTAGTTTTTAATTTAAAAAGTAAAAAGTCTATAATAGAATAATTTTTCAAATATCTTTGGGGAGTCTGATATTAGGAAAATTTGTTTGTAATTTGTAAAGTCTTGCTTGATTTCAGATTTGTGAATCAAGCACGATGAGGTAAGTTTGAGAAAGCAGACGAAGCTTTGGCGATCACACTAATCCACAGCTTTACCAAAAATTTGAGGTCAGAAAGTCGTTATAACAACGAAAACAACGCATGTGTATCTCAAAACGTTCAAAACAACAATTTTTTTAGGCTCAGTGTTCAAAAAATAGTCTTATTGTTAAGTTAGCTGCCAGCCAAATTTTTCCTTTGTATAATTGGTAAACGTTAGGAGATATTTTGAACTTGTACAACACCAGTGTTTATACAGTACGAATTCGATACATTAAAGGTAGCTCGAAAAGCATTAATTTTACAACTAAGAATCCAGGTGCAACGCCAAAAGGCTCTACTAAGGCGCTTCTCGAGCAACTGCGCATCCGTGACACATTGTTGGCTGCAGCTGCTCAAGTACCGCGGGTCATGCGCTATTTTTTACTATTTTAATTAGTCGTTACATGCAAAAAGATTGACCAAATCTATAGAAAAAAAATTGTATGTGGAACAATCAGCCTTTAGAAAAAAATCATGCCAGTCCAAAGTCTAAAAATTAAATATAACGGCCAGAATGCATAAAAAAATGAAAGTATCGTATCTCGGCTTCTATTGGTCCTATAGAAATTTTTTTTTTTAATTCAGGTAAAAATAAGCGTAATCAATTGCATTTAGTTGTTTTTGTCAAAGTTAAAAATTACAGAAAATACGGCCTTGTACTTAAGATTTTTTGTTCATAACTTTTTTATTTGTTTATTTAAAGAGTCCAGTTTTTTAGGTAGTAAAGATAATTTTATTTCTCACTAATTCTAAAAAGTTAGATATCAATGCCATGCCCACGACACATTCTATATCGAATTGAAATATTTAATTAATATTTCGAAATTTCGTGTTCAGACTTAGCGTACAATAAAAAACGTACTAATGTTTATAAAATACTCGATTTTTATTCAGTTTCAAATATTGCAACGTGTATTTTCATGCATTCTCATTTTTTTGTATTTTTCAGTCTTCTCACTTGTTTAAACAATAGAAAAAAATTTCTTATTATTTTCGATACTTATACCTCACGTAAAATCATCAGATTGACAACTTTTGTATTTAACATTTTGCTCCAAAACCAAAAGTTTCCGAGATCTTACTAATATATATAGCAAAGTCGTTGTAATCGCTAACCGCGAATAAGTGTGGTTATAATAAGCCGGAGCGTCACAAACATTCCTGCATTCGTCTACTGGCGGTTCATCGATCTGCATCGAGAATGCAGATGGTAGTCGTGCATCTGGATATCCTGGTTACCGATGAGGCTCTTCTTTCTAAAATGGGCAAATGACCTAGGTTTACTTTTACCCCTGACCCTTTCAGGATTGACGAGTGCCACCAATAAAAAATTTAAGCTAAGCGATAACGTCTCCGGCAGAATACCAGGAGACGTATATAGCCAGAGCACATCCTGCTCCAACACTTCAGAGTTTTGTGGCCGTACCACTACATAACCTAGCTTGGTGCTGTCAGAGAATTTTATTACTACAAATGTAAGCCAGGAAAGATAGCCCTGAAGAGTACGGGCAGCCACAACTGCCAACTTCTTAGTGGTCGTTCCAACGGCATACCTACAGAGAAGGTATCCTCCAGGCTCACTTTCCCAACTAACTATGAGTGGTTGGTTATCCGGGTAACGACCTGAAGACGATATATTCTTTGGTCAGTGGCGTACCTCCCTCATGTACGGTCTCTGTACACAGAGACTCTGAGGGTAAGAGTCAAGCTACCCGCAGCTGGCTCTCCATCATCAAGAATAATAATAAGGGAATAAATGGAAATTCCACCACTGGCCCTTTTCAGGGCCAGTATAAGTATTTACGTTCCCTACTTAACCATCAATCTCATCGGTTTTTTTAAGGACCACCTCAGTTAAAACTACCTTGCCAATAAATACATTTTTACAACCATTTCCGGAAACATTATTCGTCAACTAAAAGACTATGTTAACTAAAGACGGCCACTATTAAACCAAATCAGTCATTCACTGGCAGTCGTCACGAGCGGAGTTATTCTTCGCAAGGCTGGGAACCCCAGTGACCGACGACCCTATATTACCCTCTTAACTCTAAACATTCAACCAGAAATCACCGATCCTCTCCAAAGTCTGCGCTAGGCGAACCTCACAGCTATGAAGGAAAAAAAAACTTGAGCCAACTGGCAAGCATCACGAACCAATCTCTACTAATCTCTCCACCTTAGATCATCAATACAACTGAGTCTGCAAAAAAAAAGGAGTTGTAGATATCAACGTCTTCGACGTTATACCAGGAGACGTTGGGAAAGAGCACTACAACTAGCTCCAAAGCTTTGGACTTTGTAATTTTTCTCCCGATCAGTCTGGGGCTTCAACACCAGACCAGAGAAGATCCCCGTGAGGTATTCAGGTAGTCACAATTGCTGTAAACTTTAGTCAAGAAAGAGTTTACTTAAGAAGCTCACCGATCTTTTTTAAGGCAATCGGACGTCAAACTACCTTGCCAACAAATATGTTGGAACTTAACAAAGTTGACAGAAAATAGCCTTTAGGGGTCACAAAAGTCGCAAGAGGATGAATTGGAAGGAAAACTTTAAATGTATCTAATGAATACAATACTAGGCATCAAGAAACTAACGCACAAAATTTATGGAGATTGGAACAGCAGCCTCAAAATCGACAAATTAAGAATCCATTACGTGAGAGATCAGCTTTTCATTTTATCCTCACAGTAATTTCTTAAATGTTGAAAGATCTTAATTTAGGTTTTTAAATAAGAAAAAAAAATATTTGTATTTTTGTGGCAATAAAAAATGGAGAGATTAAGCTCCAGGACTTTGTTGCTGTGGTAATATAGTTGTGAGATAAAAGAACAAAAGTTTTTTTTCAATGTATACTTTTTAGGAGTTCAAAATCTTAACAGCTTTAAATATATGAGCCCTTTTCGTAAATTATATGAGAGAAACTGCAAATCAACGGCTTCTGATAGCCAACGATTGTTTTATGGTATAAGGAACTCACGGTACATTTCAGCATGATTATATTTTTTTAATTTTTACAGCTTATAATTTGACCAATTAAACTGTATGGATTGCCAACAACTACGTTTTTAGTAAGAAGATTTTTGTTCTGAGAAGTGTCAAGAATAAATGTAAAATTTCTAACTGAAAACGTTTTACATTACATGTCAACACACTACAGTGTTCCATTTAGTAAGTTTTGGGCGAAGCCGAGACGGGGGGCCGCTAGTATTTAATGAAAATAAAAAAAAGCCTCTTATCAAGTTTTTTTGCGGAGTCAACGATTTGCAGTATTGTTTAACGTACTTTTTTTCAAATATTTAGCTAAATATCGTATTGTTATGAAAGACCACCTTCCTCTAATGCTCTGGCGCTTTGAAGGAAAAATGATAAAAGATAGTTAAATAAATGACAAATTTCGGATTTTTGATGCGTATAATTATTTAGTATTTTATATTAAAATTTGTTATAACGAGTTATTTCAATTATGTCATTAGCTTGAAGAATTAATTGTTAAGAACTATATAACATAGTAGTTTGACAAAAAAAAGAAAAAGAAAAAAGTATCATAGATGAAAATCATGAAACAATATTTTTTAAGAAAATTTATTTCATTCAATGAATTTATGAACTATTCGTACAAATTTACCTCTGCACACATTTATTTATTCAAAACATCTTGATTTAAGCAAATTCAAGCATGAATTCAGTAAAATCATTTTATAGATTACCAGCTATGTAGTACAGTCTTCGTTTCTATCCAGTACTTTGTATTGTAAGCAATATCTAGTGTTATGAAATTTTTTTTAAATCAACATTCAAAAACTGGTATTTTCCTGAAAAGTTATGATATCACCAAAATAATAGCTTTTAACAAAACTAAAAGCTCAGCTAAGACTCATGTGTTGAGTTTATATTTTGTTAGGAATTCTTGAAGCCTCTATACACCGGCAATAAATAGTACTCTTTCTAATGAATCTGTAGCCTGGAAAAGTTCTGAAATCCAAATATAAAAACGGTAAAGTTTTTTTTTGTGCAACATACAATATATTTTGTATGACACTCATAGTCAAATACTGTTTAGTACTCGTACTTTAACAAAATCAAACTAAGTATATTCACTTTTGCCCTAACATTATTATGTACTTTCGATATAGCAACGCATTCATGTATTTGATGTAAGGTTTGCATGATATTACTGGTCACATTGCCAGTGTATGAAGACTTCAGAAATTTCCTACAAAATATGTACTTAACACATCCAACTTATCTAAGCTTTTAGTTTTGTTGAAAGTTTTCATGGGGTAGGTATTGCTTCAGTTTCTTTCAAGTCATAAGGTCATCATGGTTATGTAATGCATAAATTAAGAATATGAGTCAAAGATTTCCACACGTTATTAGACAGTAGTTTCAGCACCTTAGAGTTTGGTCCTTTTATTCTATTATTTTTATTTTTCAGTTCGTACATTGTAGCTTGTGCTTGACGTGTATGATTAGTATGAAGTATGAAAATTAGTTCTTTATTTACTGGAGGTAGACGTCTTATTAATAGATTTGTGTTTTCATCATAAGTACTAATTATAACACTATTGTTGTCTGGTGATTTTTTGCTGACTTTTGAGTTTATGATTCTCCTCAGTTGCTTTACATTGTCACAATTTTTGTTGATAATATTATTTATATGATTTATTTTGGTGACTTTTATTGTTTTGTTCCAGACTTTCATGCAGTTTTTGCACTTTATTTGTGAGTGTATATTGTACTCATTATTTGTTTACTTTATTGTATACGATTTTTTTTCTTTTGCAAGGCGTAGTTTTCGCTAAAGTCATCCATGATTTTCTTGGTATCATACTGTGTTTCTTCTTATTTGTGTTAGTCATATACACTTTATGTTATCTATACAATATTTAACGTGTTTAATTAGAGTATTCATTGCTTTGTTTGGCTCATTCATTGATAGTACTTTATTCCAATTAACCATTTTAGCTATTGAATTAAGTTCGTTATAATTAAAATGAGATGGATAGTTTTTAATGTAAAATTTTAGGCTTTGTTTATTTTAACTAACAATAGAAAATAATCTGGTACTGGCATTTCTTATTAAAAAAATATTGCTTTTACAATGTCAGTTTTTATAAAAATATTATCAATGCACGAGCCAGTTCCATTATTATTTGATGGCCTGATTATACCAGTAAAATCCGTATAATCTTCATTTTTTAACAAGCTGTTTAGACAATCTTTTGTCGGTGTATCAAATTTTTTAAATTTTTGTATGAAAATCTCTATTAATAAAGATTTTTTTAACATCTTTTGTCTGTGTATTTTTTAAAATTTAGTGAAAACTCAGTAGTTGGAAAATTATGACATCAGAATATTGCGGAAATTTTAATTTTACTTTTATAATTAAATTTTAAGCATGTGTATAACGCATTAAGTTTGTCTATTTTAATTGTTGTGGTATGATACTGTATACTGTATTTGATGTTTACAATCACACTATCAGCCTTATTTATTTTGCTTGATTTATTTAGTGTAGATATTACAGGTGGTATTCAATGATCCGTTATGTTGACAAGTTTTTTTTTTTTTTTTTTTTTTCGTAGTATTTTACATTTTTTGGAATCGTTTTTTTCAATAATTTGTATTGTATGATATATTACAAATATAGTTACTATGACTACAATTAAGACATTTAAAGGATCTCAGAGTTCTGGTGGTCAAGCTCAGGGGAGCCTGGAATTTTCCCATGAGCATGCGGGGTATCGATCAGCAAACGGTATTCCACCAGACGAATTGTTCTTTGCTTTCTGACCAGCCGTATGTACTCATGATGGCTCCTAGGCATTAAGATACTATAAGATAGAGTAGGGAAACCAGACTGAGCAGTGTCTACTGGAGTAGAGAGAGAGAAAAGATTTTCTTCGCTGATTAGTTTCTTGAAAGGGGAAGTGATCCCACCGTGATCTTCAACTTAAGCCCCGCCCACTCTGCACAGTTTAAGTACAAGAAACTGCTAACATAGATACTTTCATCAATGGCCGAGTTGGACAAATATTTTGCTCTTTAGCGCATCATTTCTTGGAAGGGGAAGTGATCTCACCGTGATCTTCAACTTAAGCCCCGCCCACTCTGCACAGTTTAAGTACAAGAATCTGCTAACATAGATACTTTCATCTATGGCCGAGTTGGCCAAATATTTTGCTCTTTAGCGCATCGTTAAGTTTCTTCGATTCCTGGATGCGTAAATTTTTTTTTTTTTTTTTTATAAATAATGTAAAAAAACGTGATGATGTACATGAAATTTAATTTTTCAAAGTAAATTTAAATTTTGTTGTTAAAATTCATCAAGTTAAGAAATAAAATTTTTCAAGTAAGTATGGTTAATGTGAAAAATGTTAAAAAATGTTACTTTATTGGCCTTTAAATATGGTTAACTTATTATAATGCGTACGAATTCTTAATTTTACATCGTTCAATTTGTCGCTTTCATGTCTTAATCGCTTATCGATGTAGTTTTGAATAATAATAAAAATTATTTGTTGACGATGATCGTGAAGAGTTTCCTGATCGAAGCAATGATTCGAATCTTGTAATACGGACGGTGGTATTATTTTCAACGTTTCCGTCATGACTTTAGTATAGATTTTTTTCGATAAAAGTAAATTTTTATTTTGTCACAATATTTTTTCTGCAGAATGACATATAAAAATAACATCATCGTTTGCAAACTGTAGCCCTTTATTTCTTAATGCTATTAGTCGAGAACCATTTTTGTTTTTAAGTTAAACTAGTTATACAAGGAGAACAATGAATTTTCTGTTTTCAAGAATGAATTACAGATCCTGCCATATATTTTATTATTTTATCCAAATAATCTGTTTCGACCCATCCATCTTTTTTGCTGTAATCGCGCTCAGCTAGATTGTAATTGGAATGCAGGAGATCATCAACGATTAAAGATGTATTCATATGGGTGAAAGAATTTTTTTTGCTATTAATTTTTCAGTATTTAATGAAACTTGAAATACAGTTGATTCCTCCTGTGATTCAGTAGTATGTGATACACTATCAGTGCTCGCGATATCACCAACTAACAACGTATTATCTTGGGGTGAAATATTTTCAGATGTCGAAACCGTGACATTAATATTATTCAAAAGAAACTTTCTGTAGGCTGATTTTAACTGGACAGTCGTAGGATTACTTGTGAATCCATTCATACGTCTAATTAGGGCAAACAGCATTTCTACATGGTCCTGAGACAGTTTATAAGATAAAATAAAACAGACGCACTTTTTCATAAATAGATTCTGACACAGTGCAGATAAATTTTTTAAACAAATTATGAAACCAACGAAGCCGGTTTTTATGCTACGAGGTTGTAAAGCAAACTTTCTAGGAACATCTATCACATCATTTCGCTCATTTTTTTCTAAATTACCTTTATCTTTAACAGGAACATCAACTTTCAGTTTTTGAATGTATTCCACCCACGTATCGATTTTTTTATTCAACTGGCTTAAATTATCTGCAGTAATAACACATCTTCCAAGAATCTTACAAAATTTATTTTTAGTATTTAAAGTATCAAAAATATCGTTAAAAATTTGATAAAAATGAGAAGTTTCGGACGCACCAGCAAAATTATTATCCTTTATTTCATACTCAAGAAATTGCAGCGCTGAAGATGTACTTCTACTTGGTGTTTGAGAGGCTAAAAAAACTTTCATTTTGTAATTATAAAAATGAACGTGTCTGTTGCACATGTTTTTCATGCACAATGCAGTCCTTTATTGTACTACTTGTCATTTAATTTTTGTATGTAACTCCAATCAATGTAAAGTAAATCATAATATATTATAGGCCCTTTCATAGCAAAATAATTTCGTTCAAGCTTAAGCATATGACAGGGATCAAAAAAAACGTGTACAGGTGATAAAGTTACTGGATGATAAAAGAAAGGTTTGAAATGTCTTTACAAGTATATTTGAAATTTGCTCCAAGAATTTTTCAGGTCTTCTGATTGGATTCTTAACCATCAAATGTAACACTGACAACCTCAATTTTATTCTCGCTTAATTTCATTAATAAATCAGACAAAAGAATACTTTCCTCTTCTCCAGATAAAGAATGAGTTAAATAATAAGCGACCAAGCGTTTGAAATTTCCGTTTATGCACACAAGCATAAAAACTGAAGCTTTTTTAGATTTTTCTAGATTTCCTTCTCTATCTATATTCTCCAGCTGCCCGCCAAAATCAACTAAACCATTCCATTAATGTGTTTTCTTACAATAGTTTACCCACTCCTCAATGTTCATTTTATCGAACGTAACATTAAATACTAAGTGTTGATTATTTTCTAAATTTTTTGCAACCATAGAAGAAACATGCTTTAAAATCTCTTCGCTGATACCAGGCTTATAGTTTTTCGATGACTCCCAAACGTTTAGTGTTTCAACGCACGGCAAACACTTAAGAAAACTGTTTCTTACCATCTGATACGCCGCAGGTGAATGAAAGTGCAGACCTCTTGCAAAATTTTTTAAACTGGCAGGAAATGGTGCAACTTTTTTCTTGTCTTTTACTCTTGTCAATAATTGTTTAATGTGCTCAGGTAAGCCCTGCATTAAAAAGAAATTTAAATAATGAGATAAGCGGGTACAAGTCAACAAGGTTTCTACTATTTTTATGACAGCTTGAAAATAAATATACATATTTGAATTTATTGGTATAATACTAAATAATCATAAAAAATGAAGAAAAATCTATCTTTCACTTTCTTGTACCCTAAAAAGGCATATTAACAAAAAAGTACATTTGAATCTATGACTTCATACACTAAAAAATATTGTTGAGAGTTGTGGACAACAGTTACTTACATACGAATTTCGGTGCACACTGCATGACAAAGTAAAAAGTAAGAATCATTCACTTATCAACTATTTCACAGAATAAGCTTTAAAAAAGTATCATTTAAATGTAAGAAATAAAAAAAAAAACATCGAAGTTATACATGTAATTATTACAGTAAGTAATAACTAACTTAATTCATTAAATAAAAGCAGTAAAAATCGTTCATTGAAATTAAAAAAGAATATTATGTACAAAAATTGATCAAAAATATATTTTTTTTTTTTAAATCAGAGAAAAATCAGAATATTGGTTACTGCAATTTTAATTGTCAACTCATAAATTTTTCAAAGTGGAGCTGATGTCTGATAATATCACGTATTATATTGTTGTCAATAAATAAAAGCTATAAATGTTAGAAAATTGTGATGAGTAAACTTTTTAGCAAACAACAGTTTTACAACCTCCAGATAATCTGCAACAACCAACGACTTCTCATCCTTCAAATTCTTCACTAGCTCTTCAAAATTTCCGATTTTCTGTTGTTGTCTCTGGATTTTTTTAGTAGAAGCAACTATTTTCTTTTTTTTAAACGCAACAAATTTTAAAAAATCAGTCCACGCTTCATCAGATACAAAATGCTCCCTAGTGATGTAGCTGATTTTTCAACCGTCCATGTAACGAAACTTTTTCAACACTGTTAGTTTCATCATCTTCTGTTCACTTCCTGAAAATGATAAATAATGTTTATTTATCTTATTTTATGAAACCAATAAATTTCACCAATTCACAAATACTTTGGCATTCTTGAATGTATTTGTCGTATGAATTGTAAATCAATCCATGTACGAACCTTTTCATGTTCGAGGAAATATTTTTTTTGTCACACAAAACTGGAGAATCTGCTTTCGATGGAGCTGCTTTACATTTACTTTCACAGCTTTGGGATGAAAGAATGTCATCATTGTGGTTAATACTGCTACTGAAGTTGCACATGATATTTGTATTACTAATTTAGGAATAAATTAAATTTTTTTAGAAATATACATCTATTAGAACAAACATTTATATAAGAATATTAGTTTTCATTTTTTGTTTCAATTTATTTTTTTAAATTAATAAGTATGAAAACCCCTTACATAGCCTCGGTTTCTCCTCGTTTATTGTAGTATTATGAACACCACTAGTATTGAGAGCATTCATTGACATCAAACTCAGCGTTTGTAACTTGTGCTGTTCAGCCGTTACTTGACAGGAACTGTTAAACTAATAATGAAACTTACTTTGGTATACATCGATAAAAAAAAAAAAAAAAAAAAAAATTAACTGTTCTTACACTTGTTAATTTCTCCTGATACCTTATATGTAGCTTCAAATAACATGAATATTCCTCTTTTTGGGATTGCACTTAATAATCTTCTGATTGAAGTATATCCAGACGTGTCATGAAATGACGAAGCTTCAAAGTGATCACTACAAACAGTAGAAGTTTTCGTAATTTTACAATTATCTATCACCTCTATCCAATTTATTTTCATTTCAGAATCGTCAGGAAATCTAAAAATTATTTAAGACTAATACTTGATATAAGATTGCTAAGCTTACTACAATATCAAGTTTTTAATTCACTTTATAATTAAGTAAAAAAATTTTACATTTGTACATACTTATTATTTTCATAAACATTTTAAAAACATACGTACTTGTGGAAGCTTCGGCATTTATCATAAGGCTTTTATTATAATCTTCTTACTTGCAAATAACACAAGTTTTTGTCATTTTTATCACTTTTACAGAACTAATTCACAATTTTTCTGTAATATTAGTGATGGTGCACACACAATGAGGTTACATGTATTGTTTACGTTTACTTAGCAGACAGCTCTCAGTGAGGTTGAGGCGGCGTGAGTAAAGATATAGGTATATTTAAAACTGTTGGAAACTACAACCAATCAGCGAAGAGGGTAAAGAGAGATGAACAGGTACCGAAATTGTTCATCTCTTTCTTTTCTAGAGGACAGTTCCACTGACATGACACCTTAAAGCTTCCCTACTCTATCTTATAATATCTCTATGCTCCTTGGATGAGCAAAAAAGGTATAGACATCAAATGATGAGCAGAGACGACTTGACAATAAATGTTGCTAAAGACGGAGGGTACGGCGCACCAAGTGGTAAAGAAGTTTCTGTCTAAATGCAGAAACCTTTCTCTGACTACTGTACTTCCGCAACGTATTTTAAAATACAGCAATTTGTGGGCTGCATAACTACAATATAGGTAAAAAATAAGGTACGTAAAAGTACACAACTATGTTCTACTTCCAAAGGCTGACGCTGCTCCCACGACCCTGGCACTTACCTCACGGATGAGGCATTGTACTTAGGATGGTTAAGGAACTTTAGAGAAATTTGGTCCATCAGCAAGCAAGCTAAACTTGAAAATATACCCAACATGGAAGTTTATAACCACAAAGAAATACAACTGACACTAGCTACTTGTGTGTTTTGTGTTTATTTAATGTTGATACAGCATGTTATAGGTATTGTAAAAGAGGAAAACACAAAGTTAAAAATTAATAAGTAGCAGCTTTATTTGTGTATGGTTTAGATCACTTGCACACCACCATATGATAAATTCAACTTGTGATTAAGAGCAGAATAAAATCTGTTGCCATCTTTTTTCCTATACCTTTCGTTTTGAGCATTTCCGTAGCATCAAAAATGTTATAATACATTTTCGTTACACAAAGATATTAAATCATCAAATTCAGTGCTTTATCAGAAACATTGAACCACAAGTAATAAAACCTATTTATATCATTTGTTTTTAATGAAAATGTACTAAAAATAGAAAGTAACATTAAGCTTTTTAAGTCAGATATTCTGAGAACAGAATTACAGTAGACTTAAAAAAGATCGATTAAAATTACTAGCCACGTTAAACACAAAGGACAAAGGATATCATGTAGTTTATAGCAGCAGGAATTTATAGAATTTTTAGAAAGATTAATCATCACCTGTATTCTTATCTAAGTAAGAAAAACCGCAAGTGCAAATAATTTATTGACAAATTAGAAGTAATTTTTAATTCATAAAATTAAACTAAGAAATTTGAGCAAACCATGAGAGATGGAGTAATAATGATGTTTTAAAATAAAATCAGAGAGGAATAATACCAATTATTAACCCTATTAAAAGAAGAGTAGTACAAAAATAGAAGCTTATGAGAAAGTCAGTATTCATGCGGTAGAAAAAATGGGTTGATTGTGACGAGAAGCAACAACAATTTTTAATTGTTCAAGCTATCAAAAAACGAGAAAGTGAAAGTTCTGAGAGAGTTACTCTTTTTAACAATTTTTAATGTTGTAGAATCTGTCGGATGACAATGAATACAATGTAATAAAAAAGGCGTCTAATTATAGTACGATCAAATTTCTTGACTCAAACAAAAAAACGACGTTTTAGTTGTTTGGATAAACTATTCTGACCTTCATCAGGTACAAACAACTTAGACGTCAATTTTTGTTGTAATAAAGAAATTTGACAGAACTACCATTCAACACCTTTTTTACACAAATTTTATTTTAAGTGGTCCAGAATAATGTATCCAACAATACTTAAGGGATACACACAGATTGTATGAAAACCAATTTTAGTAGTGATCTGATAACTAATCAATTTAACAAAAAATCACTTTAATAATATTAAGACTCTAACTTGGTAGTTTGGAGCATGACTATTTATTAATATTCACATTAATCAATACTTCGCCTTCTTGCTGACAGCCTTTTCAGGATTAAAAATCATGTAGGTGCTAAGATAACACGCATTATGAACCTATGGCACTTATAATTTATTCCACATGTTGACAAACTCTAGTTAGTTCTAATAAAAGTCATGTTCTTAAAAATTTAATACTATCATAAACACTTGGTACATTACGTCACTAGGGCACAAAGTACAAATATGAGGGCCCGAGGGGCACGCTTTTTGTAGGTTGGTGCCCGAGTCGCGTATAATGTTTTTCTTACCAAGGGCGCAAAGTGCAATTTTGCGCCCGTGGGCACACTTTGCGCCCAGTAAATTACTTTGGGCCCTAGGGCAGAAAAGTACTTTCAGCCTGGGGGGCGCAAAAAACTTTTCTGCCCGTGGGCCCAAAATGATTTACTGGGCGCGAAGCGGCAGTTGCACTTTGGGCCCATAGTAAAAAAATTAGTAGTTTTCCTATGAGTTTGAAAAGTCTCTGTTTGCGAACCGAACCGAAGGCGAGGGACGTAACGAGGTTCGTAAAGGAGACTTTTCGAACGAGTTCCAGAAAACTGCTTTTTCGCCCGAGGAAGTACATACCAGCCTCCCAAAACCATCCGAGGGCGGAAATAGTAGTTTTCCTACGAGTTTGAAAAGTCTCCGTTTGCGAACCGAGAGGTTTGCGGCCCGAGCCGAAGGCGAGGGACGTAACGAGGTTCGTAAAGGAGACTTTTCGAACGAGTTCCGGAAAACTGCTTTTTCGCCCGAGGAAGTACCTACCAGCCTCCCAAAACCACCCGAGGGCGGAAAAAATTTTTTCTTCTAAAAAGTCATATTAAGGTGGCGCTGATATGTAGAGAGTAAGAAAAATAATTCAAATTCAAATCAAACTTTTTACGGAAGTAGGAAGCTATGAAACAAATATTTAAAGACTTATTGAGCTTCAATTGTATTATTATTTTTTTTTTTATTTATTTATTAGTTTTCAGCCATTATTTAGGCCTAGAAAACGGACTCTCATACATATCTGTGTAATAATTACAATTACAATATTATTTTTACAAAATCATATTCAGATTACAAAAACTACATTGTTACACTTAATCCTATTCTCCATACTTTTACATTACATCTCTTTTAGTATTAATAACACTTAACTCTATAAGCTTTGGTAACTTTTACATCTCATATTGACATGCACACGCATAACCTTATGTTCTTATGCTCATAGTTAGACTTATTCCTGAACCTACCCCTTATACTTATATGACATATCATACACTTTTGCTCGCCGCCTTTCGATGTTTACATACTTGATTTTATTCATCTTTCTCCCCCCCTCCTCCCTCTTTACCCCTCTTTTCTGAATCGAATGCTTTAGTTATTGCTTTTAAAATCTTAAACGCCGCATTGTTTATATTTTCATTTAATAGCCAGTAAATTTTTTCTTGCAAATTCATATCTTTAGGTACCTCTTCTACATTTAAGTTTTCGCATTTTTCCAACACATGTTCCCAATTTCCCTCCCCTTTCTTACATAATACACAAGTTTTCTCCTCTTCTTTTAACCAATACTTATTCCCTGTTTCTAGATTGCCACATCGTGCCCTTGTAATTACACTAATACATGTTTGTTTTTGGTATCTCTTTAAATATAACGGTAATCCCACTGGCTCAACTTTTTTATAGAACTTATTGTACTTGGAAGCATATATTTTACTGTCAATCATCTGCATTTCGATATCCTTTTGTCTTTAAAATACTATCCTATTGACATTCTCCCCTTTATCTCTTAATCTTTCTATCTCCACCCCGCTTAGTCCCAAGCTATTCAAGAACTGTTCCCTTTCCATACTCGTTTTTAATTTTGTATCCTTTTTCAACCCCTCTACCATGCACGATTTTGTAAGTCTGTCTTCACTCTGATTGAAAATCTTTTCTTCATAATTTAAAGCTCTCATGCTCCACTGCAAACCCATTGAATTCCTGTCCAGTTCCCTCATTATTATGTACCTTGAAGTGCAGAAGTCTAGTTTAAGAACCCACCTAAAATAATCCATCTGTACCTTTTCTAATTCTTTTGCCCCTTTCCATCCAAAAATTTCTGCCCCGTAACTCATAGTACTTTTTACTAAATATTCATAAAGCATTGCCCTTCTCCCATAATCCTCCTTGCATTTTCTTTCCCCCAAACTCCATGTTCTCTTTGCAGCCACCATCCCTTTTCTTTTTAATTCATTTATATGATCTTTATAATTTCCTGCTCTATTAAAGTTAAACCCCAGGTTCTTAAACTTTTTTACTTCTTTCAGTTCCCCTTTGTCCCATTTCCACACTTCTTTCTTGCCATTATTAGCTTTATTAAATACTAATATTTTTGATTTTTCCTCGCTTACGATCAACTTCCTTTTCTTTGCGAACCTTTTCAATGTACCCATCATGTCAATCATAGCCTCTCTGTTAGTTGCAAGTAATACCTTATCATCTGCGTACGCTAATGACCATATTCTATTCCTCCCAATCGTTACACCCCCCACGTACCTATCCCTGAAATCATCTTCCAAATCCGCAATGTATATACAAAATAAAATAGGACTCAATAAACACCCCTGTCTTAAACCTTTTGTCACCCAGAATTCGTCCGTTAGTTCTTCCCCTACTCTGATCCTGACCTTCGTTTCTTCATACAGGTTTTTTATTCGGCTGACTATATACTTGCTAATCCCTTTTTTTTCCATGATTTCCCACAGTTTATCCCTATCTACAGTGTCAAAGGCTGCTTTGTAATCAACGAACAGGGCGTATACTTTTCCTTTACCCTCTTTGGCTTTCTGTATCACATAATTTAAAATAAATATATTGTCAATAGTCGACCTATATTTTCTAAATCCAGCCTGTCCATCCGGTAAAATCCGTTTTTTATTTATTTCCCTCTCCAATATTCCCCTCAACACCTCAGTATACACCTTGTATGCAGTCGGCAAAAGCGAAATTCCTCTGTAGTTTTCCGGTTTGTCTTTGTCTCTTTTCTTAAACAGGGGTACAATAATCGCCGTCTTCCAATCTTCCGATATTTCGTCCCCCTCCCATACCTTAAATAAAACTGCACACAAAGCGTCCCTCACCTCTTTACCCGCATGTACCCAGGCTTCATTTGGGATCTTGTCTATTCCTGCCGCCTTCTTTTTTTTCAGCTTCCCTATTGCTTTATTAATTTCCATTTCATTGATACCCACTACTTCGTTCTCATTGTCCATTAAAATATCCTTAACCCCCAAAACCCTTTTTTCTTCACCCTCTAACAGTACTCTAAAGTGACTTTTCCACCCTTTCAAGCTTATATTATTTTCTACGGCCTCTCTTTTATTCCTGAATTTATTTAAGAACTTCCATACTTCACTTACATTTTTAATGCTTCTCAGCTCCAATTCTTCCCGTTCTCTATCTTCCTTTTCTTTTCCAATGCATAGATTTCTCCATTCTTTTCTTATATTTAAGTAACTGTCCTTATTGTTTTCCTCCCTCCTCCATGCAATCAAGGCTTTTTTGACCTCTCTTTTCTTTTTTCCACACTCTCTGTCCCACCAACGTTTCTCCCCTAATCTCTTATTTTTTTATCCTCATTTCTTTTTTAATCATAGCTCCACACACTTTGTTTTTTATTAACTCCCAAATATCTTTAGCCTTTAAATCTATCCCAGCAGTGTTTTAGAATTTTTCTGTATTCTTTTTATATTCCAATATACTTTTATCATTCCACAAATAAATATTTTTCTTTACTTCCTCTCGTTTGCGAACCTTCTTTGTCTCTATAACATTACCCACCAAATTTAACCTGAGTGGCAAGTGATCAGAATCTATTCTACTCTCTATCCAAAACTTTTCTATTTCATCAGTCCAGAAACACCCTACCAATACGTAGTCAATGACGGAGTTGCCCCTTGCTCCTATATAAGTGTATTCTCCCTCTTCGTCACCCTCCCATTTCCCGTTCAACAGATACCATCCCTTGTTGTTTATTAAATCTACTAACTTATGCCCTTCTCTGCTAATTACTTTATCTTTGCTTTTTCTACCTGTGTCGTCTCCATCATCCTCCCCCCTGCCCCCGCATCTTAGTCGCCTATTCTAATATTAAAATCCCCTCAAATTATTAAATTTTCATCTAAAAAATCCGTGCTTTCTAGTGCCTCAATAAGCTCAGCCAAATTACCAGTATTGTAAACTGAAAGAATATTAATATTTTTTCTCCCATTTATTGTTGTAGACTTCACCAGCCCCTCTTTTACAATCTCCACAATTTTGCTTCCTGCACTTAAACACCTATTCCTAACTCCAATTAAGAAGCCCCCTTTAGCCCTCCCTTTTTTCTTTTCTCTGATAGCATGAACTGCTTCCCATGTAAACTCTGCAGAGAGCCTATGTTTTACAATTTCCCAGTCCTTCTTTTCCAACCAAGTTTCGGACAGACTCACAAAATCGACCCCCTCTATAAAGTTCCAGAAGTCTTTATCTTTATTATGAAAACCGGCAATATTCCAGAACAATACCGAATTTAAATCAACACAGCCTCTATCCCCTACACAAATCTTACATCCGCTTCCCCGCCTCTGCCCTACTCTAAAAAATTCTTATTTTTATTTTTATTTAGATTTAAAATCGTTTTATCGCTAGAAAGCTCAGAGCCTCGTTGATCAGTCAATTTATTATTCTTATTGAGATCCCGTGCCTCTCTATTGTTAACCTCCAATCCGCTACTTTCAACTATCTCAATGTTCGGCGCGTTTACAAAATGATTTTTCTCTCCTGGTCTGCTGTGCGCTTTCGCTTTATCACCTCCTTCCCCCTGTGTAACACCAATATTATTGATATTTTCAGCATTTGTGGCTTCTGACTTTACAACATCCTCCCACCTGTTCCATACCCCCCCAACAAGTACCCTACCCTGCCCTACTTTTACTTCCCAGCCTTTGTCTTTTTTATCTTTTGCCCATTTTACAATCATTTCCTGTTTCTTTCTGTCGTCGTATGACATATCATTTTCTATGTATATACTAGTTCCCTTTAAGCTGGACTTATTTTTCATAACAATCATTTTCTCTTCCACACTGTCAAGCTTAACAACAATAACTGAACCACTCATACGTACACTCACAACTTTTTGTACACGTCCATTCGTTACTTTTGACAAAAAATTTTCTACCCCGCTTTTTACATCATGCCCTAACCCCGCTGCCCCTTTAACAATAATATTATTTCTTCTATCTGCCCGTTCCCTTTTGTATACAAGTTTTTTCATTTTAAATACCTCTCTATCAGACAAGCTGACGCCACTCATACCCGTTGTTATGCTCCACGTTGAACCACCTTTGTAGCTGCCCCCGCATGACTGCAAACCCGCCGACCGCTTCATGCTCGAACCGTTCGACGTGCCATCTTCGCTGTTTGCCACTTTGATGTTCTCCCAATGTTCTATCCTCTTCTCACAGTCCTCCAGCCGCTTGTTTACCTGTATCTCCAGCTCTTTTAGATCGATTATTGCTCTCTCTATCTTTATCCTCTCTTGTCGTACTTTGTCCAGCTCCTCTCTGTATGCATCTCTTACTTTCTCGCTCTCCAATCTCACGGCGCGGCACAAACATGCCTCCTCTCTCCAATCAAACTCGAAATCCACGTTCTTTGCTCTTCTATCCGTTGTGACTTGGTTATCGAGAGTAGACTGCCTTAACACGCTTTTCCCCGCCATTTTCTCTGTACCAGACTGTCTTATCGTTACCTTTGCCTCCTTTTTTTCAGAGTTCTTCACTTCTGTTAGCCCTTTGTTTCTCGTATTGCGGGTCTCAAGAGCACTCTCTCCCTGTTTGCCGCTCATTTTTCACAGTACAATGTGTAGACTCACACCAGCGCCGCGTGCACCTTTCTAACCTCCAATTACCTATATTACTTTGAGCGACACTTTTTGCAGATCCTTGGACCCTTCTCGCCTCCTTTCTACAAATTACACTTCGCCGGTCTCCCTTTTATAGTCTCCAACTCAGTAAGTTATCTTTTAGTTTCAGCAACCACAAAAACCCCGGCCCTTAGCACGGACACTGTAGACGTGACGTCCGTACGCTAAGGCGGTCCACACGCGAGTCCTTCAATTGTATTATTAAAACCAAAGTTATGTATGTTTAAAGTTATTCAACGACTTTTGCTAATATAATGACAGTAGAAAATAAGAAAAATTGCTTGTGTACGTCCATACCTACTTTATAGGTTTGATACTTGCAGAACGGTGTGCTGGCGATGTATTGTATAAATAAAGTTGGTAACTTACGAAAGTATCATTTTTGCATAGAGTTGCGATGATCAGCTCCAGACAGAGAGCCCGAGTGAAAAATCGTCTCACTCGCTTTAAATCGGACATGGCAGAAAAAAATATAGTTCCTCAGCTTCCATTGCATGTATCATTCTTTTTTTTCTTATTTGGAATTGCAATATCTGAGATGACCAATGAAAATGATGAAAATATGAAAAAAATTATACCCAACAATACTCGTTCAATACATAAGGAGTTGAAACAAGCGGATGCCCTATCTCCATTATTGTTAGTCTTAAAGTTGCTACTTATTTAAAAAAATATAAAAAAAACATATTTATTCAACAATATGATTTATTTTTTATTATAACCAGTGCTGTTGTACGAAAGTAAGGCGTGAGCTGTTACAAAAAGTAAAGGATAAAAAATTGAAGGAATTCGAGAGAGAAAAATTCACAATAACATTCAGGTTAAAAAAAGACGAAGTTTATGGAAAACGAAGAATTTTGTATAACATAGAGATTGAGAAATTCTATGGGGATCTATGCATTGGCCAGAAGGTAAAAGGGTGTGGACTAAGATTGGCTGGACACGTAGCTAGAGTGAGAATAAAAAGAGCTGAGTATACTGCGTATAAAATTATGATTAAAAACCAGAGGAAACTAAATCACTAGGTAGACCAAAACAAAGATGGAAAGATGAAGTTTTGAAAATCCTTAAGAAAATCGACCAGCTAGATGATAGGTCGTGAGCAGATATACCACAGGATAGAAAACAATAATGGGAGATAGCACACTCGGCAACGAATTTCTAAATTCTAAATGCCACTGACTAATAGTTGTAATATTGATTATAGTAATAATAGTTATAGTAATAATAATTATAGTAATAATTTTAACAATAAAAATAATAATAATAGTAATACTAAAAATAATTACAATGGTAATAATAACAATGGTAATAATAATAAGTGTTTGGATAAGTTTTTAAAAATTTCATAAATTGCCGCCAAAGTTTTTTCTTGTTATTTAGTACGTCTTAAAAAAAATATGCTACAGTTTTTTATTTTTTTATAACTTAAAAAATCTTAGTTAAAGTTACACTTTTTTAGTAATGCAAACCATTTTCAGAAGGCTTACGTAAATTTTCTTACAAGTACAGAGCCATAAAAAAATTATATTCTAAAACGAATACGTCATAAAGTCGCCTCGTCAAATTTAAGGCAAACGAGACGATTTTTGGCTTAGGCTTTCTGCCTAGAACTGGTCATTGCAACTCTATACAAAAATGATACTTTTGTAAGTTATCCATTCAATTTAAATAATTGACAGCTAGCACATTAATATGCAAGTAGCAGGCCTATGTATGGCAGGTATTGATATATACGAACAATTTTTTTCCTATTGTCACCATTCAAGCAGTGATCGTTAAATATCTTTAAACATCTATAACTTTGGTTACAGTAACATATCTCAAGCTCACCAAGCCTCAAATTCTCTATTTAATAGCCCTCTACTTAAAAAAAAAAAATTTGTTAAAATTGATTCCAAAACGACCAAGTTATTTTATTTTAAAATTAAAGCTTTTTTTTAAAGTAAAAAAAAGTGTTAAAACAATGATAAAACATAATTCTAAATGCGAGTAATTCAATTCATTGATATTTCCTACACTATACAAGGTTGCCAAGGCAACTTATTTTTTAGTTGGAACTAGTTATTAGTAGAATACCTGTCATGCGTAGCAATTAAATGTTTGCCTAGTCAAACTCGTATTAAGTGAGAAATATCAATAAACTCAATTACCCATATTTGTACTTATTAATCGATAAAACTAGATTACGTTCTAAAATGGTGAGTATCATATTATTCTTTAATGCTTATTTTAATTAAAGTTTCGGACTGTTGTAAAAAGTTAGGACTTATGTAAGGTCGATGTAGTGCTGGCATTATATCTGATTTATTTTTAATACTCACTTGCAAATTACAATGTGTAAAAACTACCATACCAATTGTAACGAAATTTTATGTAAATATTATGTATACCTTATACTATAACATTTTTAAATTATAATACTCATAAATAATTTTCTCTCGGTTTTGTAGCACGATAAAGTAAAAGTATGTTTTTTAACAGAATTTGTTGATTTGCTGAAAAACAATTCAAATTTTTTTTATTATAAAAACCTTATCTTGTAGAAATTTTAACAAGGAACAAAAAAGGTCAAGTAACATTTTTGTTTGGAGGCTTTGCTTTTGAGTTTTACAAAAAATACACTCAGAAACAGTGATTTTTCGTTAAACTGTTCACTTATTGGGTCACCACTAAAAATTTCCTTTATAAAATCACTGCACACCTTTTAGTTATTCTTTTGTACATTATTTTAGACCACCTACAATAAAAATCATGATTTTTTAGATAAGTACGACATTAGACCACCAAAGAA
This sequence comes from Copidosoma floridanum, assembly GCF_036245765.1. Lineage (NCBI taxonomy): Eukaryota > Metazoa > Arthropoda > Insecta > Hymenoptera > Encyrtidae > Copidosoma > Copidosoma floridanum. Next base: position 1,645,600 of record NW_028321905.1, on the reverse strand, counting down.
ATAGATTAACCAAGACCAAAAGCTTTTAATAGTGACCTAAGCACTTTATATATCTTACTTATACATAAAGCAAAATTGCTAAAACCGTTGTAATCGTTAACCGACAAAATTACTGAAACGATTTTGCTGAGATTTTTCATACTGATTCTTGATAATTCCGAGATGGTTTTCGCATAGTTTAAGGTAAGTTTAAGGTTTAGCTAAAAGAAGCTAGCTTTGCGCTTTAGTTGAGTAGAATCCACTAGGTGGCGTCGAGGCAAAATTAAAGATACCTGCAATCAAAGATAGCGAAGAGTGGTTATAATATGCTCTAGCGAGTTGTCGTTTACCGTAGTCGTTCATCGGCAGTACACCAATAACAGAGTTGTTAATCGTGCAGCTGGGCATCCTGGTTACCGATAACACTCTTCTTTCATGGGCAAGCGACATTCATCGATTTCTACCCTGGATCGACAGTATAACCAAGTGCCATGGAAAAATAGGACTTAAGAACGTCAACGTCTCCGGCGTAATACCAGGAGACATCCAGCCAGAGCTAAATCTGCTCCTCGAATACTACAGGATTTTGAGGCCATTCTTCCAACTGATCCGGTGCTGTCACAGCACTTATTACTACAACAGCAAGCCAGGGAGAACAACCCTGAGGATTTTAAGCAGCCACATCGGCTGGAAATTGTATCAGCCTCCTTCTCAGTGGTTTATCCCAACAGCATTCCCGCGGAGGAGGTATTCTCCAGTCCCACTTCTCTAACTAACAGTCAGAAGTTGGTAATCCGGGGAACGACCCAAAGATGAAATATTCTCTGTCCAGCCACGTACTTTTCTCCAGCACGTTCTCCATACGCAGAGACTCCGAGGGAAAAATTCAAGGAATCCCGGGTCTAAATACACGAGCTCCGAGATCTGCATCCAACCATAGTCAAGTGACAGATATTTGCCGTTTACAGAACGCCAGATCCAGATTGTCAGATTATTGATCCACGGCCAGCTCTCCATAATTAAGGATAAAAAAAACAATAAGAATCCTACCGGCCTTTTTTCAGGCCACTAGTGAATTCTGCCTTGATTGAACTACCATCAATCTCATCGGTTTTTTAAGGGTCATTAAACGTTAAAGGACTTTGCCAAAAACAATATTTTTATTAGCACTGCTATTTCAGACTAATGTCTTGTAGCAAATTGCAACGGTTCGTCTACAAAGGATCTATATAAAGCCAGCCGATTTGTAAAGAAAGTCAGTCATTTACCGGCAGACATCGAGAGCAGAGCTGTTCGTCGTGAGTATGGGAGCCCTAGCCATCGACGACCCTCTACACTCTGAGCGCTCAAACCAGAAATTTACCTTTCCTCCAAAATTCGGGCTTAGCCAACTTGGTCAATCTCATCGGCCTTTGTAAGGACAATTAAAAGTTGAACAACTTTGCCAAAATATATATCACAATTTAACAAAGTTTGCAAAAAACAGTCCTTTTCAGGGCTCGCAAAAATGTTTAACAATGTCTCAAATTGCACACATGCGAATCGGTAGGAGAAGTCGTAATGTTTCAAATGTTTACAATTTTAGGCGTCGAGAAACTAACGCAGAACATTCATCAAGATAAGAACAGCAGTGGCAAAATCAATGAATAAGTAATTATTTAAGTGACAGATCCACTTTTTATTATAACCCTGACATTGATTACTTGAATCTTTCAGCAATTCAAATTGGTGGAATGGTTTGTATTAATACTTATTGTGGGACTAAAAAATGTAAAGATGAAGCTCTAGGGCTCTGTTGTTCTGGTGGTAAAGTTTATCTTGATCCATTTATGTTAAAAAATGATCGTATAAGTGACCTGACTTATCATTAGAACTTTTTCAATCAATTTAATGATGATATGATGGCAAAAATGATCACAGAGCGTTTGCTTTACTTGCGAACACATCAAAAACAACTCCGTGCTGAAAATTACATTCATCCACGAGATGCAATAAATAATGATAGTAACATTGAACTCTTCAGTACCGGACAGCCTGAAGTTTTACCTTCCTCATTCAGTGGCTCACCACGGTACATACATGAAAAAACTCAAGATGAAATAGATAATATCATTTTAGCTGAATTATCAGATCCTTAACAATATCTCTTGCTATTTGATATCATTTTAAAAAGTATGATTGATGGACCTTGCGGCAAATTCAACATGGCCTCACCATGTATAGATGTTGGAAAATGTACAAAACAGTATCCTCAATATTTTGTAAGAGAAACCTGAATTGCAGATGACGGCTACCTAACCTATCGTAGAAAAGCTTCTGCAGGTGGAGGTCATAGTTCTGTTGTTACAATTGGTGGTGAAGATGTACAAATTGATAACCGTTGAGTTGTGCTGTACCTACCCGTCTTATCTCGATGTTTCAATGGACGTTATATTTGTTCCTCTAGGATTTTTGCGTTTTTTTGATGTTGAGATTCACGCATGGTATCGTACAGTCTTGTATTTAGATATCCACCTTAAAAATTATCTACAAGTTTACATTAATCAGCAAAACATTCAACAAATTTAGCTCAATCAATCAATCAACAAAATGTTGAATAAGTTCTCGAAAATCCGAGAAAAACGACATTGACTGCTTTTTTCCGAAGTTGCTACCTATTACTGATGAGACAATAAAAAATTCATGAAAATAAAAAAAGGATAAAATGTTCCAGACTGGCCAGGAGTAGAAAAAGATTCAGCTGTAGGTAGAGTTTATGTGATTCTTCCTACCGAATTGGAGTGCTTCCATCTTCGAATGTTACTCTAATATGTTCAGGGCCCAACTTCGTTTGAGTACTTGGACACCGTTGATGGCGTTACTTATCCAACTTTCAAAGTTTTCTGCCAAGCACTTAGTTTATCGGAAGGGTATCAGTAGGCTGTCGCGGTAACCCGGTAAAAACAAAAAAAAATAGTAGTTGAGAAGACTGCTTACTGGATACTCATGGAGGCACTGAAAAAACATTCCTAATTAATGTTATATTAGCCAGAGCAACACTGGCTGGAAAACGGTCCCTTGCTGTCACATCTTTTAGCATTGCTGCTGGTAGTAGTGGTAGTAGAACAGCTCACTTCACTTTGAAACTTCCGTTTTATGTTTTTTCTAGAGAAGATTATACGTGCCTGATACGCAAAATGGCTTTCTTGGAAAAATTCGTTAAGATACATTATTTATTGTATGGGATGAGTGCACAATAAGTCACAGAGCACACATTCAAGCAATCAATAGAACATTACAAGATTTAAGATCAAACCAGAAATTAATAGGTGGCATTACTTTTGTTTTTGCTGGTGATTTTAGGCAGATGTTACCAGTAGTTCTGAGAGAGACTAGAGCTAATATTTTTTTTGCCTGTTTAAAATCATCATTTTTCTGGCATTATGTAGAGTTTCTTCGTTTACGCACTAATATAAAAGCGCATCTCTGAGGAAGAAGCACGGAATTTCCAACACAGCTGTTAAAAATTGACAATGAAACGAAGGAAAATAAAAATGGTTTTATCACCATCGATCAATCCATTGGAAAACTGGTTGCAACTGTTGATAATCTTATTTCTGAAGTTCACCACTTAAGTTGGACATTGAAATTTTATTAAACAAATTATAGTAATGATTATGTGAGACAGCGATAATTTTACCGAGAAATTCTACACCAGTTGAGTTTGAAAGTTGGATCTCTGATTATGCTACCACGTGATTTTCAACCCCCAAACCTGTGTAATGGAACCAGACTGCAAATCAAAGCTCTGCAATATAATTTTATAAAAGCTTATATTTTAACAGGTCCACCGTCAGGATAAATAGCTTTTATTCCAAGAATTTGCATGATACCAACTGATTTACCTTTTTAGTTCAAGCGTCCACATTTTTCTGTCAAAATTTCTTTTGCCATGACAATTAACAAGTGAAAAAGACAGACTTATAATTTTGTGGGTGTAAATTTAAGATCAAACTGCTTTTTATATCGACAACTGTATGTCGAGCTTTCGAAAACTGGTGATCCATATCATCAGATTGTTTTAGTCTCTTCTGGAATAAAACTAAAAATGTTTAATATATTAAAATTTTGTGATTCAGCAGATTATTTTAAATTATATTTTTTATTACTACTGAATCTTTACAGTCTTAACAGACAACTCTTTTTATATTATAAAGTGAAAAAGTACAAACAAATGGCGCTTTTTCGGGCCAATACCAATTTTATGACGCAACAAATGCACGGTACTTTTCGGTATCATTATATTTTTTTTACTTTTTACAGTACTATTAATAAGAAGTTTTTTGTTCCAAAAAGTGTCAAAAATAGATGTAAAACTTTTTACTAAAAACGGCTTTATATTATGTGTTAACACACTACAGTGTTCCATTCAGCGAGTCTTGGGCAAAGCCGGGGGGGCACTAGTACTTACATAAGTAAACTTGTGTGTGTCAGTGAACACTGTAATTCTTAGATAAAGAAAAATAAATTTATTAAAAATGGAGTCAACAAAAAAAAATGGTAGACAGCTGTTAGAGGCTTGGAAAAGTTTTGCTTATTGAACAATAAGTGAAACTTTTAGAACAAATATTTAGTGGCATATAAAGAATATAAGAAAAGTCAATGCTTTCTTGAAAAATAGTATGCATATCTATAAGATATATCTAACAACTTTTAATTTTTTCGGAAAACTAAGAAAGTAGAAGGATAAACATACAATAATACAATTATTCTCACTGAGGTACATGTAATTGATGTGATTTTCAACCTATTGTAATTAATTAAGAAAATAAGTAATATGAAATAGCTTATGTTAAAGTTTGCATTTTTATTATAAAACATTAATTTACTAATTCTTTACTGCTCTCCTGCAACTACTTTAATGACTAAATATTTGAATTACTTAATGCTTGATAGTGAGTATGATTTTACGCTGTGTCTATTCACACGTTATATCTACGCAACTTGGACCCTATAAGTACCAGATGGTAGAATTGCTGTTCACACATGCGTATTCACTGTATCTACGTAATTACGTAGACATAAGGTGCCAATAGACACTGCAATTATTTCATTAAAACACATTAACTTGCAAACAGTAAGGTCAATATAAGATCATGATATCTGGGTTTGAAATTTTTGGTATTACAGATTTGGTTGAAAAACTTATTTAAAAAGAAAAATTATAAAGCACACTTTGTACGAATAAGTCAGATATACAAAATGAAAAGAGAAAAAAAGAATTTATTAATTGATTACTTTTGCATGTACAAAATATTTTCATCTTTCATCTAATAACAAGATTTTGAACAGTAGTTTACTAAATGTTTGTCAACTCTTACGATAAAAACATAGTAATGGAAAGATTTTTCAAAATGGAGATATCATAAGTCACCACAGCGCTGACCTCATTTTTTTATGGAAAGGCGTATTGAGCACCGATTTTAGTAACAGAGTCTTACTTAAGGGGGTGACACTTTCGGCATCCAACAATACCCGGGTATAAAAGAAAATCTACAGAGATTAGTATTTTAGGTTATTCGACACTCAATTATTTAAGTACTTAGTTATCAACCTATTGTTTTTTTGATAGGTAAGTTTTTAGTTGCATTAACAAGGATCAAACTCTATTATGTAAATAAATATCATATAACTATTTATACTACCTTGCAGCAATTACCCAAAAATGTTTTTTAAGTGATATGACCCACAGTCTTATTTTACTTGCGACAACTTTTTAAAAATAACTAGATAAGTTTTTACATCATTAATGTCAGTTCTCTTAAAAAATGTAAAGGAAAAAAGGTTGATGTTTTTTTGTTTACATTAAATTTTTTGTGATTTTTTTATAAAAATTTCCAATCTTGCAACTTTGAATATTTTTTGCAAGTAACAATCATGCAACAAGTTTTTTTTCTGATTGTATACTATTGTAGCAGAGGCTTGTCTACGATTTTTTAGAAGTTATAAATTATGTTCAATCAAACTTATACTACTCACAATTTCCTGAAAATTTTTGGATTTTACACCATAATTTTATTACATTTTTAGAAGAAGTGTAACTTTTTTTGACATAATATTAATTCATTTAAAGGCTTTTTTATTTTTAAGAAGAACATTCAACGTATTTTTTATAAGATTTTTTATTGAACGTCGTTTTTTTTCAGCGTTCCGTTATGAATATGTTTTTCATATTTTAAATGCCTAGCAAAATTATCCACCTTGTTCAACAAGTACTATTCTGTGAATTTTGTTACACAGTTTCACGGACGTGCTTTTGTGCGAGTGATACTCACTACAATCATTCAACTACATTCACCCATTTATTAAATATACCAGAAATATCTGCTTCCCACGTACACAACAATCTCCGAAACTTCTTCCATAATAATAGTTATTTATGAATTGCTTAATACTGCCTTAATCAAAAATTTTCTTTCGTTGATTTTCCAATTTATGGGAACTCTACTTCAGAATTGTTCCTAACGCAAATTGGATGTGCATGTAATCTCCATGCAGCTCACATTGGACTTAGATAAATGACACACATGAATAACTCTGGGAAAAGTTTACATAGAAAAAGTGTTTGAACAAAGATTGTGTAACTGTTAGAGGGAGGGGGGATAACTGTTGATTGAATTTGACCTTGAAATCTATTTAAAATCAAATCTAGATTAAGAGAGAACGAAAAATCCTACATTAAGATATAATTTATTATGCAGAAAAATCATAACAGTTAAATGTTATTTTACAATTAAAATATTAGTAACGTGATAGTTCTACTGTTCTTTCAAATTGTAAGTTCTAGGTATATCGATTTTGTATGTAATTTGAAGATAATAACACGAATAATTAAGTTTTGATCTTATTTTTTTTTACGTCGGAACCCACTTAATTGGTCTTGCTTTGCCTGAATAGATGATTATTCGTAGTAAAGATAAATTTCTTTTTTTATTAAGATCTTAAGCTTCAATCATCGTAGCGTCAGTATGAAAAAAAAAATTACATTTTTATTGCTGTTTATTAGCTTTAAGGACATAGCAGGATCAAAACTTGATGATTTGTGCCATTGTCTTTTAAACAAAACTTTACCAAAAATGTAAAATTACGGAAAAACAGTAGGATTTCTACTTAAGTGACATTTCTATCGGAAAATAACTCTAAACTATGTTTATTTTTCACTATACTTAACTCAACCTAGAATTTTTTACTGTTTCTATACCCAGAGTAAGAAATTAGAGTTTCTATTAAAAAAATGAACTTAACCTTGAAATAACTTTAAAAGTCCTCAAAGCCAAAGTTATACAAGTTTTGGCCACTAACTTTTTCGATATAGGCCTTTCCCACAGAGTTATTCCGGTGGTTATTTCAACACAGATCACTCTATATAATTGTATTCTTGTACACTAAAAGAAATTCAGAAAATACTTTCTAGAGTAATTCCAAGTGAATATTCTCTTGAAATAAGGTAACACATTTTCAAGATTTTATTACATTCAAAGTTTTGTTATCAATAATTGCTTTTTTGAAGGAAAAAAATACAATATTATTTGAAAATTTATTTTCTTGGAACGATTCTAGAAAATTTATTTCAATTTTATAGTTTTCATCAGTGTACTTTTTAAATAAGTACTGTGAATGTAAGTAATTTTTCAAGCATACCACAACATTATTTTTCAATACACTTTTTTGTAATAGTGTGCAAAAAATGGGTGATCTTCAAATAGTTTTTAGTTCGAAAAATCCAATTTTTCTACACTGTACAAACAAAAAGAGTATGGAACACATTTTTCCATGTGTGGCAAAAAAATCTTACCAAAATAATTTACTTTGTGTATTTACAAACATTTTTTAATGCTTGAAAAAATCTTATAATACATTGTTTGAAGCAACTATTTAAATGTCAGTAGCAAAAATAAGTAGTATACAACGATACATATAGAATTTAACAAAAATAATTCGTGCAATCCTTTTACTTTGTCAGTTAGAGCTAATGATATTATAATCAGTTTTTATTATAGTGTAATCAGACCGTTGAAAAACAAAATTTACAAATTCATAAAAGTGAAATATAGTAGCATCAGTTATTAAAATATGTAGAATCGTATAAAATAGTAAATTTTTTAAATTATATACATAGTTTCGTAAGTTTTTCAATCAAAATCATAAAATTCGGACAAAATAGAGCTTATTTGGAGTTTTCTAACAGTGGAAATAATTTTATTTAAAAAAATATTAAGTTATCCTTTCATTGTGGGGGAGGGGGCTTTTTTCCTGGACCCCGCAAAACCTTTTCGGCAAATTTATTCACTTTCCTTTGAGTACATCCACCATTAAATAATGGGAAAAAATTCATGATAATTATTTTTTACTATGTGTGGTTGGTATACATTTAAATGATGCAAAGTGCATAGGTCTTAAGTGCACTTTTTTAGTTGATTTCTTTAAAATTTATAGCAATTTTTCTCACACATCTCACGAAACATGTTGTACGTAACAATTTACGTACACGATTTCCCGCACTTAATGGATTCTTAACACTGCTGTTGCAACTAAAAAAAAGGGTCACCAACACAGAGTTGACAATTCTCACTCTCGTACGTCACCTTTGTCTCTCATACACCTTGGGTTTCTTCTTCTAAAAAAGGATATTCGAACAAGAGTTCTATGTGGAAAACTATCTACTTATTTTAATAGTTGACTATCAAATATTCCATTGACGACTGTGTATAGTCCCTTCAAAATACTTTAATTCGAACCTTCGTGAATGAAAGAGTATGGCAGCGTTGCTTACGACAACGAAAAATTTGATGCCAGTAGTGAACTTAAGAGCGTACTTTGCCGAAGCCTCTGATTCAAGCCCCACCACCGATGAAACTATAAATAAGTTAGCAGTGTTACTAAATACTAGCAGTGACGTCAGAACCCTGTCGAGTCCCATTCTAAAGTTTACTACTGGCATTAAATTATACACTGTCGTGGCTAACACTAACGAATCAAAAAATGAGCCACAAGGGGGCAGTTTGACCATCAGTTGGTTTTTTGGCTATTAAACATAACTATACATACTTTATGACATACATAAAAAGTAAGTATAATACTTACTCACTAAAATTTACATAGTGAATCCGTATGCAGTGATACTTGACAGCCATTGAGGCAAGCCGACTGTCATATTGCCCTATGGCAAATTAGATTCTAATACTTTCTTACTACGCAAATGTCGAGATTGTTGTACATTAAAGATTTGCAAGCTATATTTTATTATGGAAGTGCTGTTAATAACTAATATTATTCGAGAAAATAAGTTAAAACAAACCAACTCTCCTGACAAGTAAGAAAACCAATCTTCATTGAAAAAAAAAATAATTATTAAGCCTTGAAAAAAAATTAATCCAGTGCGTAACTTTGACATGTGGGATTTATTTTATATTTCATAATTATGTATTATTTGTAACTTTGTTTTTTAACATTTATAATAATTTCTTGAATGGTTTTTGGTTTACATTGATTTTTTAATTTTTTTACATTTATTTAAATTTCGCGGGGAATCCGCCTGAAGTGAGATCCGTAATCCATAGTGATCTACACGCCACACGCGCATATTCACCAAACTTTAAGTTCGTTGGCTGTTGGATCAGCTCTGCGCTGATTTTCGTCTGCTGGCAAAGCATTTCCTTTCTCATGTTAAAGTTTAAAGTAATGGAGTTCTTTTTTTTACAACTCTCTGCTTCGTTTCAAATGTCAGTATGAAAAATGTCACGTAAAGAAGCACGATCATTGCAAGATACTAATATTTGATCTGATAGACGTTTTAATCCCTTTAAATTGACATATTATGCTTAAAGTGCTTCTAAACTAAGAAAAGTGAACGAAAATCAACTCAACGTGTTTCATTTAAAAGTTTCTTCCGAGTTATTGCAACAAAAAATTTGTACTTCATGCTGCATGCGAATTGCAAAGTTCAAAAATGCAGACGAACAAAAGAATGAAAATGAACAACTTGAATTGGTACGTGTAATACTTGAAAAAATTATTGTTTCATTTATTTTCAGTAAGTAAACAAAGGGATTTTTTGACTGACAAAAAAAGTAAACAAATGAAAATGAGTGCATCGTAATTTGCAATTTCTCAGAAAATTATGCCTTCGTATTTCAAAATTCTGTTCAGAGCATACACTGGAATAATACTCAAGCCTCAGTACACTCATTTTCAATTGATTATAAAAATGATCAAGATAAATTGAAAATAATAAGTTTTGTTTGCATTTCTAAATATTTAAATCATAATACCGTTGCCATTCATCTCTACTGAAGACAACTTATTGAATTCATCAAAAGTAATTTTCCAGATACAAGTGTATATATATATATATGTGTGTGTGTGTGTCTGAAGGAACAAGTGGACAATATAAAAATAAAAAGAACTTTATTAATCTTACGTATCACATAAAAAACTTCAAAATAGCTGCAGAGTGACACTTTTTTCCTACTTCACATGGGAAAGAACCCTTTGACGGGATAGCTGTAACTTAAAAACGACGAGCCTCCAGAGCAAGTCCTTGGAGAATTAACAATCTCATTCAAACGCCACGAAAACTATTTAATAAGGCAACAGAATCACTGTCAAACATAACTTGACACTATTCTACGAATGATTTGTATAAAGAAGAAAAAAAATTACTATTAGAACGATTTACAAAAGCTAAAACAATAAAGAAAACTTTAAAATACTATCGCATGATTTCAATATCTTGTCAAGAATTAAAAGCTAAAATAGTTTCATTGCATGAAAGAAAAATGTTAGAGAAAATTTTCAAGTAAAGAGTCTTATAAAACGAAAGTGTTAAGTCTACTAGACAAATTTGGTTATTACAATAAGGTACATATTTTTTCGAAGCTTAATAACAACTATTTTCAATCAAGATTGGTTTTCTAGTATTTCAACCGTATCTTTGTCCGTTACGTTCTACAAAAATTAATATTTCAACAATAATAAAATTATGAAGGAAGGAGCAGCGTTGAATCGGTGGTAAGCGTGTTTTTTACTGAAATAATGTCGTTCTAGGGGTCATAGGTTCAATTCTTGGTAAGTGCACATTTTTTTCAAAAACTGTTATCACTGGGAAAAGTTCCTATGCAACCCCGGCTGTTTCAGGTCGGGGTTTTCCGTGAAATTTTCCTTCAGTGCAATACAGGGTTTTTAATTACCCCATAAGTCTTCGGGCCTGGATGAATGCGAAACAGTGTTAGAGCCATAGATAGGGATTAGCAGATCCGATGCGCCAGGCAGGGATCACCGTGCTAACCGGCGAAGAGTGATCCCTGAAACATGGGGCTTCTCTGGGGATGCTAATTAGCCTTGATCCGATGCTTTGGCAGAGAAGGCTGGCTTAACCGGTGAGGAGTGGATGTCCTGAAATATAAGTCTTCTTTGGGGAAAGGCTACATAGTGGCAAGTGGACCCGATGCACCATTAGTGCAGAGAGTGCTAGTTTAACTGGCACGGTGTTTTACCAGAGATACCCCACTGTGCCCATGGCATGACATACGTGTGGCATCAGGGATTGGTAAACGGGTGCGGCAACACACCCCCGTACATAGGTGGTGAATCAGTGGCCCTGGCGACTAGACCAATAGGCTGTCGCGGTGACCTGGAGTCAAAAAAAAAAAAAAAAAAAAAAAAAAAAAAAAAAAAAAAAAAAAATTGAAAATGTACCATATTTTAAAAACATGTTTTCGACGCAAAATTCGACAGAAAATACGATAAAAATACCAACAATCCAATTCGTTTTGGGAGAGTTTGTTAAGAATTAATTTAAGCAATGAAATTGTTAATAACGGTATAAATTTGTTAATATTTTCTATACAAACCTTTAAAGATTCGGGATAATGAATTTATGAAAACGAGTCTCCAAGCCAAAAAAACTTGCTATTCTCAAATGTTCTATCACTTGTATTATCGAAAATTTAATTTAATTTCCATGAAAATCCGTTCGGTTTATAACAGAATTAACCATTTATTAAGATCAACAGACTAACTTATTTCAACTTTCATAAATCTGATTGTATTTGAGAGTGAAAAAAGACTAAATAAGACAAAGTAAAGCTTAAAGTTAGAGATCCAAGTCACAAGAAAAGAAAAAAATATCAAATACAGGAAATGAAGAAAAAACTAGAAATAGCACACTTTAGTAGTGCTGTATAACGTAAAGTGAAAAAGAATGTAAAAAGTAATGAAAAAACGAATATGAGACATTAAAGATAGAATTAAAAAAAAGTACAGAAGCCATGAAACGAATAAACTAACTTAAACATGTTCTTGCTATTCAAGATGTTAATAGAGCAAGAATGTACAAATAGACAGTTAACGAGTCGAAATTTTAACTTAAAGAAATTTTGCAATTGAAAAATACACCAGATAGCTAGAGTGTCTGAAAGAAAAAGTAGCAAAATAATGAAAAAAAAACATAGTGATTAAAAGTATGCAATATTGTAAGATAAAAGTAATAACGAATGTGGAATTCTGACTTAAAAAAACTTAAAAGTAACAATGACATAAGAAGTTTAATATGAACTTATGACTGGTATTAGAAGTAATTTTTGTTGCGTATGTGTCGTCATACAAATATGCTCATATATAGATGAAGCTATTGTTTAAAATACCGTAAGCCCATCCATGTCGTTTTTTAATAACAAATATCAATTTTATTAAATTGAATTTGAAAAAGTCAAAAGTTATACGTTTGATTAAATGTCAAACTATTCTCTAGAATGAAAAAAAAGGTTCAGGTGTGGATCCAATATACAATCCCTCGCTTACTAGACACTTGGTCTACCAGTTGAGCTACCGAAAGGCCGCACATTCGCACTCATCGTAAGTTTTGATACTTTTGGGCTAAGGGTGCTTTAACCAATTCGTTTATCTATATATGTACCAATTGATTTATATATAAACCAATTGATTTGATGATACATATCTTTCAAAAAATTGTTTGTTACGCCAGTACTAAAGTTACACCAAACTTCTAACGTACAATTTATCGGCAAGCGGGAAATTTTTTTCTCATTATACCTTAAGATGTTACAGTGATTTTAGCAAAACAGGTCATCAAGAAGAAAAACAGAGAAGACGAGGGCGTAGTTGTAAAGCTACTAAAAAAAAAAAAAAAATCCTTATAAAAAAAGAGGGTGATCGAGAAAAGAGGATTCATAAATAATTATATGACAGCTGAATAGGAAAATCTATAAAAAAGGTGGTCTAATTTACCAGGAAAAAGCAAGACAAAGGTACATTTATAAGAATCGAATAAAAAAAGTTCCGTATCAACGATCTATATTAGAAGTAGGTTTGCAAGACCAACGATTCTATCTTGACATAACACGAATGAAATGAAACAAAGGACTCATTCTAACCAAGCACAGAGGATTAATACCAAGCAAGAAATGTTAGATGTTTTAATATTATTAAAAATGGAAAAAGCATATAAAACTTAAAGACACAAAGAATTTAAATTAAATATTATTAGCACTGAAAAAGTTGTGGTTATAAAATTTAAATAAATTTATGCCATTTCTGTGTTCAAATTGAAGAATTTTTTAAATTACGAAGTACTGGTAGTGCCGTCAATATATACTACTGCTTGCCTCCTGAGAATAGAGTGACAGTTTTAATGATATTGCTTTTGTCTATAATTTATGAGTTTGTACTATATTAGTCATTGCACTCATTTCATTTTGTTGCAGTAATTGCTATAGTTTGAGCATTTGTGTCGGCAAGTAATTGGTGTAAGGTAACTACTATATCGTTCAAGATTGGGTTGCTTGGCAATACGCTGTTGTCTTGTAAACACTGTAACAAAAGGTTTGTGGCTAGGTCACTGATCGTTGTGTGTAACTCTTGTAATTGTCTCTGACACAGTTCTTGTGCTTAAAAAGAAAAAATCCATGACGCTCTATCAATTAATAAATTTACAGTGGTAATGAAAATCCAAGCCTTTTTAAGTTTATCATGTCACTTCACGACTCGGGTGATGGGGTCAATTAACCAGTAAAGGTCATAAGAGAGATATAAGATAATGTTGTAGAAATGATAAAGGTATTTACATATTGAGGGTGAATGTCGACCAAATCGAATCAGTTGGTAAGAAAATAAACAACTGGTAGCGTGGATTCAAGTATTTGAACAAAGAAATTTAACTTCCAACACATGGTTCCCCTGCTTCTGGTAACAGTTTTGAGCCTTCTTATTCACTATGGAAGTTATCAGAAAACCAGAATATGATAAGAGAAAGTAATGAATAATCTTAACACAATATTGTTTGATGTATCTGAAGACTTAGCTAAAGATAGTGCTAAGGAATAAGCTAAAATGATTTTTTAGTCCCTTCAAATATCAACTCAAGTGAAGGCCAGCAATGTGTATAGAATTGATAAACCGTCCAATACCAAAGTTAGACCAGTCGTGGTGAATATGAAGACTAGATCAGATATGAATTTTATTTTTGTAAAAAATGAAAACTGTGTTCATAAAAAGCTAGCAATAGATAAGCTTATTTCTGCTGATGTTTACCTTTCTCCAGCTTGCTTTAAAGTTTCCTTATGTATGTTAATGCCTCTATAGTGATATTGAATCTGTATACTATGTCTTTGGCTTGGCTGATATTCAGGGTTGAGTTCATTCAGGATGTAGACAGGACTTTAATACTGAGTGATGGTGATGTTGATGAAATTGTATCTAAAGTTTACAAAGTAATAAATAAATTTATTGACTTTAAAGTGCCAAAAAATTTATTTAAGTCTAACACGTTATCTGTTTGGTACTCGACAGATTTGAAGCGTCTTATAAAGTGACGTTATTAAAGAAAAGCGTATTAGAACTGAGTGTATTAAGCTTCCGTATGAAGGTTATAATATGTATCTAAATGAATGCAATAATATATTAATCAAAACACAAAATGCTTGTGGATATGTATAAACAATCTTTAAGATAATTACAGGTTATCTGTGACAATTAATTATAGAAGACACACTGCCACGGCTCTAGTTAAGAAGGGTAATTTTTTTTTAATTATTCTGATTTAATTTACCACGGTAGAACCAATAGTTCGTCTTCTGCAGACAATAATGCCTTGCAGGAGTTGGGATAGTTTGGTTCCTTGTCATTGACGATTGATGATATTCACAAGTTAATAAATGCTTTAAAAGTTAATGGCATTTTGAGCCCAGATCTTTCTCCACTTTTTTGGATTGTCGTCGCAAATATTTTTTTTATTACCAGTATGATTTTAGGCTAAGACGACTTTGTCTTTTATCAGTAAAGTAGCAATTCGCATGAACATTTTCAGGCACCAGGGTAAATTATATTATAAAGATGCTTAAATTATTTTCTTTAAAATTATGTTAGGCTTATTTTCATGCAAAGCTTACTGTACAAAGGCAATGCAGTTTTCTGAAATTATTTCAGAGTACATTCTTTAATAATTAAATTAAAATAATAATTTTAATGTATTTGTAGGTAATAAACTGTTTTGATACGCATTTTTGAAGAAAAAATTAATATCCACAACATGTTTTTTTTATTATTTAAATTTTGTTACAGATAAAACTTGTGTAAGCAGACTAAAAAATTTTTAATTCAAGTAAATAGAAAGACGCAGAGAAAACTGTTTTGCAATTTAAATTTAGTAAAAAAATTTTGAAATTACTTATGTGCCTTACATAGTTATTTAGATTAGTTAAATTAATAAGAAATACTTAAGATTATATGTGCCTTACCTTAAAGTTTTGCTCATTCCAATAATTGTAACTTTTTGATGAATATGGAAAAATTCTATCTGACATAATTTCTAGAACTGTTTCAGTTATAATTTTTGTTGACGAAAAATATCTTTTGTACAGCCAAGTACCATGTTCCTGATATTCCTTGATTTTCTGTGGTGAATTATTATTAAGAATATTAATAAGAGACAAAAACTTGTCCTCCTTGATAAATACTGCAGCTCTGCAATAAGAATCATTTCATACTAAGAATACGTTTTGATATATGAGAGCAACTATGAATAAATATGACTGAAAACTTTGAGGGTAAAAAATGTAATAAACTAAATTCATTACATGAATAGCTCTTCCTCGAATTGAGAGAAATGTATTCTTTATTCTCACTATCTAAGCCCAATTAAATATATTCTTACACAAATTTACAATCCACCTTGAGACCTCTAAAAGTATCGTAATACTGTGGTCACTTTTACCCGTCACATCCTTTGCAATTTATTGTATCCTTTTTCATCAGGTTTTTTGAATAAAATTAGAAATATCTATCAGGTATAACATGATACAAGTACAGGCTATAAAAAACTGAAAAATAAAGACGAAAACTGTATGATAACAGTCAGTACAAAAAAAACAAACAAACGAAACAAATATAGTTTGTGTTCGCAATATATAATACCATAAGGTTATATTTAACATCAGAACGATTTTTATTCTGTCAATAATTCCCATCGGCGAGTTCGGATAGGCAACTTATTAAACAAATCTTCTCAACTTAGTTTGTAAAAACAATTTTACTTCATTTTTCCAGAAAGAAGCGGATCCAGGTTTAAGACCTGCTCGAAGTGGCAATTTTTTTCATTGCTGCGTGAAAAAAGTTTTCAATACATCAAATACTAAGCAACAAAAATATGTTGCAACGTCTACTTGACTTTGATGAATGTTGACAAAACTAAAATAATATGCATAAAACTACGAAATAGAGCAAATAATAGCTATTTATGAGATTATCTGGGCAGAAGACAACAAATTACATTTTAATGAATTTTTACAAAATCATTTTCACAGCAACACTGAAAAGTTTTTATTAAAATCCAGAAGAAAATATTTAAAAATACTAAAGCAATTTTTATAGTAAATACTTTTATTCATAGGATAAGTATTATATTGTAAGTGTATTGTAGTATTATAAGTAAACTAATTTTTAATAACATGAAAATCTTGTTCCTGTAATTGTGTACGTTTATTACCTTGGGTATGCATTCTTTTGGTATTTGTCAGCTGCATTAGTACTTATTTTTATGTTACTAGGTCATATCACGGATGTTTATTATGTGGCAGAGATGTGGTGATGAGAAACTTTCATGTACAATTTTGTTGGGTTGAAACAACGAAAAGTCCAAGAAAATTTTTCTTTATTTGGCGGGGGGATTGTGGGAGCAGTCAAAGGTATACAAGGAGCCGTGAGAAGAAGTTTGAAATATCCTACCCAAATCACAACATAATAAAGAAATATATTAAAATACTAGAGAAGCTCTACCTGTGGGCCTTATGCACCAACCCTTAATAAATAGATTATGACCTTAAATTATTTACAATTTTTTAAAAGTCCTTTTTTTGGTGCTCGATTGACTTAATTATAGTTAACTAACGTACGGAAACCTTGCCGAAAAATTAAAAAAAAAACCTAGGTTAGTAGGAAACTCAAGTACATGCGACGGTTTGTTGAATGATACACAATTACAAATTCCAAAAGTAATGAAGATTCATATAGTAAAAATCATAACTAACGGAAATGTGTTATATGATATTTTTATACCAAAAACTACTTTAAATACAGAAAATTCATCATCCTTACCTTTAATACTGTAGATAAAGTAATTTCTTATTGTTTTAGCATTTGCTGTGATAATTTATAAATCGCAAGGCCAAAGTTTTGACAGCGTTAGTTTGTGTTTGGAAGAACTTTGATTTTCTCACGGACAATTTTATGTATTTATATCGCGATACAAAACTAAATGTGGTATACATATATGAATAGCAGGTGATAATAATCATGAAACAGAAAATGTTGCGTGGAAAAACATTTCTAATTAAAACGTAAGTGAAAAATATTTACTATAAATAAATGTTTCGTTCGTAAATCATTTAACAAATTTATCATCAAAAGATACAATAACTAAAATAAAATCATTCTTGTTGTTCAATTAAAATTAAGATTCAGGAAAGTAAAATTTCTTTGTGGTTCTGTACGGCTACTGGTAACGACTGACACTATAAAATTGATCTATTTGTCTTATGTACAGTGCGAAAATACTTGATGGCATTTTGGCAGGGGTGGAGGCTATAGGGAGCGTGGGAGATTACAAACTATAAGGCCTATTAAAATAAAGGAGAAAACAAACAAATATTTTTTCTATTTTGTGGGGGGATGTGAGGCGACTGTGGAGGGATATTTGGGGTATTGAGAGAGGCAGTGGGGGGAATTGTGGTAAGCCCTACATTAATCACTACACAACATAGTAAGTTATGACAAAGAATTATAAACAACAGCAAACGGCTAGTGCGTAACTGTGACTATAGTGGTTGAATTGGCATGAATATTAGATCAAACGACTTTGTTTGTTGTTCTCGGGTGCCATAGGGTAGCATCTTCCTTTCCACATATTTTTTTTAGAAGTAGCTTATTTTCCCAAGCATGCTGCTTATATCGGACTTTCCTCGAAAAAATGAGTCCAAGTAGAAGAGAGAAGAGTCAGTAAGGTAGGATTTTTTTTGTTTATTAGCTAATTAAAAGTCTTGAAAGTTTATGTCAAACTACTAAACTTAAAAAAGTTTTAAGAAATAATATTGTGTTATTTATAGTTTGTACATGATTGAATGATGATGATACAAACTTTTTATATGATCGTAATTTAATCTGAAAGTGTAATTTTTTAAAGAATAGTAACAACAGATACGAAATGTTAACTTGTTCTTTTTATCATCATCTATGCGTTTAGTAAGGGACCGTCAGGTTTTATTTAACGTTTGTTTATTATTAGCATAACAAACTTAAAAAAAAACAGACACTTAAAGTAACAGTTTAGACAATGTGATTAAATTGGTGCTGCGAAATGGCCATCTTTCTGAAAATTAGTCAGGCCAGTGCACTTTCTGACCGTCCATTGACAATCAGTGAAAAAAAGTAGTTTTCTGTTGCAAAATAACGATAATTCGTATTTTGGACCGGTCAACTTGACCAACGCCATGGTGCCATGGTCGGTAGACCATCTCTTCGCAACTATATAGATAAGAAGGTTATTTTTGTCTTAGAGTCATAATATTTAATAAAGGACTAAATTACAATTTAAAAGATACATATTTGTTTTTAAGCTTTTATTACGTACATAGAAAGAACATCAGAATCTTAAACTTTGAAAATGAATATTGCTATGTATAATAGTAATTTAGATACCCAGATTTCATGTTTCTATCATCATCATCCTTAGTTGAGATTTTTGATACTTACCGTTAGTTGTAAAATGGTGTGTGTACGACTTATGCGACATATTGATTTAAGTATAACTTATAAACAAATTAATTTTTCAAACAAATTTACAGTCTTTATCTTTCCATTGTCCGACAAATATTGTTTTTTCAACCTTTACATCTTTCTTTTCGTTTCTCTTCATAAATTTTTCCCATTCTTTTGGTCGTCGTTTATTGTCTGCTTCTTCTTTACTCTGGCTGTTGCTTCAACTCTTATCCATGATGGTGAAAATAAACTGGTGCTAGCAAACCCATAAATCGGCTTATGTATTACCTTACGCGAACTTTTCGACATCCCCACTCATTGGACCATGCTGAACGATACAATCATGCAAAACTAAGCAAAAAGCGAATGTATTAGCAGGAAAATTGGTATGTGACTTAAACTCTAGCCTCACTTCTACAGGAGCATTTTTTAATATTTCGTTTTATTTGGAACAATCAAGAACGATTGAAGATATTCGAATAAGAAAGTGATGTTTGCCTAATGAAGGCGCGCATTCTTTAACATAATATAAATTTTGAAAATTAGCGTACATATTATATAGTAATGCATACTGATTACGCGCTATATTAAGATTAAGATCTCTATAAGGATATAATTGTGAGTTTAAAGAGAGTTTCACATTTCCTATGTTGCAGTGATAAAACATACTAGCGCTTACATCTTTCTTCGAATTTTATGAGAATCTGACATTACCACCTAGGGCATAAGTCACTCAAACGTTAATATTAATATATCAAAGTCTTTCCAAGTTTCTACGGCCACGAGATCAGCAGCATTGGCATTAACTGGAGCTTGCAACAGGACACTTACATTGTTTTTTGCTCTTGTAAGTACAACCTCATACTTTACAGTAACAACTATCGTACGATAGTCTTCAGCAAACCCTAAAATCATATTTAATGGAAGCATGATGTCAAAGTATAAATTAGTATTAAAAAGATCATCATCTTCTTCGCCAACACCAAGCCAACCTGCATTTATCACAGATTTTTGATCAAGACGAAGCTATAACCAATTTTTCATAAGGGTTTTTAATCCAACATTTTTGCAATTGTCTACCTCTAAAGCAATCATCTCATATCTTATTTCTTCAAAGAAGTGGCAAATGGCATCGTTTATCAATGCAGTATTTGTTACTGCTGTATTTTAATCTGCTTTGACGAATCTTCCATGTACATGTAAGGAACTTCTGGATGGTAAAAGACACAAATCTTAATGTTGAATTGAAATACGAACTCCATTACTGTTTCTACATGTTAACGATGCATACGGCTTATGAGCATGAATCTCATAGTGCGCAGAAGATTTATCAAATGCGACTGGAGACTGAATACTAAGAATCTCGTCCATTTTGTATACAACAAAAAGATATCTAATTTATTTTCCACCAGGGTTTCTTATTATTAGACCGATAATTTCTATAAAATGTGTGTCAAGTTAGTTTTTGACGTGTTAGATGTTTTCTCAGGTGTCTTGATACTTTGATAAACTGTTTTCTCCTATGTCTCAACGCTTTGAAAGATCGTTGTTGACTGAAAGCTGGAGTTCATATTGAGCTGCACGGTTATGACTTCTCCACGAAAATGAACTAAATCCTTGTCTTGAACTACTATACGCAGCTGTAGATGATCAATGAAATGCCTACTAATTAGTAAATAAATTAATGGTGAAGGAACTTCAATAATTTTATATTCGGGTGGTACAGCCGGAAAAAATTCATGAATCCTGTGCACTTTGTTGCTATTTATGTCAGCTCCACTCGTAATGATACATTTAACTCTTAATGCGTTTATCGTTAGAATAGCTACAGGTAAATCTCAAATATGAGTAGTATTATTATATTAGACACTCAAACCAGCAAACAAGGGAATTAGAGGTAGAGCTCCGACAATTTAAGTAAAAAGATGTAAGATGCAGAGAATTCTAATATACTTTTTACCATCAGATTTTCCAACTGCACTACGAGGACCTTTTAAAGCACTACTAATAATACCTCAAGCTTTTTTGCTTTTGGTATTTAGGTCTTGTGAGACAGCTTTAATAATTGCACTTAAAGCACTACCTTGTTTTTTCTTGAAGCTACACTTTTTTTCTCGTTTTATTAATATCTTGTTTCTTTTTATTCTTGAGCCCCATACAAAATTTACTTCTAAGCTTCATAGTGTCTGTAACCAGGGTAGCTGCTGCTTTTTAACCAATACTTAAATATAAAGCATTAACTCTTTTCCAAGCTTTCTCAGCTAAAATTTTATCTGCTTTGTGTCTGGCTTTTAAATCTTGCTGATTTTTTTGATATGCTATATCATGCTCTTTGCACACTGCGTCTAACGGATTAACTCCTGAATCTCCTCTAGCAAGACGCTAAGCAAAATTAGTATTTGGACCGAAATACTAATAGCCTGGCAAATGAAGCTCTACTGGTAAAGAATGTATGATTTTATTTACAAGACCTCGTCCTTTCTTACAATGCAGGGTGATGCATGATCATGATTAGTCTTTAGAGATTAGATCATGACTAAGCGTTCGAGAAAATAAATAATGCATTTATAGTAGACAAATTTATTTTAAAAAAGAGCTGAAACTATATTAGCATTATACTATTTAATTAAAAAATTAGTTGTAACTGATTCATCATACAGTATAGACATAAAGTTCAAAGAGCAATCCATAAAATTACAAGTTCTAAATTTTGACGCTATTGTAAAACAAGGAAAGCGTTCGAACCGACACGGTAAACTACTCTCCGACAGTATTCGCGCCATATTTTGCACTCCATCTAATTGTGGTAAAACTAATAGCTTATTAGCTTTAATTGTGCATACCAATGGAGTCAAGTTTGGAAATGTGTATGTGTATTACAAATCACTGCATCAACCAAAGTACAACTTTTTAAAAGATTTATTGGAACCTACAGAGAGTGTGAAATACTTATCTTTCAGCGAACACGAAACTGTAGTCTCACCAAATGATGCTTTACCAAATTTTATAATGATTTTTGATGATATAGCTTGTGATAAATGAGATAATATATGGGGCTATTTCTGCATGGGTAGGCACAAAAATGTGGACTACTTCCATCGTTTCCAGTCATATGCTAAAGTACTAAAACATATCGTTAGAGATAACGCTAATTTTTAAGTTTTATTTCTTCAAGATGAAGTTAACTTGCAGCATGTGTACAATGATCACGTAAACTCAGACATGCCGTGCACTTAGTTTAAAAATTTATGCTCTAGTTTTCTGGAATAACGATAATCATAAATTTGTTGTCTTAAACAAGGATAGAAAGATAAATAATGGTCATAACAAAAAAGATTTTAATGAATTTGCTATACATTTAGGACATATCTAGTTCAATTATTACAGTCTGTTGCAAGACATTGAAGCATCATAATGTATTAACAAAAGAAACACGTTTTACGTCACGTAGTAAAGACGAAAAATTCAGTAAAAAAAAATGTAGAGAGTTTAAGTTGGGGAAAAATGGGGCTGAAAAAGTGCTTAGTGAAACTTTTAAATCAATTATAAAGCCTTTAACGGAAAGGACCCCGCATAAATGCTATGGGTTGCGGGTCCAAATGAAATCTTTTAAAATTTTAATATGTTGCGGTTCGTGATTTACTAAGCAAATGTTGTTATAGGTTCATGTCTCAATAATGGCCAGATTTTAAGTGATAAAATATTTAAATTGTCTATTTCAGTCACAGTTAGTTTGACATGAGACGCTGTACAGTCAACATACGCGTCTGATTCCATATATAGACAGATAAGATACGAAGGTTGTGTCGTTCACGTGCACTACCCATGGCTGTGATGAAGCATACATTAAATTGATATCAAAGAATGTGCATGCTCAACTAAATCATTTGTTGTTGTGTTCAAATAATGGTAGTCACTATTGTATTATTGTAACCTCACCTGGAATGCTACATGATTTTTTCAAAAGAGACTTACTGTAACGACTGCAGAGATTGGTTATTAATGTTTAATTCTGAAGGTATATTTTAAGAACATAAAGCAGATGCCTTCTACCGACAACGTGAAGAATGCATGGGGGTGCCGTTTATTTTTACATGTTTCTGTACATTTTTTAATATCTGTTTTAAGCCATACGTTTGAAATCTATTTTAAGATCGGTTTTAAGATCCATTCTGATTCACGATTCGAGACTTCGGACATCTGCTCTAATGCCTCTTATGTTATCTTGTTTATACTTTATACTTTTGAGTTTTGTTTTTAAATATATTTTTATTTTTTTTTTTTGTTTAATCTACTCGACTTATACTTTTTGATCGATTATTTAAAGACACTTTGTGACATGCACCAAGGCCTCTTTCAAAATCTGTATACACACATGCTTCAAAATCTGCTTTACAACTGTATTAATATTTGATTCAGGATCCATTAAGAACTAAAAAATTTCTAATTGTTTTCAATACTCATTATAGAACTCCTTTGACACACATTTTAGTTTTATTTTAATAAATAGCTTAATTAAACAAAAATTTACACAGAGTTTGAGACTTATTTTCAAACCATTTTTTTCACGCATTTTAAGACCTATTACCTGTTTTGAGACTTACTCCGAGATTCGTTTGGAGACTTATGTTTGGAATTTATATCTTAAAACTAGTTACAAAACGAGTCTTTAAGTTTGTCTCACGACGGGTTTTAAAGTAAGTCACAGAGTATACGTAAGAAACTGGTCTCCAAAATGTTAGCACGTACAATAACAGGTCATTGAATAGATCTCCACGCATGTATCAACAGTGGTTCTAAAATACAATCCAAAGCTTGTCTCAATTCTGGTCTCGAAGTTCGCCCTAAAACCAGGTATTAAGCTTGTGTAAGAACTGATTTCAAAATAGATTTTAGAGATTCCTTAAGATAACTTGTTCCAAAATAAGTCATCAATTAAATCAAAAAGCAAATCTTACAGTTATCATTGTACAAAATCGACAAACTGATTATAAATACATATACGTAGATTGAAAAAAGGATTTATCACAGATAAGAAGATTGATATTTTAAAATAGTGTAAAGCTTGCTAAAAAAATGATCCTGACAGAGTTCTTAATAACTGGAGCTAGCGAATGCCTACTCTGTTGAGCATCTGAGCATCATGTATGTGGCTGCTCAACATGAAAACTGGCCCTGACGATAGACGCTGCATTAGTCTCGCTCACAACCATATGGTTGTTAGCAAGAGCGTGGGATAGAGGTGGTGGCTCTTTAGTAGAACTTGTTAAGTAGACAGGAGATAAAGCAAGAACCGGTTTGTCTAACAAAATTATTAAAACAAAGTGACGCACCTCTACTTTACTCATTATTTAGGTCATAAATAATTGTACTCATCTGATTAGGTGCATTGTCAAATCGATAACTGCTATAAAGGATCCAGTAGGGACTCAAGGACTTCAACTGCTTTTGGTTTAGAGCTGGGAATAGGACTTAAAGCGGCATTAAAAAGAGGACTTTAGGAAAGACTTGTGTTTGTGCCTGAAAGGATAGACAGTATATTAATTGTGGTAAGTAAGTTTTATAGTTCAAGAAAACTTATAATGCATTGATTTTATTAAAAAATTAAACGTAAGATTTAGAAACAAGTCTCAAAATACATCTATAAATAGATTTCAAAATAAGTATGAGCAATTTATTAAAATATAACTAAAATGTGTGTCAAAGGGGTTCTATTATGAGTATTGAAAACAATTTAAAAATTTTTAGTTCTTAATGGATTCTGAATCAAATATTAATACAGTTGTAAAGCAGATTTTGAAGCATGTGTGTATACAGATTTTAAAAGAGGCCTTGGTGCATGTCACAAAGTGTCTTTAAATAATCGATCAAAAAGTATAAGTCGAGTAGATTAAACAAAAAAAAAAAATAAAAATATATTTAAAAACAAAACTCAAAAGTTTAAAGTATAAACAAGATAACATAAGAGGCATTAGAGCAGATGTCCGAAGTCTCGAATCGTGAATCAGAATGGATCTTAAAACCAATCTTAAAATAGATTTCAAACGTATGGCTTAAAACAGATATTAAAAAATGTACAGAAACATGTAAAAATAAACGGCACCCCCATGCATTATTCACGTTGTCGGTAGAAGGAATCTGCCACTGAGACATGGATAAAACAGTCAAGGAGAAATGTGGATACAGATTAAAGATATTGACTCTGGAAAGATAAATTATGCTCCTTAAAATGACAGAAACCAGAAAAAATCAACGGATGTTACTTAAAGATGATCAATAAAAGATTTTCTTGTTAAATAAGTATTAATATTAGTATATGTTATTAAGGGCATGAAATATCTTATAAGGTGAATCTCTCAGGAATGGGATCGTTGTGATCACTCTTGATAGATGCTCATATGGCATATGCAATACTCAGTACGGTGGGCACAGCAAGCACTCAAAAACTACCGAGGTAGAAAAAGATTATTAAGGAACAAAGGAGCTTGTAGTTGTTTAATAAGTTCTTGAAATAACCTTATAATTAAAAATATCATTAGAATTCTTATGTACTTAAAATATACCTTTAGAATTAAACATTAATAACTAATCTCTGCAGTCGTTAAAGTTATTTTTATCTGAAAGAATCATGTAGCACCCCAGGCGAGGTTACAATAATACAACAGTGACTACCATTGTTTGAACACAACAACAAATCATTCAGTTAAGCATGCACATTCTTTGATATCAATTTAATGTATGCTTCATCACAGCCATGGGTAGTGCACGTGAACGACATAATCCTAGTATCTTATCTGTCTATATATCGAATAAGACGCGTATGTTGACTATACACCGTCTCATGTCCAACTAACTGTGACTAAAATAGACAACTTAAATATTCAATTACTTAAAATCTGCCCATTATTGAGACATGAACCTATAACAACATTTGCTTAGTAAATCACGAACCACAACACATTAAAATTTCAAAAGATTTTATTGGGATTCACAACCCATAGGGTTCGTGTGGGGTCCTTTTTGCCAGAATAATAAAACAAAAAAATAATAGTAATAATTATGTGACTTAAAGTTACTTTTATCGTCAAAATGATGAGAAAATAACAAAAATGATAATGTGAATCAACAACAAAATGGGGAAAAATTTAGTGACAGTGATATAACATTTAAAATCTGCTATTAGTGAAAGTGATGACGCTTATGATACTAATTTAAATGATACTTTTCAAAATCAATCTGTTAAAACAGTTTAAGTTAGTAAAAATTCATCAAATAACGTTTATTCAGAAATACTTGATCAGAATCAGAAGAATTTATTAGATTTCAAGTGTGAAGTACGAAAAGAAAAAAAAGTGTACAAGTATGGTGATTGATGAATAAAATTTAAAAATAATCGGGAAAAAATGAACAACATAAATTATCCAATAAATGTTAGATTAATGGAGCTACTCATCAAAAAACATCTTAATGAATCTTTGATAACTCGTGATGATTAAAAATAATACTGCACAATATTACAAACTTTAAATTTTCATAGAAAAGAGTGTAAAAAACAAAGCTTTACGAATCAGTTCAATGGAATTATTGCTTTAATGTTCGATATCATAGGAAAAAAATGGGCTCGTTGATACCTCATTATAAAACTGCTCAAATAACGCATTAAGTAAATTATATACATTGGGACGATCCTAATAAATAAGAAGGTAGTTTACGCTTATTAACAGTTGAAAAGTCAGCAGGAAATACAAGTCATAACAATAAAATTATATCAATTATCGAAGAGCTTCACGAGGGAGGAAATATACATGTATATATAAATACTAGTGGAGCTATCACCTCCCTGCGGGCTCCACACACCAACCGCCCACTAACAGATTGAGTAGACAAAATAACGACATTACTCGTGTATTTATCAATGCAGGTTGATAATTAGTTTACAACAGCAGAATACTTGACTCACAAAGAAGTTGATAAAACATATGATAACATAAATATTGAATTTCTAATAGAATTTTGAAATAATATTAGAGAAGGTCTTCCATCACACAAATTAAAATTAAAAATAAATGCTATAGTAGTGTTAATAAGAACTTTAAGTATATCAGACGGTCTCTGTAGAGGCACAATATTAAAAATAACAAAATTATTTTAATATAATATAGAAGCAGAAATAATAACGGGAGAAAAAAAAGCAAAGTTTATATCCCTAGAATAACATTGAATCCTGGCACCTCATCATCATTACCTTTTGTTTTTTATAGGAAACAATTTCCCTTCTTATTAGCATGTTCTATGTTTATCAACAAATCAGAAAAACAGAGTTTCGATTTCTTAGGATTGTACATTAAAAAACCTTTATTCTCTTACGGACAATTATACGTTGCTTTATCAAGATGTAAGAATACAAAAAGAATTTTTATTCAAATTAAATCCGAGAATAAATCAGAAACTAAAAATATTGTGTAGCAAGAAATTTTTCAGTAATTTAAAAATATGTTACTTTAAAGATTGTCACATTTAAACAGACGTATGTTAATTCATAAAAACCATGAAAAACAAATATGTGAAAAATGTGGACAAGGTTTGAAAAGAACAGATGGGTTAAAACGAGACATGAAATGTCACAACATTAAGCTAACAGAATGAATTATTGTTTCAAAAGCTTAATTGTGTTTGTCTATTTAATTATACCTCCTCCTGAATTCTGTCTTTTTGTTAATAAAGTCCTCTGGTAATCAAGAATTTTATATTTGGGTAAAGTAAACATGGACCAGAAAGAGATTTGAAATGTAAAATTTCAATGAAGTCTAACAAATAATGGTACTTTAGAGCCATATAGTGAGTGGGGGGGAGAGAATAGACAGAGCGGGACCTATGATCAGTGACTTGAAAAACCTTAAAAACGAGGTATGACTTGGGTATTAAATGACGTACATTTTTAACATTTCAGATGGTAAAATTTTCTATAAATAAGTATTTTTTGAGGGGGGAGGTAGAGGGGGAGCGAGAGGGAGTTAAGGAGGAGCGGGGAGGAGTGGGGGGGAGGTTACTTAAATGTAATTTAATATAAATGACGTAAAAAAAAGCAGATTACTATGTGAATCGAGGGGGAGCTTGGGGGAAGCTGAGGGGGAGTGGGGGGACTGAGACTCACTTTCGTCAATACAACTATATAATATAGGGGGTTATATATACATATTAATGTATGTAATTTCTGCTTCAGAATTAAAATGAGTGTCGATGTATTCGATCGAAAGCCAGGTAGAACCGAAGGCATTAGCCGAGGTCCTGGTATTGGATACTAACTTACTATGGAAGGACAGTATGACTTAGATAATAAAAGACTGTGTAATGCTGGAACAATAAAACAGCTTTAAAATGCCATGAATTATGTTTCATTAATTTAAGTAGTTAAAAAGCTTGAAAAAAAAACAGAAAGCTCTGAAATTTTTTGGTACAACTTACAAAAAAAATTTCCATTCATTTGAGCTGATTCAGGTAACGTAAGCCTAGACAATTAATATATGGAGAAAATTGTTGAGGAACTCCATAAGACAGCAAAGCGTAATTATCCTTGCCAAAACTTCAACAAACGTGGTTTGGATGAGACTTGGCAAGCAGACCTTGTAGAGATGCAGCCTGACTCTCGTGAAAACAAAGGGTACTGATATACGCTCACTGTAATCGATGTTTTCTCTACGTAGGTATGGGCTGTATGTGTCAAGAAAAAAACTGGCGAAAAAGTAACTGCGGCAATGCATTCGATATTGAAAAAAGTACGGGTACCAATAGACATGCAAACTGACCGTGGCAAATAATTTTACTATGCGAAATTTCAAAATCTAATGCAAAAACATAAAACAAATTTATACTTAACTGATAGTAATCTCAAGGCTTCTATATGCGAGAGATATAATCGTACTTTGAAAAATTGAATGTGGAAAAAACTTAATTTGCATGGCAACTATAAATGGATATATTTGTTGCAAACATTAATTGAATTTTATAATAATAGAAAACATCAAACAATTTGTTTGAAACCAAAAAATGTTGTTGCTGAAAATGAAGTTTCAGTCATGAGAAAGTTTTAAAAATTTGTGAAAATAGCATAAAGTCTGCCTAGATTCGAAATCAGTGATAAAGTACGACTGAGCAAAAGTAAACAAGCATTCGAAAAAAGGGTATACGCCAAATTGGTCAACGGAAGTATTAATAATCACGCAAGTGGCAGCAACAAATCCAACGACGTATTAACTGAAAGATTATCAAGATCAACCCATTTCCAGAGGATTTTATGATCAAGAACTGCAGAAAAAAAAGTATCCTGATACATACCTTGTGGAGAAGATACTTCGAAGACACAGAAATCAAAGTTTTGTAAAATTGTTGGGTTTTGACGCTGTTCATAATAGCTAGATCCATAAGAATAAATTATTAAAATATCTGTTTAGCAAAAAGTTTTTATTTTTTTTATTACATGCTTATAGTACATAAGTGTGTATGAAAATAGATATAATATTGACTTATTGCAATGTAAAATGTCTCTTTTTTTGTAATTAAGAAAAAAAATTTAAATATAATAAAATAAACATTATTTCAAAGTGCTACTATTCTTTCAAATATACTATTCAACACCTATATTTGATACCATATTTTGATACCATACCGCTTTCAAGTTAAGTCTAAAAATACTTCTCTTACACAATTAATCAATTAATCAGAAATATGAACAGTTAGCCTAAGTGATAAACATATTGTTAAAAATACAAAAGACAAATCAGCGTACAAACCTCAAGAAAGTTATTTTGGTCTCTAATTTGCTTGATCTTCTGCTTCTTGATGTGCTCTCTTACTAGCTTGCTGCCATGGTTGTCCAACAGTACTCGTTTGCTGACTGTGATACTCAACTTGCTGTTGATCTGGGATACTTTCTCTTTATGATTCCATTGCGAGGCTGAGTACTTGCTAGTGGTGGTGGCAGGTGAGGCTTGTTGTCGTCAATGAATCTAGTAGAATAAGCTTAAAGCTCTTAAGCAGCTCCTGATGTGGAGATGTTGCCCCCACTCCTAGGTCCTGGGTCCACCCCCTGATCGAAGATGCTGCCTCCAATCTTGAGTCATTAAGCCGCTTCTGGTGTGAAAACGGTCCACACCCTCCATTGGTCCACTCCTGATGCGTAGATGCTGCCACCGCTTTTAGATCACCTGCCGTCTCTCTCATATTATCTACTGATGTCTCTATTTCTCTCTCCAATTGCATTGGTGTAGGCTTAGTACTACCTGTCTCATTCTTTCTCAAGGTATCTATATGATAATGACTCCAAGGAAGAGTATCCATTATTTTTGGACGAATATACCGTTAGTCGTTATGTGCACTAAGTGCAATTTTAAATTCTTTTTCAGTAAGAATTTCATATTTGCAAGATGTAATATTTTGCAGTTCACGAGATATGCTAGTATTTTCTCGTAAACATGTAATCATCAAAAATTAATGTTGCTTTCAGTACTAAACTCTTGACGTCTTTTGCTTTTTTTGGAGGCTTGTGGTCCTGTATTCTTATACTACATATTTAACTACAGAGTCTCACAAATTCTAGCATCTTCATTGATTCTATTATTTTTTAATTATCTCAAAACATGTCAAACTCATTCTTAGTCTTATAATGTCATGTATCAAATTCT
Source organism: Copidosoma floridanum (assembly GCF_036245765.1). Classification (NCBI taxonomy): domain Eukaryota; kingdom Metazoa; phylum Arthropoda; class Insecta; order Hymenoptera; family Encyrtidae; genus Copidosoma; species Copidosoma floridanum. Next base: position 1,614,632 of record NW_028321905.1, on the reverse strand, counting down.
TGAATGTTATCACGCAATACATTTTATATGTATATATATATATATATATATATATATATATGTCACTTCGTATCGTATTAGACTATCTGTACCCGTGTACGAAAGTTTGCTCTGATCTTCAAAACGACTTTGCATAAAATCATAGTGAAATTTGTAGACTAATGTCTTAGATAAGTCCAAGACACTAAGATCTAGTTATCTTGGCTTTCTAATATAAATTTTATTACGCAATAACCGTATGGCTACTAGTTCGTTGTTAAAAATATTGCAGCTATGGAAATTGGGTCAGGACATTAGCGCTTCTGCACCGTAACAACCTTTCTATTTACTTACAAGCTCCACATCAACACGTTTGCGCTCATTCTTCATGGTATATCCGTACATGGCATTAATGAATAGTTTAAATGACATTTTTTCAAAGTTTTTTTTAGAATTTTGTCAACTAATAGTATTTAAGTCTATATACTTTTTTAACGATCGACTATGATTAACTTGTAAGATACGATGCACTTTCGTTACACCGAGGCAATGACTTATTGCTTACTTTAAAGCACGATAGTGAATTATACATCTGTTTTTATCATAAAGCGTGATCATTAATTTGGCCTGTTTTGAGTTCGATGGTAATATGTGTGCGGCACCAACAGGTAAGTCCTTCTAAACATTATGGAGGTTTTTAGGATATTGGATGTCCTCTTTAAAAATGTAACCGATTTCAGAGTCGTCAGCTTCTGTTAAAGTATTCAACTGTTAAATGTTCTCAACCTATTGAAAGCAACTCTGTGATAAACATTGATTCGTTAACCAACCGTATAAATTAGTAACATCATAATACATGAGATATTTTTTGGGGACACTGGAGTTAAAACCTTCTTTGATATACTAATTGGTAGCTTGAGCATATCTAGTGCAGCACTGACTGATACCAATACGTATACCTTTTTCAATAAATAATATGTCAATTATGGAATATAGTTTAAACTGTATCTGTAACATGATAAAACATTAAACTAGATTATTTTTTTATGCACATTAAATGTATGGTTGGATGTGTATGTATGCGCAGGTGTGTGTGTAAAGTACATATATGTTCATAGAAAATGACTTATGCAGACTTCACGAGCTTTTGAAATATATATCCTTAACATTGTAGAATTACGTAAACGTCGGCATAATTCCACTTTTGTCTTCATAATTACCCGTAAATACATGTGATTGTCCGCATAAGTCACCTCTGAACACTCTCTCTCTCTCTCTCTCTGTGAGTGTATGTATGTTAGTGGGGCTCCGCCCCCCTGCGCGCTTCGCGCACCAACCCCAGGCATAAAAATTTGAAAGTTTTTTCCGTAAATCTTTAATTACTTGAAATTTATCTGTATTATTTTTATTTTATTTTTTTAAGAATATTGAAAAACCACAAATGTAAAAATTAATTTATTTCAGTATTTCTTACCATGTACAGAAATGAATATTTGAAATTTTTATGCACATATTACATTATTATTTATAAATTTCAAAAAGTATTGTGAAATCTGCTCGTGGTTTCATTTTTCTTCAAAAAACGGTTTCGTCAAATAATTGAATTAATGATAGTTTACGAAAGTCATTCGGAAAATAAAAATAAATCTGTCGTACTAATTATAAAAGTATTGATAAAAAAAGGAATTTCAACCAACTTCTAAACAATAAATACATCCCCAAAAAACGAGTTTAATGGAAAAACTACTGATAAATCATGTAATATAATAAATGATTATTATTATTGATAAAAAAATTTTTCTAAAAATAAGAAATTAAAATCCTTGCAGGATAAAGATAATATTTAAACAAAAGTTGACAATTCAATTAGTAATGCGTTCAACATAAAACAAAAAAGTTTTATGATAACTTAATAGTTAATCATACTAAGCCTGAACAATTCAAAAACTCACTGGAAAATAGTTTATGTCAAACAGATGGGAGTGGATTGTTCAAAATTTTTTCTCTTTATTTGTATAATAAAGAATATTTTTATTTTAAGACAAGATTAATGATAGTTAATAATGTCATGAAAAAATGGAATTTTTATGCTAATTTATTTGTTTTGAAAAAATTATTTGAAAAAATCAATATTTCTAAGTGTAAAGCATTCAGGAAATTATTTTAAAATAATAAATAACTCAGGGACTTATGGTACGATGATTGAAATACAAAGTTTTGTGGATATAACAAATCTACACATTACAATTGTTATTCAGAACTCTATGAATGTGTTATATTTAAGTAATTGTTCAAATGATTTGAAATTGAACACTTATTTCTCATAAAGTGTGGATTCAGGTACATTTAAGTAATTGTGTTATCAAAATACTGGTATCAAAAGAAAACTATGAAATCTTACATTTGTTGAATCAAAAAAAAAAAAAAAAAAAAAAAAAAGAAATCTGAATACAAAAAAAGTAACAATACATTTAATAATGAAAATTTATATCAGTTTTTGAGTGGTGCTCTTAATAAAATCGATGATTTATTAGTAACTCCTGCGTTTTATGGTAAAATGAGTTATAAGTGCATATATTGTTCAGCAGTATTTTGGATAGAAAAAGAAAAAAAATCAACGTGTTGTCATAAGCGAGATGTGCGTCTCAGTCCGTTGAGTAAACATAATTTAAAATTAAAAGATCTCTTACTTCATGATGATAATTTTAGAATACTTATCAGGTACTATAATAGTATGTTTAGTCTTGCATCTTTCATTAGTAGAGAAATAGAACACAAAGGAAAAGGTACATATTACATTAAAATTCAAGGAAAAATTTTTTATGTTGCGCAAAACACATTGAATTCTGATCTTAATGAAAAACCAAAAAATAGTAATTAAGCATATAAAGAAATAACTTAAAAAACTTTTATAGATACTGCAATTGCAATGGGTTTAATAGACAAAAATCGATGATATTCTTAAAGAAGCAATTGCTGTTATGTTTCCATATCAATTAAGACAATTTTTTGCTTGGTTTTTAATTTTAGAAAACGTTTGAGGTGATTAAATATGGAATAAATACAAATAATTTTTTACGAAGAGTTTGCCTAATAACGAAGACAGTTTAGCTCTTTTACATATCAAGCACATTTTAGAATCGAAAGATAAAATAAATCAATGCTTTTTTAAATTCGAGTCAAATGAAAAAAGATTAGGAAAAGTTGATTTAATTATTTGGGATGAGGTTTCAATGATTTCAAAAAAAACATTGGAAATTGTAAACATAATGTAAAGAGATTTATGTAATACTGAAAAATATTTTGGAAATGAATTACTTATTTTAGGAGGTGATTTTTGTCAGATTCTCCCAGTAATAAGAAACGGTAGTAGAAAAATTATAATTGAACAAACTCAAATGATGTATGTTCTCAAATATTTTCTAATATCTACGATTGATCAAAAAGTAGTGTTATACTTACATCGCATAATGAGTACACCTCTTATTTAAATAATAAAATTCTTAAAAAATTAACTGGAGAAATTAGAACTTACTATATAGATAATAGTGTAGATAACGCAATGTATCTTATAGTATAGATAACGCAACTTATAAAGGGGTTGATAAATTGGACAATAATATTTGTTTCAATTTTCCGGTGGAAATGTTGAACAATATTCGTATAGGATTACCACCTCCTAAACTAAATCTCAAAATTGGTAAAATAGTAATGTTTTTGAGAAATTTAAGTATATCAGATGGACTCTGTAATGGAACACATTTACGAATCACAAAATTATTACAGTATAATATAGAAGGAAAAATAATAACTGGAAGAAAAAATAGAAATAGAGTCTTTATTTCAAGAATAACTTTAGACATAAAAAACTCCTTAACATTACCTTTAATTTCGTATCGTAAGCAATTTCCAATCGTTGTGGCATTTGCTATGACAATAAACAAATCCCAAGGTCAAAGTTTCGATAATGTAGGTTTGTATTTTAAAAAATCCTTATTTCCTAATGGTCAATTATATGTGGCTTCATCAAGATGTAAAGATAAAAAAAATTTATTTATTTAAGTTGAAAGGCAAAGGCAAAAAAAAACAGAAATGGAAAGTATGGTTTGGGAAGAGATTTTTTTATTATTCATCGACTTTACTTGATTATTTTAATAGATAAATCAACAATATTTATGGCAATAAATTGAGAGTTATTTATAAATACTTTATTATTTAACAAGTGTACATGACATGATGTAAGTTTTTTTTATGACGTTAGTTTTTGTTAAAAAAATTTAATTTTGAATTTTTCGGCATAAAAAATCTCTAATTTTTTAAACAAAAATTATGAAAATATAAAAGCTTAGTATACATGTTACAAGAAAATTATCATAGCTGTTTTCCAAACATTGATTTAATTTTATTATCTTTAATATTTTAAATGGCAGTTATAATGTTAAATTTTGATTTATTGATGCACAAAATTGAAATACAACAATAATTATTTTATAACATGTTTACGTTAAAGCAACAGGCAAGAGACAGTCGGGTTCTTTAAATTGAGATAATATGTAGAAATATATAAATAAAATATTGATACATTTAAAACATGTATACATTTATGATATACATAAAACAAGTATACATGTGTATCATTATAAATATTATCCGAATTTACGATTGGATGCGGGGAGTTCTGTCTCTTCGTGGTAATGATAGAGGTAAATTTAATAAGTTGTTCACTTAACCTTCTCATATGAGGCGATACTTCCACGGTTATTATTATTTAATAATTATGTAACGTTCTAATTTGTATATGTAGTTGTATCATGTCATATATATACATATGTGAAGTGATGAATGTTACATTGATTTAAAATAATAGTAACACTAAAAAAGTTAAGAGCACCGAGAACTTGATACTTATCAACGAATTTAAAAAATTTGATAATCATCATATTACAATTTTTAATTAATTTTTTATTAACATTATTACATAATTGAACATGGATTTTATGTTTCATCTATATGTATGAAGTTTATCTACTTGCCTCCTTGGGGGTGTGGAAAAATTGATGAAAATAATTATTTTTCAAACTAGGTAAAATTGATATTTATTGTTAATAGGGGTAATTTATACTTAATAGGAAACGTTGTAAGGGGACAAGAAAAATGGCGTGAAAAGGCTTCGGGAGACAAGAAAAATAGTGTATGGGGCTGTGGGGGGTTTCAAGAAAAAATGAGAAATCTCGACTTAAAGGTAAAAACTGTCGAAGTTTTAGCTTATTTGTGGGGGATATGTGGAGGGGCTGTGGGGGTTATGTGGAGTGCCTTACACAAATAATTGTATAATATAGGGAGATATATATATATATGGCTGTGGGTGTGAGTATGTATGTGTGTATATATGTGTATGTAATTATGTGTGTATGTATACATGTTAAGTACTGCAACATTTCCAAAACGAAATTTTTTCAACATATTTAGAATAATATGTCATACCTTTGTGTACTTAAGCATTGTGTCCTATATTAACCCAGGAGTTGTATAATAATATAATGGGCGGAATCTATACGCTGTAATACTGTTTTTTTCTTAAGTTTTCAAATACTCCAGCTAGGAGTAAAACATCTGTCTTTAAGTATAAGTCTGAGTACTGTCTTAGAGTTTTGATTTTAAATGTCATCCAAACGCTTTTGGCGTGCTTATGTTATTCATCATTTTAAGAGCCTGATACAAACTGCTATAGAAGCAGTCTTTTGGAGGAAGAATATCTTTGAGTTTTTTATAATAAGCGATGTAATCATAAGGAAGCACTCCCTTTCTTTTTAATAATTCAATCTGTTCCATAGAAAATCCATCAGCTTCCATAAACACTTCTCTAGCATATCATGCTTTTCTAAACATGATGATAATTTATCCAAGGACGATGCCATGATTTAAAGAAATCGATGAATTAAAGATTGATGTCTGTTTCTTCAATATATTTCGTAAATGAAATATATTTCTCTTTAATTTGAGGCAAAAGCTGTACACGGCCGGGAAAACATGTTGCTAGTTTTTTTTCAAATAAATGTGAACCATATTCGATTAAATTGTGAAAAACGACTGGAACCATTCTCGAGTCTTGTTAATTTATGTAACATTTACTGTGTGCAGCACCACAATATCTAGAAAAGATTAACGATATGTATTTTACTTAAAAAAAAACAGAATCAAATAAACTATTAAAATACTCACTTTTTAATCATTTAGACTAATTATTTTATTGCAAATATGACAAACTACTGCTTTTTTATATTTTGATTGATCTTCAATGGTTAAATTTATTATTTCAAGTGTGTTTTTTTATAATTCTTCTAGTTTTAATGCAATAGAAAGAAGTTTTTTTCCAAACCACACAGGTTTTTTATGTTCTTCATTATTTTTCCTATGCTAGCTATTGTACATTGATAGACTGCCATTATTACTACATTTTATATAATATCTAATACTAAAGGTCTTATGGTGTTTCTTTACACGTTTGTTTTTAATAGTTTCTAGCAAATATTCAAAATCAGCATGTACAACGAATGGTACTCGATTTTTGTACAAAGAGTTTTTAAATTCAAGTATATAATTTTTTTTTTTTATTTAGGAGTATTATTTTGCATTTGCCGATATTTTTACAATCAACTCTATGAGCTTCCAACTTTTGAACCATCAAAAAGTAGTAAAGGCATTGGTCACGTATGTTGTATGTTCATGATGTGACAGCTGATTACTTACTAAGCGGGAAAGACTTCTTATCCAGACGTAATAGTACTTACATTCTTCATTAGAATAAAATAATTTTTATTCATTTTCATCTGCATGAAAACTTTTAACAAGCAAAAGATTACCATGGTTTTTTTTTCATCAGTTAAATAGTTAGGAAGCACCTTATATACTTGTCCTTTTTTCTCAAAAGAATATACATTTATCGAAATATCGTTTTGCTCTTAAATTTTTTTATTTTCTTAGGATCTACTGGAAAGTCTATACCATCAAATTTATATTCATTAAAATATTGAATATAATTGGAGACACGATGTGCTTTATGTTTTACGGGATGCTGATAAAATAGCATATTTAAAACATTGTACATCATTATTTATCACATTAGTGCATGCCTTTTTATTTTTTATGTATTTTGGTAAATAAATAAAAGAGCTACATCTCATAGGAATCAATTTATTTACATTGACAACTAAGTTAATTATTGAAAGTAAAGACCATCCTGATTCCTTGTCTTAAAAATCTTCCATATCTCTCTTAATTGGTTGTTGCACATGTGTTTCAAACCACTCACTTATATCAATTGTTTGATAAATGGTTCCCGATTTTGTATTGAAATATTTAATGTCTATATTTTTAAGATTATCACTAACTTTTTTATACTAAAATGATAAGACTACATTCACTTTCAAACTTTCATACTCTTTAAGCATTTGCAGTATTCGTTCGTTAAAAAAAACTTTGCAATCTTTTAAAAATTTTCTCTGATCAAAATGTTTTAGATTCGAAATTACCGCTGTCCTGATACGGCTTTCAAACGCACTGTTTACATCATCATAGCTAAGAGATGCAGTCTGATTCTCTGCTGATATATTTTGACTGCTATCAGAAACTCCTGCTGCTGTTAGTATTATTTCAGCACCCGATGTTATTCTAAAAGTAGGTGATTTATTTTCGAAGGTTTCCATTGCAGCAGCAACTTCTTTATGCACATTTAATTCGGCTTTCTCAAATTTAACTGCATCATTTTTGAGTGTTTTTACAGATAGTGTAACTTCTAAATGATCGTGAAGTAAACGCATATAAGTCTTCAACAAAGCTGTTGAAGCTAGAGATTTTTGTCTTTTAGAAGTTGATATATCTGAACGTTTGCTAAATATTTCAGCCTCATGTAAAATTACACTTCAATATTTCATTATTTCCTATATATATGCAGCATCGGTGCTTCGCCTTAAAATTCGTCTTTGCAGCTGCCATATATCATGAGCAGAGTCTTTAAAATACTGCGCAGTATTCATGATTATTTAATTTTTATTCGTTTTCTTTGGCAATAAAAAACTTAGTTTAATCTTACGGCCAAAAAAAAAAAAAAAAAATAGAACACAAACTAAGAATTTGCGACTTTACCTGTGACGTGCTGAAAGTGTTATGAAATTTTTAGGATACGAAATAACACCAGTGCCTACGTGCAGAATCCCACTATATTTGAAGGGGGAGATATAGAGGGGGAGAAGTTTGTATAAGGTCAGTAGCACATAAAAATTAACTGGTACATAGAAGGCTAGATTAATCGCTGCGTCTATTCACACCTTATATCTACGTACACGCATGTGTACTCGCTTCGCTCGCTCGGAAAAAAACTTGGACCCTATAAGTATCGGACAGTAGAGTTGCCCACTGCGCATGCGTATCTACTATATCTACGTAATAACGTGGATATACGGTGCGTTTTGGTGCGAATAGATACTACGTAGATTAATACTGTGGGAAGCTGACAATTTTTCATTTCAGGAATGTGAGCAAGTCCTAAGATTTTCTTAGAAGAAAAACGATGCATGTACGTACCTGAAAAAATCAACTACATTTGAGAGCAGTTATGTCTTGAGCCCCGTTGTAAATCAAACGTTTCCCAGAAACTTAATAAAATACCAGTGTGAAAGTTAAAAATAAAGTGATGGGAACCTTATAAAATTTCTGGAAGTGAAACTCCTTATACGCCTACATTATGCGTACGTGCAAATATAAGACGTATTTATGAGAATTTTTGGTTCAAAAAATGCACTCTTGACACTTGACTGAGAGTCGTGCGAAGTGTAAAAGCTTACATATAAAAAAATATAGTTTAATTTTATTTAACGAAATAATTTTTCTAGCAGCAGAGTCTATGATGCCTTTAGATTCACCAGCATCGCCAACGCCGTCATTTACAGCTGAATTTGAAAACGAGCCACAGTTGGCTATTCAAACATCAGGTAAGAGATGATTTTATGCAATATATATATGAGTATAATAAGATTATATTTAACTTAATAACTGTTGACGTCTCCACTAATCGATTTATTAGCAAGCGAGACGGAGCAACGACGAATAACTTTGGTTGCATGTAGGGATGAATAAAACAAAGAATCATAAAGTATAATGAACTGACTGTAACAATTTATTGATAACTTGAACAATTAATACTTTCTTTTCTCTTGAATTGACCATACACTTGATACATTGAGCGAAACCCATACGCACACATACATCCTCACCTCTCCCCGCAACACAGCATGGACACAAACTAATCGAGATAAACATCACACACATCCCAACAATAACTTTTTTTGAGCAGCAGAGTCTATGGCATCATCAGAAGAATAAGAGTCCACCGCTGTTGACAAAGTTAGAAGAGAAACATCAACTCTCGCTACGGACAACTTATCTGAGACAACCTTTTTCTCAGACGCAGAGGCTTTGGCATTACCGTCGGCGCAATTATTTACGCACGCCATGTTCGAGCCGTGGGAGTCACCTGAATGGATGGATCAACAATCAAGTAAGATACTGCTAGTTACATTTATATGTGTATGATTAAATGCAATTTCTTTTATTTATTGGTTTCACTTTTCTTTTTTCTTTTTTTTTTTTCTTAGCAGCTGTAACAACAGCAGCAGCAGTGACACTAACAACAGCAGCAGCAGACGCCACAGCTACAGGTCAACCTATTCAAATGATTGTTGACTTGACAATATCCCCAGTCAAAACAGTGCCTGCTAGACAAACTAAGGTTATAAAAAAAGAAAAATCTATCACGAAAAAATAATGTGGATTACGTAAGATTGTAAAAAAAAATACATGATAAACCATATTGTTAATTGTAAATTGTAAATTGTAACATGAATTAAGATATTTATTGATAAAAAAAATTTTTATACAGCATTTATGTTTTTTGAAAATAAATTGTTTATTTAGTGACCTTGTATTCTTCTCAAAAAAAAAAAAAAAATATGAAGATGTTGCTACCTAGGATGACACGAGGTTATAAATACAAGTCCTATAATATTTTTTTATCAGTTCTTTACAAAGTGGAGAAGTGTTGCAAGCGCAAGCGAAGAAGAAAAAAAGCCTTTTGGTATCATCGCAGACTACAAAAAGAATTCTTGTTTTCATCTTTTAAATTAAAACGCAACTCATAATTTCTTAACGAAACAAAAATTTTTTTTTCTAAAAATAACTCTTATAAAAAAGGTGCAGTGATTAAAACAACATGGATTATATAATAAGTATCTAAGGCTTTTACGATGCTGATGGGAAATTCTCACCAAAAGAAGTTGGAGTAGTATCACTGCAAAAAAACGTTGTGGGGCATTGGTTAATAAAACCTCCTTGCGCTTTTAATGATTTTCCTTATGATGTGAGGAAATACAATATATATATTAGACACTAGAAGGTCATGGGTAAGAAAGTGACATCACCATGGAAAATTTAAAATATTATTTTGTTACCCTTGCAAAGCATCTTAGAAGAATACATGTGCATTGTATTAAGAAAGCTAAGTTTGTTAGCTTGATACTAAAACGTGAAGCTCACAATTTGTTTCGAGTGTGTCCTTCCTTGAAAAAACTTGAAAATCAAGACTCTTGCCTCGTGTGTCTTACGCATGCACAAATGCATTTAAAAAAAAAAAAAGTAAACCACGATTTTGTGATCTGCAGAAAAGCTGCTTGCTGAAAAAATGGTTTACTAAAATCTTATCTTCAAAAAGCTTAGGACAAGACAGTAATATGTATTATTGTATATATGAACAACTTAAATTTGGAATATCGTGCTCACAATTAAATATTTCTAACGATGTTGTCGATAGTACAGGACCTAATAAAATATAATGTACAAAATTCCACTATATAGTTATAGAGAAAATTCATTATGAATAAATATTGTCAACTAAAACATTATGTTTATTTTGATTAAAATGTAGCAAGAGTGTTGCTGCCCTGTTGGCTGCGTGTATTTTGACGAAGTCAACAAATTTATTCATAATAAGTTTACGAGGGATCACAGCACAAAAAAAGTACTTAATTGACAAATAATAAACTACAACCCACACAAGAAAACAAAAATTTTAATAAATTTATCTGAACGGAGGATGGGAATGAACTGGGTAAAATAAATAAAAAGTGCAGTGATTATGAGCCACAAACGAAGATATATTTCGTGATACGCAATCACGTCAACTAACTTTGAATATGAGGAAAATCGCCAAAAAATTGGTACCCCTGAATTTACTAAAAGACACGTTTTGCTCTTAAGACTTGGTAATTCGTTTGGTGACGTTAACGCCATTCTTGGCCACTCGCTTTTGAATTTTTTCAACCACTCGGGTCCATTCAGCCACATTCGATTTTTTTTAAACTTGGTTGGTAATTGACCTCGGGATAGTGCATCAATCGGATTATCTTTCGTCCGCACATGCATCCATTCGTGAACGACGTCCAGCGCTTGCATCTTATTAACTCTGTTTGCTTAATGCAATACGATCATAGAATCCGACTGGAGTACTACTTTATTAATTTCAAATTCCAGCGATGGACGCATTTCATTGTACAATCTCACGAAGAGCAGAGCACTTAACAGCTCTAGTTGCAGGATCATTCTCGACTTTACCAGAGCTACTGAAGACTTTGCACACACCAGAAGCACAATGCAATTTCTATACCGATTTACTGAGCGCAAATAAAAACATGCACTATAACCTAACAGACTCGCATCGCAAGATCCGTATAACTCAATTTTCGTAGGCCCATCAATAAGGATTTTTCTCTCTATTGCAAAATTGCATATGAAAGACAGCTAGTTTGCAAACTCCACCCATCTTGAATGCAACTCTTGCGGTACCGATTCATCCTAGTCACATTTTTGTTTCGAACACTCCTAAATAATTATTTTTGAGTACAGAACTACCAGCCTCAATAAACACGGCGGATCAAAAATCTTCGCGATCTTGAAAAGTATATGGCATTTCATGATTTTATTCGGAATTTTAATTTCTTTGACGGTGTAAATAAACGTATCCGCTCACAAATCTCAAGTTACCCCGAGGGTTTTCAAAACTGCCTCCGTCTTTACCGCACAATCACTCTAAAAAATTTTTCATTCTAGCGTATTTAATGCGTGTTGATGGTTGGATGCCCATTGTCGAATATTAAATTTCCCACGCTCCAAGATACCGATAATTTCGTCGCGAATTATCGCACGCTCTTTAACTGAATTTGCACCTGTTAACAGGTCGTCAACATATAAGTCACCTTTAAAAATTTTTGCTGCTCGTGGAAAATAGCGCCCCTCATTGTCAGCTAACCAGTGAAGCGTTCGTATTGCGAGATAAGGAGCGGAGGCGACTCCGAACGTGATTGTGTTCAGCTCATAAACCGCGATCTCTTTCCCATGGTTCCAAAAAATACGCTGATATCACCTGTCGTCAGGATGCACTAAGACCTGTCAATATATTTTTTCTATATCTGCCGTTAAAACGAAGGCATAAGATCGAAATCGCATCAAGTGTTAGAAAAGTTTCGGTTGAATAGTGGGGCCTACAAGTAGTTTTTGATTAAGCGAGACGCCTCAGTCAGTTTTCGTGGACGCGTCGAATACTACACGCACCTTTGTCGTACTGCTCGATGATTTTATGACCGCATGATGTGGCATGTAATATCCGTCAAGTCTTTCGTTCTGCAAAAACGTCATATGTCCGAGTGCTATGTATTCGTCAAGTACCTTCGTATATTCGTGATTGAGTTCATCGTCCGCTTGTTATTTTCGGCACATCGCATGAAACCGACGAAGGGCTTGCACGTGAGCACGTACTCCAGTAGTTCGTCATTGAATGGAAGACACAATATACCACCCCGTTTGATCATGTATCGTATTTTTTACGTAATGTCGCTCGCATAGAGATTTCTGATTTGATACACTCATTACGTTTCTTACCTCTTCGATTTCCCAAAATTCCAGTAGTTCGGTTAAGGCACTCAAGTTATACGTCACTACTGATTTTTGGAGCTTGTCATTTGAAATACCGCCAGCGATCACCCAACATAACTGTGTTTTTTGCAGCGTTAAATTGCTCCCGTTCGAAACGCGTATTTGACCAACCGATAGAAGTGATAACTTGGCTCCGGAGCATATCTACTGGATGTAGAACATGAAAACGTGGATCGGCAAGTTTTACATTTGGTAGTGTAGCTATTGACGAGCGCGGAAATGGCTCATCGGGTACAAAATCGGCAATCTTAGGGATCGTGAGAAAAGTTAAAGTTTTTGTGAAATAGCTTGTGCATGACCTGAAATTAATCTCAACTCGATACTTAGTAGTCGTATTTAATGCATTGATGGCACCCATGGGGATCTAACACGGAAGTTTTAGTTCACGCGCAAATTTCTCGGTTATAAAATGGATCGTAGCACATGTGTTAAAGAGCGCGCGTGCTTCGACGAAATTACCCTGTGCATTTTCGACTCGAATAACTGCGCTCATCATTAGCTGTGACTGTGCAGCTTGGGTGATCGTCTCTAGCACGTCCACTCCAAGTCACGCGCTCGGCTTCGTATTCTTTGAGTCGCGATGGAGAGATGTGTGTTGCCACTCACCACATGTTTTACAAGACCCCGCCCTGCAATTCCCTGTGTGAACTCCTACGCAGTTTTAGCACAATTTTTTTAGTTGAATGAATTTTCATCGCTCCTCGACGCCTAGCTTATTGTACTCCGTGCAAGAGTAAATGCAGTGCGTCTCTCCACAGCTCGAACATTCAAACGCATTCGTACTAGTGACCATCGCGCGCGCCCTTCCAGTATTCTTTGCTTTTTTCGCGGCTGTCTCGAATTCTCGGTCCCTTTGACGCTTAGTCCCCTTTCCCTTATTCACCCACCTGATTTCGTCCTCCATCGTAGACAAATGGAAAGTCGTCGTGTGAATGAATTTGAAAAATTGGTCAAGTGACGGAAGTACATTTAAATTAAAAATGTGTCTGATCAAGATTGGAATGGCCCGCTCCAAAAAACGCAAGATCATTGATTCATCCAGTTTTATGCCTAACGAATGTAAAACATTCAGATGCTGGGTGTCATCAACTAATCTTGACAACGCCTGTGCGTTGACATCCTCTAACGGTTTGATAATGACATTCATCAGAGCATCTAAATGCTTTGATGCGAGAATCTTTTTCTGGTTATACGAATCGACGAGAACTTTTCACGCGTTTTTGTAATTTTCTGCGGTCGCATCGAAAATTGAAATCTTGTTTAGAGCCTCTCCCTTTAACGCGTTTTGCCAATAGAAAAATTTAAGAAGGTCATCGATATCCGTCTGTGCGTCTACCATGGTTTCGAACGGGTTTTTGAATGTGATCTACTATTCGTGCTGACCGTCGAACTTAGAGAGTTCGGCAACTGGAAGTTTTAGAAGCTTTTGCTTGTCGAAAAAGGCTGACGAGCCGAGGGGTTGCGTGCCGTTCATGGGACTGTTTAAAGCCTTGCCTGGCATGGATGTCATACGAGCTGCAAGAGCACAATAGCGATCTCTAATATCCTATATTGTGATATAATTTTCATCATTGGGATCTGGCTCGGCAGGCTCTTCGAATGTTTCGCAGTGCAACTCTTCGTACGCGATGAAACTAGTTTTTAAACGCTTGAGTTGCAGAATCGCATTGGTTTTTTCAATTGCTTTTTGTTCGAGGGCATTCACGATCGACGTAAGCTACCCCTTCAAGGCAGCGCGTTTTAAAAGGACGGCTCTATTTTGCGCCATCTTTACTTTACGGGCGATACCCTGTCAAAAGTAGAACTAAACTTCCTACGGTTACGAGAATTTTCAGAGAAAAAACTTGAGAAAAAAATACAAACTTGAAAGAAGAGAGAGAAAAGAAGAAAAAAAACTGGATAAAAAATAAACTTGAAAAAAAACCAAAAACTTGATAAAAAAAATAAACTTGAAAAAAATTCAAAACTTGTTACAAAAAATAAAAACAAAAAAATCGACTTATATTGAATTTTATAAATATTTAATTGAATTAAACAAAAAAAATACGAAAGAAGTTAATTAATTTAGCTTGCATGTAAGATTACTGAGCTCGCAATTAAATGTAATAACGTAATACCAAAGGGAACGAAAAACCGAATTGAATATCTTTAACAAATCAATTGTATTTATTGCTAACTGAACAATGTTATAAAATGTTATAGAATCAAAAGGTTAGAATGCTAAGAAATCCTGTGCGACCAGGTATGTAAAAGCCACGCGACCGCAGCCCTTGGCATGTGAGATCAAGCGCATATCATGAACACGACACTCACGCACTTCTTACTGACTATAATTGCTTATCGACAAAATGAACTTGTAGTATAAAAAATTCTTAATGAGACCGGGATACCGATATGCAAAAACGTTAAATTACGTGGGGCAAAATGCAAAATTAATGCTATTTTTCGAAAAATAAGAAATTTACTTTAAGGACTAGAAAAAATTTAATAAACAGGAAAAAATTAAAAAGGAAATTTGTAATTAATTTATATTTACATTCAGACAACCAAAAAAATTAAAAAAGCTAAAAAAAAACAGAAATATTGTTTACATAGTAAATGCACAAATAAGGGAAAAATTTAAAAAATGGAAAACAAAAAGTAAATATTTAAAATAACGGCTAATGGGAAATATCGACTCTAGGAGTTATTTTTTTCGAAGTAGATGCACTTGACGGCTGGCGGTGAGATCCCCTGTCAAAGGCGACAATGGCAACGGCTTCGTTGAATTTTCGTGATCTACCTGACGTTCTCCAACTCCTCGTGGTCCTCGTGGCGATGTCCCAATCCTCAGAAACACGACCAACAATCCGATGATGACACGCCAGAAAATCGAATACTCGAAACCACGTGAAATGGCAACGAAAAGTTCAATCTCACAGGAGGCACCATGAAATGTAACAAGAGTGTTGTTGCCCTGTTGGCTGCGTCTATTTTGATGAAGTCAACTAGTTTATTAATTATAAGTTTACGATGGATCACGGCACAAAAAAAATACTCAATCGACAAATAATAAACTATAACCCACACAAAAAAAACAACAATTTTAATAAATTTATCTGAACGGAGGATGGAAATAAACTGGGTAAAATAAATAAAAAATTGTGAGCCACGAACGAAGGTGTATTTCGTGGCTCAAGGAAAAAACTTCAAAGAGAAAAACCCAAGAGAAGAAATATCAACGAAAAAACAAACAAGTGAGGTTAAACTATAATTTCGAGATAAAATTTCCTGGAATTAAGAGTGTGTACGTGTGTATATGTGTAGAAAATGTATATGTGCCCGTACGTATCTCGATAAACTCACGAATCAACAAACGTCGCACGGTCCGTGAAGTAGATTCCCACCGTGCTCTACTCACAGCACGCCGAGCTCCTCAAAGATGATGCAGATAACGATTAAGTGAAGAAAAGTATGAGAGAAGTAATTTCAAAAAGGTGACACCCAGATGCCCGTGTGCGTGATGATGATGAGAAAAGATGTAGAAGCCAATAGGACGAATATAATACCCGACTATGCCAGATACTTGAGACCGCAGTTGACAACTATAGTAGTAACAAAGTAGTCGCAAGACCCCCCTTCCCTTTTAGTTCTCCCACCCGCTGCAGTCATCAGGACCCGTCAATCCCTTACACCTTACGCGGAAAGCCATGAAGGAGAAAGAGAGAATGATGTAAGCAATTAAGAGAGGGGGAGAGACCTATGACCCGAGGAAACTTAATAAGAGCAAAAGAGTTGGAGACGTAGGTGCATGATAAAGAAGGAGAAAAATGTCTAGCTAATGAGAGAATAGAGAGACAGAGACATAATAAGAGTTGGTGCGAGAGCAATTAAATGTACCGACTGAAACAAAAGGAGAAAAAGGATGAAGGTAAGAAATAAATTGATTGGCGCTCGCATGTGTGAATATGTAATGAATTTTCCATGAACTTGGTGTGCTGCCACTTTTGGCGTGCTGCGAGGTTGATCCTCCACCGCTCAAGAGGTGGCCTACGAATTTGAGTCGTTTCGACTAAACATTCATTATCCTTTTAATGCCTTACCTTAAAACTCATTTACAATTTATGTTAACAGAAGTATGAAAACATTTGATCAAAAAAATAAATAGCATCATTAAGTTCCAATAAAAACACTATCATTTTTATCAATGAAAATTAAAAAAATATTTCAAGTGCAAGCCTTCAACAATTTAAGAAGAAGCCAACTAATTTATGTCAGAGAAATAGTCAGTTGCCAATTGAGCTATTAAAGACTCACATACAACAAAGTTTATCTTAGACTCAAGAAGTAAAAGGACTTGAGAAATTTAAGATCACTTCAAGCAGCTTGAGCCACCTTTAAGTTGAGAACGCGAGCAAAAGCATGAGCCCCCACTAAACTAAGAGCACTGAATGAAGTATTGCCAGCTAGCACTAAAACACCTAGCGAGGGGGAGCAAGCAAAGAACGTCAGCGGTAGGCGGGCTAGCTGTTGTACAATCAGTGCCAGTTTTAGAACAGCCAGTCTTAGAACAGGCAACTTTAGAATGCCAAAGAGGAGAGGCTAGCTATACCAAAATCGGCACTGGAACTGGAACAGCTGTTCCAGAACCGGCATAGCCTATCTACTGTCATAAACAGTCATCCTCCAAAATACCAAGTTTTTAGTCCTCGATCATCATTCTTCTGCATGTTGTAAAAAAGAATTAAATTTCAGAATCATGTTATAGCAATCACAATTTAAGTTGTAGAACATCTTTTTTTACAACATCGAGAAGACTTTTACTGGCTAAAAATAACATTTTTTTAGTTACCAGATCACTTAAAAGGACACATTTCAAACATTGTATTACAAACCAAATTCTTATTCGATATAACACTTAACTTTTTATTATCTGACATGGAATTTTAAATTCCACTTATTTTTTATCACAGCTACGAATCTTTGTTTTATCATTCTTTGGATCAAAGTTATCTAACGTTGGTAACAGTCGGTTGGTCAAAAAAATTTCCTTCCATCCATGGACGGTCAGTAGGACTCGATTAAATCATTGATGCAACGATATTCTATTATGTATTAAATATAACATTACATTATAGTAGGTAAGCTATGCGGGTACGAACACAGCCTGTACTCGTTTCTGCGTAAGTATGAGTATTAATTGTGAGTATTAATGTCTGTAAGATAACTTGAAGAAGACTTAAGTATTATTTGACATTGCCTTAAAGATGACTCAAAGATAACCAAAAGTGCCTTCAAAGTGACTTAAA
The DNA here is from genome assembly GCF_036245765.1 of Copidosoma floridanum. Classification (NCBI taxonomy): domain Eukaryota; kingdom Metazoa; phylum Arthropoda; class Insecta; order Hymenoptera; family Encyrtidae; genus Copidosoma; species Copidosoma floridanum. Next base: position 1,596,324 of record NW_028321905.1, on the reverse strand, counting down.
ATGACTTCAAGATGACTCTGTTTATACCCATAAGGTGATCTAATTTTTGATGGAATTTTTCACGTTAATTGAGTAGCACGCTTGATAAGAGACCCAACCAAACGCTCTTATCCATGAAGTACAATCATAGAATCTTACCCCTCCAAAACAATCGTAGCCTAACAAAATTGATTAAGTTCACCAATTGACTGATGGATTGCGTATTAAAATTTACGTAAAAGTAAAATATTTACATCTATTCTATGGCCAATCCTGGAGAAACTTTTTGTACAGTCTAACGTTGATGGGCACAGTTGGCTTTGTACGCCCCATAACGATGGGGGCAAACAGTGGCCAGTTTTATTTTATTAGTTTAAAGGCTAGCCCGAATCTGCAATATTCTAAACTTTGAATTGAAACCTCTCCAACCATTGTTTTTAATTTTTAATCGGTTAGCCAAACACATATTCTTTTCTTACATTGTGTGGGTGTTCTCGAAGAATTGTCTGAGA